>NW_024429191.1:71819044-72124044 GCF_017639785.1 Mesocricetus auratus | reverse complement strand
AAACCAAAAGTTGACTTTGCTAGACTGGGAAATCAAATGTCATTTTATAAACTGAAAAGGGTCCTAATTTGCTTTAAATTTCTTTACATGTATAAAAAAAATCAATCTTTCCTAACAAAACACATCTTTTCTCTTGTTTACATACTTAGGCTCTAATCAGTTTAGAAGTATTAGGATATCATATAAAACTTAGGAAGAATAAACAAGTTTTTATATTTTAAGAGAATTTTTGTAATTGATTTCATTTCCAGGGATTTGAAAAGTATAATGATTAAATAAGACATTTGAGGCAAACATCAGTCACTCAAAGAACTGAGATCCTCATCATACAATCTTGACTCCCATTCAGCCTATGCTAGGAACCCTTTTAAAATTTTTTAAAAATATTTTTTAAAGATTATTTTATGTGTGAATGTTTTGTTTGCATGTATATATGTGTACCACTTACATGCCTGGTATCTGCTGAGGCTAGAAGAGGGTGTCAGATCCCCTAGAATTGGAGTTACAGATGTTTGCTGACTGCTATGTGGTGGTTTTGGGAAGCAAACCCAGGTCCTGTGCAAGACAGCATGTGTTTGTACCCACTGATCAATCTCTCCAGCCCTAAGCTAAGAATCTTTAACCAATAGTCAAAGTACAACTTTAAAGTAAACTGTGCAGGGAAAGAGAACACACAGCTAGTCAGCTTCTTTGTGGTTAATGACCCAAAAAGGTTACAAACCATTGAGATGAGTCACTCTTTCCTCAGGAAGGGAATTCTTTATGACATCCCTAGCTGTCACACAGTACTGCATTAGGTGTTAGAAATACAGCAGAGAGTAAGACCAGAGACAGAACCTGCCTTTCCTGAGGTTTCATCTCTGGGGTAACATAAAAAACAGAAATCATACACTATGGTGCAATCACACTAATGCTAAACCTATGAAAATGACAGGCTGGGTGTGGTGGCACACACCTTTCATCCCAGCTCTTGAGAGGCAGAGGCAGAGAGATCTCTGAGTTCCAGGTCAACCTGGTCTATATAGTGAGGCCCTATCTCCCTCTTTGTTGTTTTTTAAAAAACAGGACCTAAATAAAGATCCCTCTTCAATATGACATGAGTACCTGAGAGTAAGTAACAAAAACCATGAGGAACTAGCTAGGCCAAGGGTACACAGTACATGTTAAGGCCCTGCGATGGGTATGAACCTGTCAATGAGGCTAGAAGAATGTGAGCAGACTAATCTAGACCATGTGAAGTCTCCTGGTGATGACCCAAATGTCACCCAGCCTAGAGGCTAGAGCAAAAGTACATCAACAAGAATGTTTACACAATGTTTACTATGTAGAGAACAGAGTAGAATAGAAACAAGGAGACAAGTTAGGAAACAAGGTTATCAAAGGGGAAAAGGACAGTGACCTGACCTAAGATGAGAGTGATTAAGATAAAGAAATTGACAGAGTTCCTGGTCATCAAAAGAAGTAAGGAACAAGGAGCTGAAAAAGAAAGTCAAAACAAAATGCAAAAGATTCCAGTCAAGAACCATTCTGTACATTGGAGCATCTGTCTGCTACTTGCAGTGATGAAAGTTAACTATTCATGTGGTAACTTATTCAGTGATTTTTCAGAGCATTAGAAGAGGATGGAGGTGTAGTTTAGCGGTAGTCCATCTGCTCAGTATACACAAGACCCTGAGTTAGTACCACAACACTGCATAAAACAAAATAAAGCATTCTCACTGTTTTCAAAAAGAAACTTTGGAAGCTTACCTAACATTTTGCTTACATAAGGTTCAATGTCCACATCCTGGAGATGTTGGTACGTGTGTGCATGGTAGAGACGGAGCGTGGAATCCAAACGAATGGAGACCCACACACCATCACCCACCCATGCAAGCTGCCGTACTTGGCTCTCCTTCCTGGGGTGTGCATCAAATGATTTCTAGAAGAGAAGTTTAATAATAAAATTATTTTTCTTGTTGTCTTTCAAGACAAGGTCTCTCTGTGTAGTCCTGGATGTCCTAAACTTACTTGTAGACCAGTGTGGCCTCAAACTCACAAAAATCCATCTGCTTCTGCTTCACCAGTGCAGGGACTAAAGGCATGTGCCACCACTGCCCAGTTAATGAAATTACTTTTGTCACACAGGAAGTTATTTAAAAACAGCTAATCTGCCCAACAAACTGAAGACTGCTTAAAAGAAATTTTTTAAAGATTTATTTATTTATTATGTACACAGTGTTCTGTCTGCATGTATCCCTGCAGGCCAGAGGAAGGCACCAGATCTCATTTCAGATGATTGTGAGCCACCATATGGTTGCTGGGAATTGAAGTCAGAACCTCTGGAAGAGTAACCAGTGCTCTTAACCACTGAGCCATCTCTCCAGTCCCCTGAAGACTGTTTATTAAAGGACCTAAATTTGCTTATCTTCCATGACTGTCCTTCCCATAAGTTCTTCCACCATAGAATGCAACAAACACACACACATATGTAAATAAGAACAAAAGACCAAATGGTACTTGGGTATGGTGGCTAACACTTGTAATCTTAGCACTTGGAAGTATGAGACAGGAAAGTTGTTGTGAGATCAAGGCCAGAGGGAAATTCTCTCTCAATAGTGAGACAACAACAACAGAACCAAGTGGTGTTGGGCTTCAGCACTAAACAGGATATTTCCTTACTTAACAATGCTGGCCAGCCAGACTATGTACCAGTGTTCAGAAATGATGATTCTAGGATTTGGCATTGCTACAGCACAATGAGAAGTAAAATCCTATTGATAACTAAACTAAAAGGAACCCACACTATTGTATAAGGAAGAGCCATGAAAAATAAATACCAAACGGTCACTTGTGGGATGTAGTTGGCAGAGGGGGTAGCTATTGAGACAATATGTAGCTTGCTATATGTAGCCTAGGTTATTCTCAGATTTGTGGCAATCCTTCTACTTTAGGATTACAGGGATGTGCTATGATGTCTTAACTTTAACTGTGACATTGCTAAGGAAAAAAATAAGACATGGGGCAGAGAGAAATAGAAATTTCAACTTAAAACTTTCCTATTACATTTTTTAAACAGTCAGAATGGATACATTATGACCAAAATTTAAGATTTTGTTTTTACAAAAATTTGCACTGTAAAGTCAGGTGATGGTGATATATGCCCTTAATCCCATCAGTTGGGGAGGCAGAACAGGCGGATCTCTATGAGTTCGAGGGTAGCCTGGTCTACAGAGTGAGCTCCAGGACAGGCTCCAAAGCTATAGAGAAACCCTGTATCTAAAACCAAAAACCAAAAACCAAACCAAAACAAAAAAATTTATACTGTAATGTTATTTCTCAGTTTGTGATACATAAGCAAATGAGTCTGAATATACATGGGGTAGATGCAAAGGGAACTTAGGAACCCTCTCAACTAATCCTTATATGAGTAGACATATCAAGAACTACATATTCAGGCTGGTATGGTATTACACATATTTCATTCCAGCGCTCAGGAGGCAGAGACAAGAGGATCTCTGAGTTAGAGGCCAGCCTGGTAGACATAGTGAGTCTCAGCATAGCCAGGGATATGTAGAGAAACACTCTCAAAAAAAAAAAAAAAAAAAGAGAAAAAAGAAAAAAAAGAAAAACCAGCAACAAAAAACACATATTCAAATAAAGTACATACCCATATGTGGATACATATATAGACACATAAAACCTTTCTGTGTGAATCCTCTGTCCTTAAAAACAAAACAAACTACAACCAACAACAACCAAAAGAGAAAACAAACAAACCCCACCACTTCCTACTCTCATAGTCCAAAACGACAAGGGAGATAAAATAATAGAGAAAACTAAGACATCCAAAACTGTATCTGAAGTGCCTTTAAACAATCTGGAAAGCAGTCTCTAAAGAAGCTGGTAATTTGCCGGGTGGTGGTGGCGCATGCCTTTAATCCCAGCACTCGGGAGGCAGAGGCAGGCGGATCTCTGTGAGTTCGAGGCCGGGCTGGACCGATAGCCTCCAAAACAATACAGAGAAACCCTGTCTCGTAAAAACAAAAAAAACAAACAAACAAAAAAAGCTGGTAATTTATTTAGTCTAGCAGTCTTTGGGAATACCAATTCCGTATGTACACAGAACGTAGATTAACTTGCCTCTATCTTCATAGCCTTTGGCTGAACCACATAGATTTTGTTCCTATAGCCACACCAGACTTTGTCATGTACCACAGTCATGCATCGTATGGAATGGTGAGGACGTCCGAGGTCTAAAAGGTGATAGTTTGACAGGTCCCACTGTCCATCTTTAAAACAAGAAGTAGATTATAGTTAATCATATCATTTATCATTGATGAGACACTCTAGTGCCATGTGTTAAGTGCACCTTTATCTGTATAAGCTGTAAAGCTAGAAGAGATCACAAAGAATACCTACTCCAACCTGCCACCCACTAACTGGATTGCCTTTCAAGCAAGCTTTAAAGTGGTAATGTAGTTTGGTGTGGTGGTGCACACCTTTAATCCCAGAACTGGGGAGTCATAGGTAAGCAGATATTTTTAGAGTTCAAGGTCAGCATGACTTATATGTTGATTCAGGCTAACCAAGAATACTTAGTGAGACCTAGCTTAAAAAAAGTGGTAATGTAACAAATCAGTTGTAGGTTATCCTAAAATGATAGTCTTTTTAGAATTAGAATGGACTTAAGAGCTTGGAACATAATTTAGAAGTACAGTACTTGTTTCTCACATTGAAGACTCTGGGTCCAATCTCTGCCAGCATGAATATACACACACAATATACAAACAAGAACAGATAGAGTTATTTGGGTGATTATATCTCTCTTACTTGTACTTCCATGGAATCTCTTAGGTAGAAATTGAAGGCAACTCAATATGTTAGGAACTATGCATATAATCTGAACATTTCTAATTTATAATCTGAAATCCAAATCTGAGAAATCAAAAACATCAAGGGCTGACATTGAGTTCCACGACAGCCTCCAAAACTAGAGAGAAACCATGTCTTGAATCCCTCTTCCAAATAAATAAATAAATAGACAAATAAATAAATAAATAAATCTTAAAAAAAAACTGTCTTAAAGCTAGACACATATTTATAGTCCCAATACTTGGGAGACTAAGACAAGAAGACTGCTAAATCTTGGCCAATTGGGCTACAGAGTAAGATCATTTCTTAAACAAAACATGACAAAATTTTTCTTAAATGAAGTCAATGGAAACTATTTTTAAAAAATAGGATAAGGCTGGGTATGATGGCCTTTTAATCCCAGCACTCGGGAAGCAAAAACAGGTGGATATAAGGCCAGCCTGATCTATATAGCAAGTTCCAGGCTAGCCAGGGCTACATAGTGAGACCCTATCTTTAAAAAAACAAAAAAGGATAAGAGAAAATTATCCTTGCCAAATGTTTTCTTTTCTTTTTTTTTTCTTTTTCTTTTTTCGAGACAGGGTTTCTCTGTTTTGTTTTGGAGGCTGACCTGGAACTTGCTCTGTAGACCAGGCTGGCCACAAACTCACAGAGATCACCTGCCTCTGCTTCCCCAGTGTTGGGATTAAAGGCGTACACCACCAATGCCCAGCTGCCAAATGTTTTCTAATTAAGTATATAAAAGAAAGTTGCTGTATCACACTATATAAGGGCATCAAGAGAGCAGGGAAGATGGCTCAGTAGATAAAGTGCTTGTTGTGTAAGTGTGAGGAGTCGGACTTAGATTCCCAAAATCTCTGTAAAACAGAACAGTGGCATGTGTCTCTTATCTCAGATCTCCTAGGAACTGGAAACTGGAGAATTTCTACAAACTTGGAGACCAGCTAGCCTGGCATACACATCAATAAATAATAAAAGACCCTATTTAAAGCAAGTTAAGGAGGTAATAAGAAATACAAGGTTGTTCTGTGACCTACACATATACACCACACACAATGACACATGCAGGCCCATATTCACACACAGGAACACCCATGCACACACATCATAAGCATATACACAAAAATAATGTATATATATATATGTATATATATTATATGGACACAGAAAATATTGAACTCTATACTCATTGTGTAAACACAATTGTCCATCAGGAACACCTAGTACATACCCCCAGAAAGGCATCCATACATATCACCAATATTCCACTTAAAACTTAATTCTCTTGTTAGGTATCATTTCTTTTAAATATAGCAAGCCAATCTACTTGAAAATGCTCGGCAAAGCAACACATTGGTGTACAACATTGTAAAAACTCACCAACTCCTCTGTGGAAGATTGCAAGGGTGCCATCAGCCAGGGCCACTAGCACAATCCCTTTCACATGTCTGCAAACAGAAAAAAGAATTTCAGAACCCCCACTTAAGAGCACAGAATGGACCATGTGTTATTGAGCTGGTGTGGAGCCTCTTAAAGGGCCAGTTTGTGATGAGGGACTGACATAGCACTTGAATATGCTCCTGTCTTCACTGTGAGCATCTTGTTACGGAAATATGTCACTGAGACTAAAGCACAGCATGTAAGATTATCTTAGGCATTTTGCTTTCTAGTCCAAGGCTCCTCATCTTATTACACCTCAATATAACTCTACAGACCAGACACACATCTTGACTGAACTAACATAGTCAGTCCTGTAGATTTAGGAACAAACTGTTAGAACTTTGCCAGTCAACATATGAAAAGGGATTAGCAAACCAATGACCCAGTGAATGTATTCCCAAGCTATGAAGAACCGTCTGAAATAAATACAGAACTACTAAAGTGAGGATTCAATCTGGGAAGTTTTCTCTTCTACTTGAATGTCTAGTAGTCTTTCTAGTCTTTTTTCCACTACAGAATCTCATTTTCACTCAGTTTCTCTAGTTCCATTTAAATGGATATGGTGGGTTGAATGAGCTAGCTCCCATAGTCATGGGTATTTGAATATTTGGTCCCTAGTTGGTGGTGTTGTTTGGGAAGTGTGGCCTTGTGGAGGAAGTGTATCACTGGAGGCTGGCTTTCAGAGTTCAAAAGACTTGCATCATTGTTAGTTTGCGCTCTCTGCTTCCTGCTTGCAATCCAAGTTGTGAGTCCTCAGCATCCTGCTCCAGTCTGCTTACTGCCATGATGGGCTCATCCCTCTGGGACCATAAACCCAAATTAACCCTTCCTTCTGTAAGTTGCCTTGGTCATTTACTGTGGTTTATCACAGCAATAGGAAAGTCACTAAGATAATGGTTAAAACCAACAATCAACAACCAAATAAATCAAGCTTTTATACTAATGTATCATGAGACACATGTTAACTGTAATAGTCTTATAATCATTTTATACCAAAATCAAAACTTTTAAAAGGAACAATTTAAAAAATACAACTTACACAATACTGAGAATTGAGTCTTTAAGCTTAATGGAATGGAGACATTTCCTCCACTGGGCTACAGATGAATGGACATACAAACTGCAGGAATAAAGTCAAGACTGTTAAGGCACAGGGCACAGGCTATCATCAATGATTCTATCTAACAATGACTACAGGCACCCCCCAAGAGGGAAGACAGGGTACCATTCAATATTTAGGAAAAGGGCTTGATACTTTTGTATGAAAAGAAAAAGAAGAAGGAACAGAGAGAGAGTGAGGGGGAGAGGAAGAGGAAAAGAGAAACAGAGATGAGGGAGGAAGGGAGGAGAGAGAACGAGTGCCTAAGACAGAGAAACAGGCTATTTACACAAACAAACATATGAAAACCAAAAAGCTAGAATCAGTATTGATACTACAGTATTAACCAATGACACCAGCTAACTTTAGGTTGCCCCATGCCTTAGCATTTCTGCATAAACCCTTTTCATAAAAATCCTACATCCTATTACACTGAACTTTTGAATGATAGAGTGATTCATCTCAAACAGTGGCTGACTATAGCCTTCAGGCTAAGTCAGATTCCTATGGAAAAGATACATAGTGACCCTGCTTAACCTTTAGAAATACTCTGTTCTATAAGAGGCCCCACAGTATTAATAAGTGAATGTAAACTGTGCCAGGTATAGGGGCCCACACCTTTAATCCTAGCACTCAGAAGGCTGAGGCAGGCAGATCTGAGTTCAAGGCCAGTCTGGTCTTATAGAGCAAGTACCAGGATAGCCATGCTACACATGCTACACATGCCACACATGAAACCCTGTGTCAGAGGAGAAAAGTGAACAAACTATGTAATATAAATTATCATTCTCTGAACTCTCAAATTGTGATTTATTCATTTTTAAAAAAGACTCTTAAAATTATGTGTGTGTTTTCCCACGGGTATGTCTATGTACCATGTGCATACTTGGTAACTGTGGAGGCCTGGGACCATAGTTATAGGCAGTTGTGAGTTGTCATGGGTCAAGTGAATGCTGGGAACCTAACTGGATCTTCTATAAGAGCAGCAAGCACTTTTACCCAATGAGCCATCTCAGCCCCATGTTTTTATTTATCCTCCCTCCCTCCTCTATGAGACAGGGTTTCTCCTCTGTGTAGTACTGACTGTCCTGGAACTCACTTTTTAGACCAGGCTATCCTGGAACTCAGAGATTCCCCTGCCTCTGCCTCTTGAGTGCTGGGATTAAAGTCATGCACCACCACTGTACAGCATCATTTATTCTGTTTTTTCTTTTTGGTTTTTCCAGACAGGGTTTCTCTGTGTAGCTTTGGAGCTTGTCCTAGAACTTTGTAGATCAGGCTAGCCTTGAACTCACAGAGATGCGCCTGCCTCTGATTCCTGAATGCTGGGATTAAAGGCGTGTGCCGCCGCTACTGCCGCCGCCGCCGCCACCGCCACCCGGTGCATGATTTTTTTTTTAAAGATTTATTTATTATATATACAGTTTTGTGTCTGCATATATGTCTGCAGGCCAGAAGAAACCAAATCTCATTACAAATTATTGTGAGCCACCATGTAGTTGCTGGGAATTATACTAAGTACTTTTGGTAGAGTAGCCAGTGCTCTTAACTTTTGAGCCATCTTTCCTGACTGATTTACTCTTATTTGTATACCAGATTTAAGTATTTTTGGGGGGAATAGGACCTTGTTTTACGCCAGGCTATCCTAAAACTTATAATCCTCCTATCTCAGCATTCTGTGTGCTGAGGTTATAGGCATGTACCACCATATCTGACTCAGCTTTAAAAATCCTCCTTACCTTTTCTTCTAAGAATATTACATAAAGAGAACATTCTGTGACAAAAAAAGTTACCATTTAAAACTAATGGAAGTCTAGTTTACAAAAGTTGTAGCAAAAACTTCAAATTTTTGTGTATGTATAAAGTTTTTGTAGTAATCTACACTTCTTGTTTCTATTTACGCGTACTGTATTTCATTTATTCTTTGCTTGAGGGTTTTGTTTTCATGAAGGGGTCTCACTTTCCGACATAGCCAAGGTTAACACGGAAGGTTCTGTGGCCCTTGCAATCCTCCTCCCCAACCTCCCAAGTGCTGAGCTCACAGGCCTGCACTACAAGTCTGCCTCATTTATAAATTTCAAATGCAGACGCAGAAGACTAAGGATACTGTCATATTAGGATGCTGGTACTTACCAGCCATTTTGAGCTCCAAGCCACATGGTTGGTAGCAGACTACTCATTTTCTGAGCTTCTTCTCTCACTAGGTCTTGCTCATTTGGCAATACTGATATTTGATCTTTGTACACATCTGACTCATTACTGGGAAAATAAGCACAAGGGGCAAAAACCCCACACTGAGTATACACATTAGCTTCAGTGGTCAGGAATAAACAGTTCTACATTTAAGCTTACTCTAATGAACAAACACCGAGATTCCAGAAAAGCAAATGTTGAATGCTTACACATGAAGCAGTTAAACAACTGTACCAGAAATGATAATGAAGTTCAAAGTGGAGAAACGGGGAGAAGATATAGTATAATAAGAGACATCAGTTAATATCTGAGACTTTAATCACGGTTCTCAAAAAGAAGAAAAGCCAAAAACCAACCAAACCAAAACATGACAGAAAAAGTTATGGTTTTGTTATTAATTATTTTGACATTTTTTGATAATTTTTTCTGGAGTAGGTGGAACAGAAAAGGGAGAGATAGTTTGTTTTAAAACCACTCATCCCCAGAGGAAGCTGATGTATAATTTTTTAATGTATAATTAATTTATAAAATAAATTACAGCAAGACATGTTTATATTCTATCATAAACCCCTTCTTGGGAGTTGTCAGGGCATAGTAAGTAGATAATATAGAACTGGGCTATCAAACTCAAAATATGACTTCATTCTGAACTTAATTATAAATGCTAATAAACTCTTGGTTGCTCTATATACTAAGAAAAATACTGCAAAAGACCAGTTTATAAAGAACTGTATCTAAGGGGATGGAAGTATGTACTAAATGGCTCTGAATTGACCAATCCTTTAAAGCACAGGCTTCAACAATAAAATCTGCATTAGAGTAAATTCAAAAGGACTACTTCAAGTCTTATTTTGGGAAAAACCAAACCATGACAAATTTAAATAATGGCTAATTTTGATGTTAAATGGAGTGGGAATAAGGACAGAGGAAAAAAACAACTACAGTCATTGGTAGAATGGAAGTCAGAACACCACAATGAAGACAGTAACAACACCAGGAAGACTTGAACTCATATACACTATATGGTTTTTAAATGTTAGAAAATATAGCTAAGAAATGGATGACAAAATCTCCAAAGAGAATAAATAGGAGAGAATAAAACATTTGTCAGTTCCCTGTAAGAATGACAATTATTTATTCTATTTGACACTATTTTGATTCTTTTTATTTGTGCAGACTCTCCCAAGTTACTGATTTAAAATGCATACCTTGATTGAAACACCGGAGAGAGGTCTTCTGGGATTTGAACTCCCAGAGGATCTGTAAACACATGTTCTGTGTACACACCAGGTTGGGAGATGTCCACACTATCTTCGGTGGACCCTGCATTGCCCTCTGTGGCTTCAGTTGCTTCTTCTGCTGTTGGAATATTTTCATCAACCTCACTATTTTCGGCTTCCATTTCTATAAAAACATAAACATTCTATGCTGAATGAGTTTTTCTTCTCCAATACTTTCACCACATAAACCCGTCTTGAACTCCACTCCACTGACCCCTCCTTGGCACTGCCGTGACATGGAGAACTCCTTCTCTCACACAGACACTACAGCACCTTCTTTTCAGCTCTTTCACCCTGGTTACTTTAGGGTTGAGATGTCTGTAATGTGGAATTCTCAGGATAGGCTCAGACTCTCCACAGGTGTACCTGGTGGCTTTTCTATCACTGGAGAAGCACCGTTGGTACTGGGGGAAGTAGCAGTTCCTGTCACTCCTTCTGTGGAGCACCCAACCACTGTGATGCCTCCCAGCAGGCTGTCTGTCTCTGCAGAGCTGTTGCTTGTCATGCTTCCACACAACGATGCTTTGTCTACCTGACCAGACTCAGAAAGTTCTTCTCCAGCAGGGTAGTCTGTTTCTCGAGCTCCTAAAACAAGCAACTTTCTCTTAATAACCAGTAAACCAAGCAGCACCTTTTTTTCTATTAAAGCAACCCTATGCCTCAAATGAGAGTACACAGGTAAAACATAGAGCTACTAGAATATACCAAGAGACAGTGTTAAATTTATTTAAAGTAATCCTGATAAAATGAAAAAATAATTTAGAGGTAAAATAGCATTTGTATTAGTTCATATTCTAATGAAATACGTATTTTTTGGTTTTATTTTGTATGAGATAGGACAGGCAGTACGGTCAGAAGGTAAAAAGCATGTGCTACACAAACCTGATGACCTGAGTCTGGTCGCTATAACTCATCAGAGGGAAGATAAAACCAACTCCCAAAAGTTGTCCTCCGGTTTTTATGTATGTACCCTGGCATGCATGGGTCACACCCACACATAGTAATAAATTTAAAAGGTTTTATAAAATGGATTTATTAACATTAGACAACAACATGAGGGTGTGATTTTTTTGGAGACCAGGTCTCACTTGATCCATGCTGGCCTTGAACTTTTTGTAGTCAAGGCTGACCTTAGAGTCCTGATCCTCTTGTCTCCACCTCTCAAAAAGTTAGGATTTCAGTTGTATACCACCATACCTGGCTACACCATAGTAATACAAAACAGAAAAGACAATAGCAAGCTGTTCAGTTGGTGCCCCAAGTCTGATCTCTGGAACCATTTTAAGATGGAAGGAGAGAACCAACTCCATAGAGTCCTCTGACCTCTACAACCATGCCATGGCATAGGCAGTCTCTCTACATACCACACCATATACAATAAAAATACAGTAAGTAAAAAAGAAAACTAATTAGTGGTCAAACAGCCAATATACAATACAATCAGTTAACAAATGGGGCCAAAAATAATGCATCATATTCAACTTAATATCCTGGCTTCACTCCCCACAAACACAAAAACAGATTAATTCAAGTTGGCTCTGTTAACTGTATCTATTAATTTATATTTTCATCTGAAATTTTCCCCCTTTTTGGGGAAGAGGTTGAGACAGTGGCCTTCAACTGGTTATCAGTTAGCCTCTGCTTCATGAGGCTGCTACTACATGCCCGTGTCTCCACATCTGACCTTTTACCTGACGTGGGCACATCACTGGCTCCTACAGTTCTAGTTTTTTTTAATTGACACTTCCAACTTCACTGAGCAGTTCCTCATATTTAGTCAAAGGTTAAAATTGTAGAGAGCAATATCTTATCAATTTTGAACATCAAGATAACAGTGAGTATTTTTTTTTTCAAAGTAGAAATAGGTTAAATCTTCTGGGCGTTGGTGGCGCATGCCTTTAATCCCAGCACTCTCTGTGAGGTCGAGGCCAGCCTGGTCTACAGAGCAAGTTCCAGGACAACCTCCAAAACAATACAGAGAAACCGTCTTGAAAAATAAAATAAAAAAAATAAGTTAAATCAAAAAGGATATAATTTTAGAGTAAGTATCAACAGCTCAAGTTTCAGCAGTATTTACTCATACAAATAAGATCAAGAAAACAAATACTCTTTTAGGAGAGCCAATTTTAGTCCTGGCAATACCACTTGACAAGAGCAAGTTCTTAGATCACTGTATTCAACAAAGATCTGGAAATACTATCTTGCATCCTACCTACATAACTTCCCAAGAATTTTTTCATACTAACTAGAAATTGGGCAAAGTACAACTTGAGAAACAGATTGAGTCACCTTTGCTCTAATGAGCTCCCCAACAGCTACAGGAGTAAAACAAGTACTATCTAGTATCAAGTCAGAGAAAGGGGAAGGAAGTGAGCTGGTGAGATGGCTTAGCAGATAAAGGGGCCTGCTGCTGAGCACGATGACCTAGAGTTTGTTTCCCAATGCCCACATGGAAGGAGAGAACCAACTTTCCAGAGTTGTTTTCTGACCTTCGAAATGGGTATTGTAGTATCATGTCCTCTCCATTACCACACAAATAAGTAAAATATGATAAAAAACTTTTTCCTTAAAAAAAAAACCTGGAAAAACCTGGGGTGGGGGGCTGGAGATGGGTTAATGGTTAAGAGCACTAACAAAGGACCAAGGTTCGATTTCCAGCAGTCATATGGCAGCTCACAACTATCTGTGACTCCAGTTCCATGGGGAATCTAATGCCTTCTTTTGGCCTCCACAGACAACAGATATATACACAATGTACATAAAGGCAAAAACTCATACACACAAAATAAAAATGTATTTTAAGAAATCATTTTCAGCCATGTGACGGGTGGCATACTCAGTAGGCAGAGGCAGACAGATGGATGTCTGTGAGTTTGAGACCAGCCTGGTCTACAGAGCAAGTTACAGGACAGGCTCCAAAGCTACAGAGAAACCCTGTCTTGAAAAACAAAACAAAGCCGGGCATTGGTGGTGCACACCTTTAGTCCCAGTACTCGGGAGGCAGAGGCAGGCAGATCTCTGTGAGTTCGAGGCCAGCCTGGTCTACAAGAGCTAGTTCCAGACCAGGCTTCAAAGCAATACAGAGAAACCCTGTCTCAAAAAACCTAATAATAATAATAATAATAATAATAATAATAGCAATAACAACAACAGTGGAAAAAAAGAATACCATTTCTTTTATGGCTGACTAATATTTCTGAACTATTGTTTTAATTTTACACATGGATTCCAGAACTTCAGGTGGCCTTCCTGTAGTAATTAACTTAGGGAGCTCACCATCCTCTATCAACCAGCTATCTTCTCATATTGCCATTTTTTAATATACTGCATACTATCCTTCAATAGTAAAGAACACATTGTTGCACAATGACTCCAGTCTACCTTAACCCTTCTCTTACCAGCACATCAGTCCTGCAACAGCAAGCACAAAGCACAATTCTATCAGCCACACCCATTTCCGCCTGGAAGGAAGCGTGGAAAGCATAGAGAGAGTGGAGGCAGAAACTGGCTTTACCTGGGACACTTGCAATGCACAGAACATGAGAATTGCAAACGGTGAAACTATCTAGGATGTTGCCAGGCTGAACAGCATCAATGATGATAACCTTTGTAGCTGCATGAGTGCTAGTACAGATCCAGACTTGACTGGACAATTCTTCTTGATTTTTTAATTCTTTCTGCTGTTCCTGAGTAGGCAGAGGAAAATGTTTAAAAAATGATATGAATGTGAAAATATCCTTCAGACTGTGTTCTTACACTAAAATGCAGTATTATTACAAATTATTTCCAGATTACTTGGAAGGGTCAAACTACAATTGTTTATCAGTATAACTAGACAAAAACTAAGTAGTTAGTTAAGCAGATTGGTAATAAAATAAAGTCAGTGTCTTCATTGTGGTAGTGATCTCATACATACATTTGGCAAAATGGAACTGTAATCACTTGAATATATGTAAACAGTACCTCAATAAAATGAATGTTAAAGGAATATATGAGGAAAAGAGCAAATTCACAGTAATCCCCACTATAAGTTGCCTCCAGTAAGTTTTGTATTTAAGAGCTGAACTCCTACACTCATAAGTGAGGTCAAATAAGGTGCATACTTACCTTGAGTTCTTGATCCAACTTATCTAAACTACTTTGAGATGCACTTCGCTGCTTACTGCCTTCAGATTCCAGACCAGCAACATCCTTGTAAAATACACTTGCTCCAACAACAGAACCGCCATCTCTCGTCTTGCCACCAGATAAATTGACGCCTACGGCACACCACAGCTTCTCGAAGGGAGGGGTGGGAGAGAAAGGGAGTGTATCATTTTTTTCCTCTATAAATACTAAGAAAATTTTCACCTTTTATTAAAATAACTAAAGGTAGAACCATGGGTACTTTAATATAATCTAATGCTCTATACTGGGTGTGGTGGCACATGCCTAAAATAACAGCAATTAGGAGAATAAGGCAGAGATAAAGGGTTTGAGGACAAAACATGGAAGAAGAAAAGGAGTTCAAGGCCACCCTGGATTATATAGAGATTCTATTTCAAAATATAAAAAATTATCACCTTTTAAAATGAGCAATCATTTTACTATAAAAACACAGTTTGAATGTTTGTGTATGTGTGTGTGGGAGTCTACCTAGAGCTTGGGAAGTCAAGTGTCACAATTAGCTTACCTTCATAGATGCATCTTTCTCATCTAGTGGTCTGAGATAGACAGGGACTGGTAGATTTTTCATCTTATTTTCTCCTTGACCATTGGATACCTAATGAAGGCGGACACATATTAGTAAGCCCCATTAGCACTGAACTTACAGAACCACTGAGACATAGGCAAGCAAGGTTGTTGCATATTTGCTCCTAAAATCAAGTTCAGCTTGATTTTGTCATTCTTACTTGAAAAAAAAGCAAAACCTCAAGTAGCAATTACAGAGAATATGCAGAAAAGTTCAATAGGAGGCAGAAGTTCAGAATCACACATGTGTACACAAGAGTACGTTAATATAAAAAATGCTTAGTCTTTTAGGAGTGTAGACCTAGAATACTTTATTTACACTATAGGGCTCTAAAATAGCCTGAAAACACCTAGTCTCTATATTTCTCCAAATGTGCCAAGTCCAAGCAGGCTGAAATGAGCAGTTTATGATGTTATTTTCAGCTCACATTTTCCAAGCATACTCCTCTCAACCTGCATTTCCTGCTAGACACTCACATCACATTCCCAAGTTACCTGTTTGTACTTCTGAGGCAGACTCCAGCCGAAAGCTTGCACTCGACCGTCTTCCTTCTGAACATGTGCCTTCACCTGCCGGTACTGCTCTCTCTTTTGCTCTCTTCGGGAAGCTAAACTAGCCTCAGTTCTAAAAAAGACATTTGCAATTTTAATTAAGTCAATCCAATAAAACCTCTAGTCTCAGCATTGAGTCACCCTTAACTTTACAGAGAATTCAAGGCCACCCTGGGGTACATGACTCACACGTACACACTGGAACACAAGCTGATCTTTCCACGTTTGTAAAACCAGCCTTCTGCAGGTAAAAGCAGCATGTTGTATGAAACTGAGTGAGTTATTAGTCATAAAACTATGGTGTTTCAGATGCTATATATGAAAGGAAAAAGTTCTGAGGTAATTTGGGATCTTCTTTTTCTTTTTCTTTTTTTCTTTTTTTTTTTTCTTTTTTTTTTTGGTTTTATGAGACAGGGTTTCTCTGTATTATTTTGGAGGCTGTCGGTCCAGCCTAGCCTCGAACTCACAGAGATCTGCCTGCCTCTGCCTCCCGAGTGCTGGGATTAAAGGTGTGTGCCACCACTGCCCGGCGGGATCTTCCTTTTCTTATTTAACAAATACTGAGAATTTTCTAATGCCAGATGTTGTGCCATAGTATTCTTAAGAGAGTGATTAAGTTAAACTTTTAGATTCTATTCACTATTTCGTCCTCTTTTTAAAATTTATTTAATTATTTTATGTGTTTTTAGTGTTTTGCCTATATGGATGTCTGTGCACACAATATGAATGCCTGGTGTCCTCAGAAGCCAGAAGAGAGTATTGGATTCCCTGGGACTGTAGTTTCAGATCATTGCAAGCCACCATGTGGATGCTGGGAACCAAACCCAGGTCCTTTGGAAGAACAGCAGTGTTTTTAACCTCTGAGCCATCTCTTTAGCTCCTATTCACACATTTTGGAGACAAAAAGGCAAACTGATTTAGTACAATTTAGAGACATGGAGTAAAATATAAAAATGATTCTAAATAATTTCTTTCTTTTGGCCATTTATATTTTCATGAGGTGACTTTCTGTAAACCGTAGTTTATGAAATCTACTGGTGTGTCAGACACTACACATAATACACAATATTAACCTAACACCTTTGAAATATTTTTTCAGAGAGAGAGGGAAAAAAAAAAACAGGCTCTGAGAGATGAATTTGTCCACATGCAGAGTCAGAAGGGAAAATCAACTCCTTTTGACAACCAAAGGAAATATTAAAACACTACTACTGTTGTGTCAACAAAATTCATTTTCCTTATGAAAACTATGAAGTGCAATTTTCTTTGTTCAAAATTTGTATTACATTTTATTTATCCAGAGTGTGTGCATGTGTGTGCGTGTGTGTTTGAATGTGTGCCATGGTGCGCCTGAGGTGGTCAGGGAACAACTTGTGGAATTCTTTCCTTCCAACACATGGGTCTCAGGAATCAATCTCAGTTTACTAAGCTTAGTGACAAGCACCCTTACCTGCTAAACCTGCACTAGTCCTGAAGTGCAACTTTCATAAGCTATAAGTCATTCATGCATTTTGGGGCAGAGTCTTACCCTGTGGCCCAGGATGTCTTCAAAATTGCAATCTGCCTGCCTCAGTTTCCACAGATTTAGGATTACATGACTTAGTCCTACAGGTAATTTACTTAAAGACATTCATCCATGATATAGAACCCAAGGTTCTTCTCCCCACAACCTTACCCCACAAAATAATTTCCTTTGTTTTTTTAGATGAAGTTAAGTGTGTAGCTGATGCTAGCCTGAACTGTCTATACAGATCGGGCTGGCCATGAACTAGTGATGATCCTCCTGTATCAGTACCCTGGGTACTCGGATTAACAGGCTAAACTATTACATCTAGCTAGAAATAGTTTCTTTAGAGTTATGTGAACTCCTGTGAAGTAAGGGGTGAGAGATTCTAACTGAGAACTTACTCTTGGCATGACCATTGCTCAGAATACTCACTCCTCACTGAGGAAGTCAAACGCCTTGGACTTATCACCAGGGAGCTGAGACAAGGTGCTGCTCCTCTTCTTTACAGAGGGAGTCACGTGAGAAGTGGGTGCATTGTACTTCAGATTCACGGGGGGTTCAGGCTTCTTTGTTGCATTACTTGAAGAGCTAAAAAGTCGGCTGAAACTAATAAAACAAGCAAACAAACAAAATCCACAAGTATATCTATTACATGCACTATGAAAACCAATCCCTGATTTTCCATAAATTTTTATGCTCCGGGCAGTGAGTTAGACATTAGCAAAACCAGTTTTTAAAGTTATATTATAGTCTGAGCAGTCAGTCATAGCCAAACTTGGACATTCAGGGTAAAGAAATTATTGCTTAGAATGCCAGATGCCTGTTCTTTAATACAAAGTTCCACAATGAAGGAGATGCTCCTGCATAGAGAAAGCTTCTACTGAGTAAACACTCCTGTTGGGGATGACGTAACAGTGGTTTTTAAGCAGCAAGGTAACAACTGTGTGATGACAGCAGAAGCTTAGTGTGCAGCACTTAGAACAGTCACATCACCAAGTTAACTCATATCATGAATTTCCCAAGCTCAATTTAAGCAACTATTTTCATGTCCACAGTTTAAAAACATTTATGCTTCCAATAAACAGACTAATCCTAAAAGGGTAAGTTTTAACTTTGGCAAACACACAGTACTTCTGGTACAAACATAATAAAGTTTAACACGCAGAGACAAAGCAAGCAGTACAAATACTAAATTTATCATCTTTTCTTTGATGGGGATTCATGTAACTGTCCATTTTACAAATAATCCCCCACTATTTTATGTAAACTGGCAGAAGATTCCACCAAATGCATAACCAACACAATGCAGCTTACGATAGCCTACTTTGGGTCCTCAACCACAGCCTTACCGAGTTGGCATGCTGTATATTAAAGAGAAGAATTTCAGTTTAGCTATTTCCTCTCAACTGGGAAAAGTCAGTATAATGTTCTTGTCTTGACAGATCCCCTCAGTATACTCACAACTGCCAGATGCTTGACCTTTTTTTTTCTTGCATGGCTGGATTTTCTCGTGATGCCCTAAATTAAAAAAAAAAAAGTATTATTAGATAGTGTTGTACTCTTTTCTCCAAAGAGCCAGAGCCCCAGGAAGTTCATGGGATACACAGAGTCAACTATTAAATTTAGCAAACAGTTGCTCTGGTGTTTCATGAAACAGCCTGCTAAACCTAACACTGCTTGGGTAATTCCTAGACCTCCTTAAGGAGCTCAGCCTCTTGTCAGACTGTTCCTGTTTTAGACAAATAGCCAATAAGCCTCAATGTTGATACAGCTGTTGTTAGAAACAAGGTCTCACTATGTTGTCCAGACTAGCTCTGAACTCTTGCTCACAAGCAGTCCTCTTTCAAGAGGCTAGACTATAGTAGCAGACCACTATGACTAACAATATTAAAGTACTTAAGCTGGGTATAATGGTACATAGCTCCAATCCCAGCACTTAGGGAACTGAGGTAGAAGGATCACAAATTTGTGGCCAGTTTGGAGCAAGAAAGAAGAAAAAAAAAAGGCAAAGCAAGAAAAAAATATTGAAAAGATATACTCTAGCTCCCTTTTTTTAAAATCCTGCTTTATAAACCTCTGTCCTTACCTGAAGTTTTATTTTCTACCTGCACATTCAACTCACAAAACAGATTACAACTATACTGCTCTGGTAGGCCACTTAATATGTGATGCTTAAAAATGATGTAATTATAAGGAAGTAACGGAGTTTAGATTTACAAACTAATGTATAAATTTTGTGTGATAATGTAAACACAAGAGTATGAGTAAATTAATGGGCAAACTTTTCAAGAGCTATCTCTAAATTAGATAAGGAACACTGTAACCAAGACCGACCATTAGATGGCAACACTAGGTGAGCATAAGACCCAATAAAGGACAACGGCATCCTCTCTCAGGGGGAAGTGTAAAAAGGAAGTGAGCTTCAATGCAAAATAGTAATTACTAGAAGAGAGAGAAAGAACAGAGAGGCCGGATTTGAGGACTGTATTGCACCTGCACATACTGACGCTTAACTCTATTAATATGAACCATTAAAACATGTTAATGCTAAAAAACAAAGATCTAATTGACTGAAAGAATAGAAGGAACATTTTGCATGAAGAGAAAAGGGGGAGTCAAGAATATTTTACAGAAAGATACTAAATATAATTTTCACATATGTGAAATTTACAGAGACAGAATAATATCAATTTTCATATTTTAAAAAGTGACCATTATTCCTAAGTATCAACAATTATTAAAACTTACAGGTTATGGTACCATCCTCCAAAGTCCTGTACTATCTATCTCTGATCTTGTTCTATTACTAATCTAAATGTTAGCTGAGAAAGTTTCTCCTAGTGAATAAACAAAATGGCATGAACCCTCATGCAGAACTTTTTTGGCAATGAAGGAGAGCATGCATCTAGTGAAACAATGGGGACATCAGGGCACTCATCACACAGACCGGATCATCTCTGTCCATCGAACAGCTTCTTGAAGCTCCATCAGCCTCTCTTTGTACTGGTTTCTCTCCATGAGAACTCGGGCCATCTCCACTCTAGTAAACCGCTTCCTCTGGGCTGTGGGAATGTCACTCTACAATGATAAGAGGAGGGCAAATCACCCTGAAGTTTACATATGTTTTGGTATTAACCTCACACTGAAACAAAATCTTAAGTTTATAAACATTTCTTTAAGCTCAATGAGGAAAAGTTTTAACCCAATGGCTTTAAAATGTCCTTATAAAATAAAATCAGACACTCAAATTTTTATGTAGGACTGAAAGGAAATAGGCAATTTAATTTCTGAGTATAAAAATTAATATTGAACATGTAAAAGAATTATTAAAATTACAAATTTTTAGCCAATATCAAAGATTTTAATATGCCCTCATACATTTTACTTGGAAATGTTATTCTAACATTTTAAATTCTGAAAACAGTTAATTAGTTCCAAAAGAGATCCATTTATCTCAAACTATCAATCTATAAACATATCCAGAAGCCAACATTCATAGTGAACCTATTATCTGACTACGAGTAAAAGCAAACAAAGCAATAACAACAAACCACCAGTGGAAACACAATATTAAGTCAGAATTCTTGCTACAGGGAATAGGATATGAACATGGATGACATACAGAAGTAGGGCTCCAGAGAGCATGTCCAAGTTAACTACTGACTTCTACTGATTTCTCAACCTTCTAAGGAAGCAGGCAGGCTTAATGATAGGGTTTGTTGAGAGGAGCATGTATATTTTAGATCAAGACTGAAAATCTTGTAACAGTGAGACAGAAGGTGAGCTCTGCTCTCAGCAGTCCTCTGCCTTTTCCTGCCTTAGAACTTAGTCTACCTTTTCAAACAAAAGTTATCCACAATTTACAAAAGGCCTGAATTGTGTCTCTGAGTTCGAGGTCAGCCTGGTCTACAGAATGAGTTCCTGGACAGTCAGGACTACATAGAGAAACCCTGACTCTAAAAATAAAACAAAAAAGGGAGGGAGGGAGGGAGGAGAGGAAAAGAGGGGAGGGGAAGAGAAGTTCTAGGACAGCCTCCAAAGCCACAGAGAAACCCTGTCTCGAAAAACCAACCAACCAACCAACCAAACAAACAAACAAAACAAAAAAAGAGTTGCTGTGGTCATGGTGTCTCTTCACAGCAATAGAAAACCCTAAGACAACACAAGCAAGTACCACACCTAGTTTATTACAATGCTTTTTTAGAATTTATTTTTATTTTACGTTTATTTTTATTTTGCCTACATGTATGTCTCCAAGATGGAATATAGTTTTTCTGAGGTAGTAGGGACTGAACCAGGGCTTCAAGCATGCTGCCAAGTGTTCTATCACTGAGCCAAACCCTCTGGCCTTAAAGGTAATATGAAACAAAACCAACACCATACTATGTAGAAATATATAGAAGTAGGCAATTTAATTTTCAAACACAAACATATTTTAATATTTTTATTAAAGAATTATGATGCTGGGTGTGTTGGTGCAGGCCTTTAATCCCAGCACTCAGGAGGCAAAAAAGCAGGCAGATCTCTGAGTTTGAAGCTAATCTGATCTACACAGTGAGTCTCAAGCCAAACAAGGGCTACAAAGTAAGAATGTTTCAGAAAGGAAAATCAGTACATACTTTGGGAAGGGGATAAAAAACTTAGCTGCCATTTATACAGACTTGCTATGCTATTCTAAGATTGTCATGGAAATGTCAACTATGTGTATGTCTCCTAGTTCCCTTCCTGATAAAACAGTAACCAAAAGTAACTTAGGGGAGGAAAGCATTTATTTGGCTTATACTTCCAGGTCAGAGTCCATCAAGGGAAATCAAAGGAGAACATAAGCAGAACTTGAAGCAGAAACTATAGAGGAATGTTACTTGCTGGCTTGTTTTCTGGCCCATGCTTGGCTAGCTTTCCTATAGAGCCCAGAATCATCTGCCTAGGGATGGTTCCACCCCTAACAGTCTTGGCTCTCCTATATCAATTAGCAATCAAGAAAATCCCTCACTGACAAACCCACAGACCAGCGCAATGAAGACAACCATTCAAGTGAGACTTTTTTTTCAGATGATTCATTGTAGTCAGTGGCAAGTTGACAGTTCATGAAAACTAGGACAATGTGTACATATTTGTATGATGAAATTAATTGTTAAACAGATGAGAAAGGATCATGGTTTCCTCTGGGGTGAGGGACATTTTTGTCAATATTCTAGGCCTTTAGAAAAATTATATTTATAATTTAGTGCATTAATAGTTTTTTAAAAAGTGGAAGAGAGATGCCATGTGACAGAGTTCATGTGGAGGGTTTTATTGGGGGAGGGGGATGGAAAAGCGGGGAAAGAGACGGGCCTCTGGAGATGGGGAACAACAGAAGAGAAGAGGGAGGGCAGGGTGGTCCAATGTAGTTCGTGTGCTAAGCACAAAAGTCATCACTGTAGAACTCTGGGCTGGCCAGGTATCTGCCTGAATGCTGACAGCACATGTGTGCAAAGGGCGCTCTTAGTGGCTACAGCTAAGGGTCCTGGGGACAGGTTAGCGTGATACCTGAAATGCTAGCAAGAGCACTCAGGTAGGGAGTGGTTGTGGTTGATGATGTCTCCTGCTAGGTCCCCAAGGATAGGTCAGCATAATGCCTGAATGCTAACAGTGTGCCTATGTGTTTTGTGTATAATGTGTATGTATGTACGTGGATGCATGCATGTGTCCACAACACACATGTGGACAACTTGTGGGAGTCAGTTTTCTCTTTTTCCTACGTGGTCCTGGGGATTGCACTCAGGTCGTCAGGTTTGGCAACAAGTACCTTTACATGCTGAGGTATCTTGGGAGCCCACCCCCCAAAATTTAATTAATTAATTATGCCTTCTTCTGAATTCTGAGACAAGAAACACATGTGGTATACAGACATACAAGCAGGTGAAACACATATGTGTGTATGTGTATACACATGTGTCATAGTATGTACGATGTGTAAGTTTGAGGCCTGTCTGGGCTACTTAACAAAACCTTCCCTTATAAAAATCAGAAACAATAGCATGTTAACACAGGCCAGAGCACTGAACCACTGAGGAAAAGTGAGCACGCAACACCAGAAACATAGCATGTAGATTCCACGTAGAAAGACGAACCAACTTATTCATGTCCCACAATACTAAATATTAGTAAAGAACCCCCAAATATCAAAAAACTGGAAGAAAAAACTGCTCCAAATCATAAACTTACATCATCATCATCTTTTGCTTTTTGCCTTGCATCTTCAGCTTCTGCACGAGCTCTAGTGGGGGAAAAAAGCAAAACAAAACGTATTATTAGAAATGAATTAGTCTTCAAAATTAATGAGAGGAAAAAGTAAGTAGTTTTAATTACCACTAAAGGATTATTTTTCTTTTGCCCAAAGGTTAGCAGATTGCTGCGTTTAATTTGGAAAAATGTTATCATGGCACTTCTTAAAACAAAACAAAATCAGGTTGGGCCAGGCATGGTGGTGCACATCTATAATCTGAGCATTTGGGAGCTTGAGACAGGAGAATTAGGAGTTCAAGGTTGTTCTTAGTTACATAATAAATTTAAGGCTAGCTCAGACTACATATGACCCTGTCTCAAAAAAATAAACTTTAAAATAATAAAACAAAAACCTGGTTAGCCACAGCAGCAATTACGCCTGTAATCTTAGTTTCTTGAGGTCAGAGGACAGGTGTTCAAGGCCATTCTCTGCTACACACAGTGAATTAGAGGCAGCCTGAGTTACATAAGACTAGCTCAAGAACAGGAAACAACAACAAAAGTGAGGGAAAATAATGAATTTTAACTTTTTTAAATTGAAGATTTAGGGTTTTTTTTTTAAGATTTATTTTTATTTGCACATGAACATATGAGTTCATATGAGTGGACCAGACATTGTGAGACAACTAATGTGGATGCTGGGAACTGAACTCAGGTCCTCTGGAAAAGCAGTAAGTGCTCTTAACCCCTAAGTTTTGTTTGCTTTTAAATTTATCCTATACATTATTCGTGTGTGTGTGTGTGTGTGTGTGTGAGAGAGAGAGAGAGAGAGAGAGAGAGAGAGAGAGAGAGAGAGAGAGAGAGAGAGAGAGAGAGAGAGAGAGAGAGAGAGAGAGAGAGAGAGAGAGAGAGAGAAAAGGGTGTTGGATCCCCTGAGGCTGGGGTTACAGGCAACTGAGAGATACTGGAGTGGAGAGTCTCTGGTCTTGCAGAAAAGCAAGGAAGAAGTGCTCTTAACTGCTGAATCATCTCTCCAGCCCACAGTTACGGCTTTTGACACCAAGATGAACAGGAAAAAGAAAAACAAAACAAAAGCGAAACCCACAACTTTTTGGTCAAGAGATTGGAAAATAGACAGGCCAGCTCGTAGCAGAGGCAAATGGCTGAGGCACTTTACGTTCTTCAGGTAGCTCTTGGCCCTTCCTGGTTTGAGTGAGCTGAAGGCCTCAGTCTCAGGGTTCTACCTTTGTGACAGCCTGGCAAGGTTCAGAGCAGGAGTGTGTCCCGAGGTAGCTATGGTCACAATCCACCCAAGTGGATGACAGCCCCAGTGTCCAAGGCTTCTTAGAAGGGCCTGGGCTCCAACAACTGTGAAACTTACTTCCTGAGCTCCTCCTCCAGCTCTTTGTTCTTCTCCTCTAGCTTCAGCTTGGCCTGTTTCACAGCCTCCAATTCTCCCTGCAGCACGTCTTTCTCACAGGTCAGCTCATCCACTTTTGCTATTAAATCATTCTTCACTACATTCAAAGCATTTCTAAAACACACATATTCAAATGCGTCATTACAAATAACTTTCATCTTTTTAGACTAAAGTAACGGTCAAATCATAAAGCTGAACAACTGAGAACTTAAACATTCTTCCTGTTGTTTTTATAGACAAGGGCCATAAACAAAGGCTTAATATTTGTTCTTCATACTTGCCAAGCTAATAGTGGATAAAGCAAGACCCAATAAATAAAATCAGCACTAAGAAAGACTAAACTGCTGGGTGGTGGTGATACACACCTTTAGTCCCAGCAATTGGGAAGCAGAGGCAGGTGGATCTCTGTGACTTGCAGGCCAGCCTGGTCTACAGACTGAGTTCCAGGACAGCCAGGACTACACAGAGAAACCCTGTCTCAAAAAAACAAAAAAAGATGGCTGGGCGCTGGTGATGCATGCCTTTAATCCCAGCACTTGGGAGGCAGAGGCAGGCAGATTTCTGTGAGTTCGAGGCCAGCCTGGTCTACAGAGCAAGTTCCAGGACAACCTCCAAAGCAATACAGAGAAACCCTGTCTCGAAAAACCAAAAAACCAAAAACCAAAAAACAACAACAAAAACCAATACATTCAGATATGTTGGATGTGACCTCATTTATAGATAGTGGCATCTTGCTGGAGGGCTATCTTAGTTGTTAAAGGCTAGGCTCACACCAAAAATATAAGATAGTGGCATCGTATGTGGACAGACACAGTTGCTCCAAAATTGCTGACACAGCAAATTGACAAGTTGTCCCTATTTGCTTCTTCACATGACAAAGAACCTGTCCTATTAAACAGTACTCCAATATGCTGCTTGAGGGCCTTAAAACTCCACAAACTACCCAGGCATATACACTTATAAAGGAGAGATCTCCAAAGTGTCAATGTAGAAATTAAAACTTTCATGCAGAAATGTAACACTTAGAAAAAGAATAAGAAAATGGCACCTTTCTGAGGGAAGAAGAGGTACACAACACATTTACACTATTGATACTTGTATTGTGGAAAAAAATAAAAATTACATCTCTACAAAAATACCAGATCAATAAAACCAGTCAGGACAATGAAGGGCTTATTATCATGTCTCTATGTATGCACAGGTGTTGAGAAGAAGACTCAGTTGGGTAGGAACACAGCATAATGCTGTGTTAAACTAATATAAAATCACTGACTTGGATAGAAGAAAATGCATTTCCTTTATTCCATGTTAAGCTTTCATACTTACTTGGTTTCCAGCAGTTGTGTGTTCTCTAGTATGAGATTCTCCACTTCACGACCCATTCCTATCAAAAGAAAAATGATAAAAACTTTGAAAATAAATTTAGCAAAAATTGCATATAAACTATGATCTTGTTTTACTATTTTTAACCTTTACTTTAATCATATTTTGTCTATGTCATTTATGTGTTTATTGTAAGGATTATGAAATTATAAATAGTTGTTACCAAAGCTAAGGAATGTATTGGCTAAGTCTCTTTGCTACTGTCGCTTTTGGTTTTGAGATGGGTCTTGCTATGTTATATTGTTCAGACTGTCTTAATTTCCTTGGCTTAAGTGATCATGCTTCCTAGAATTCCCAATAGCTGATGTTGCAGATGCAAGCCACCATCCCTGGACTCTTCTTGGTTAATTCTTTACCTCTGTCAGTTACATTTTGTTTTGCATAGATAGTATTTCAGAAAGATCAAGACATTTTTTGTTTTGTTTTGCTTTGCTTTGCTTTGTTTTGAGACAGCCCTGTTTGTTCTGGAACTCACTTTGTAGACCAGCCTGGCCTCGAACTCAACAGAGATCTGTCTGTCTCTGTTCCAAGTGCTGGGATTGATAGGAATCAAAAATATTTCTAAATCACAGCTGATGGCAGAAGTAAGGCCAAAGATAGAACCCCAAGACAGAAAACCTTACCAAAGAAATTATGGTCTTAAAGCCCATGCATTCCATGTAAAGCAAAAACAAAGAACAAGAAATGTTTTATGTAAAAAAACAGCATGAAAACATATCATTAATCTGTAAAATTCTATGCATGATATGAAAACATCTGGACTCACAATGTTATGACTCAATGCATAATGATGTGCAAAAGGCAGAAATAAAGATGATTTCCATCATTCACAGGATGGTCTTTGATATACTTAAAAATGCTTTACCAATTCTTCCTCATAATAATTTGAATATAATTATAATGAAAACTCTAAGACAACACTACAAAGTACCTTACAAAGTGCCACACATGAAATAATAGTTCAGTTGCCACTTTATAGAATTGTGCTTAATATTTTATTGAGAACTATAAGATATATAAAGTATTTAATATAAGATTCAATATAGTTATCTTTCAGAAAAGTAAAACTATTTGTTTTTCATAAGAGGCTGAAGAAATAAAATAGTTGGAGAAAGACAAAAAAAAAAAAAAGAACAAAAACACTCCAAGCAAAACACAGCAAAAAACCCTGCTCGCTCACCCCAAGATTCATGAGATAATGTTAGAGAATAACACAATAGGAGAAGCAATATTTATAATTCAAGAAAACAAAAAGGAAATATTTCTTTTGGGGGAGGGTTTTGAGACAGGGTTTCTCTGTGGCTTTGGAGGCTGTCCTGGAACTAGCTCTTGGAGACCAGGCTGGTCTCAAACTCACCGAGATCTGCCTGCCTCTGCCTCCTAAGCACTATGAATGAGTAAAGGCATGCACTACCACCACCCAGCTTAAAAGGAAATATTTCTAAAGAATATTATTTAAGGTCAAGGAATTAGCATATCCTTTTACTTAAAAAAAAGTTAATATTATGGCCAGGCACTGGTGGTGTACACCTTTAATCATAGTGCTTAGGAGGCAGAGGCAGGCAGGAGGATCTCTGTTATATAGAGCCTATTGCCTGTTCTACAGAGGGAGTTCCAGGACAGCCAGGACTACACAGAGAAACTGTCTCAAAAACAAAACAAATTAACATTCCTAATGATTTTTAAAGTGATTTAAAACAAAATCTTCCTGGGAATGTTAAAAATTCAATGCTGACATATGAATTCCTAACTTGTCTGTGTCACAATTTTTCAAATATTCTCAAACATCAGAAATAGTAGCACATTCAATCACTGTGTTCTAAATCCCATCTCCAAAATGATACCAAGATATTTTCCTTAAACACTAACACTAATGTTTTAGTAAAGTTTCATAGACAAAATAAACAGCTCAGACCATGAAACTGCGACAAACTCTCAAACATTTAGAGCAGCATAAAAGCTAAAAATATAAGCAGAGAAAAATAGGTAGGAAAAAAATGAAAAAGCATCAAATGAGAACAGCAGCCAAGAATACCTAGCTTGGAAAACAGCAATAGGAAAGTATTTAAAAACATACACACCAGAATATTCCCCTGGATAAGCATCCCAAGAGAAAAATGAACAAGAAACTCAATTAGATTGTTTCCAGAAAGCAAGAACTAAACTCATTTATTTTAAAACAAGAAAGATCTGACAAAGAAATTGAATTACTATAACAAAACCATCAACTATATACAATAAAGTATAAATATTATAAAGAGAAAATATTAGGTACTCCTGAGGAACATACCTTATAATTCCATATGTTTCAATTAAACGAAGAATTATCTTAAAATGTAGTGTATGCAGGATTACTCAAAATTTATTTCGAAATATATCAGTAAAACTAATAATCAGAAAAATAAAACCTGAAGTGACCTTTATCTCTATTCAAGATTTGAAGTATAAATATAATATTCACATAAACTTTGCCGATAAAAATAAGCAAAAAAAAAAAATCAAACACAAAGAGCAAAGAAAAACACCCTGTTCTGCAGTTATTTTATTTAGAAGTGTCAAGTTAGGTCCAGAGAAGAGCACATAGCATCTGGATGATAAGCAATTTCTCGAGAATGCATGTATCATTTTACCTAGTTGTATACATTCTTATACACTTCTCTTTTAAAAATCTTCTTATTGCCGGGCGTTGGTGGCGCACGCCTTTAATCCCAGCACTCGGGAGGCAGAGGCAGGCGGATCTCTGTGAGTTCGAGGCCGGGCTGGACCGATAGCCTCTGAAACAATACAGAGAAACCCTGTCTCGAAAAAACAAAACAAAAAAACCAAAATCTTCTTATTACGGGACTCTATCTCAAAGGTAAAACCACAGATTTTGAAGTGAAGCAAAACTGTTAAGACTATTTCGCATTCCCATTCACTTGAATGTTGTGCTGTGCTAAATATGCAACAGCAAACAAAGCAAAACAAAACACGCTGGGCAGTGGTGGTGCATACCTTTAATCCTAGCACTTGGGAGGCAGAGGCAAGAGGATCTCTGTGAGTTAGAGGTCAGCCTGATCTACAGAGAAAGTTTCAGGACAAAGCTACATAGAGAAACCCTGTCTCAAAAAACCAAAAACCAAAACCAAAACCAAACAAAACACACAGTTGTGCCTGACACAGTGAATTTATAATCTGTCCAGGGAGACAGAAAAAAGTGTGAAGAATGGCATAATGAAATTCACTGCCACGGATACAGACTTCATAGATGACTATGCTTTAGGGGATCAAAGCAGAATTCCTACAAGACATACCACTTAAGTAGAGACAAAAAAGATAAATACATGCAAATATTTAGAAACCAAACAAATAGGACCTGAAGGTTGGCTATGAGGGAAAGTGAGAGGTCTAAGATGGACAGTTCAATGATGGCAGGAGAGGTTCACTCACTGAGATAGAAATAGTGGAGAACTGCCTGGTGAGTCTATTTTCTACTCTGCTATGTGCCAGTATCTAGAATGGTCTGTGGCAATAGTAGTAGGTCATCATCATACAACAACAGAAAAGCAGGACAAGAAATGGGAGGGGCGTGAGTAACAGGTAGCTTTGGGATTCACAGAAAGCAGAGTTTTTACTTGGAAAAAGGAAGGGACCAAAAGCCAGGCATGGTGGTGTACACTTGCAATCCCAGTAGTACAAAGCTGAAGCAAAAGGACTGCCGATATTCCAAAGACAGCCAGGCCTTGAGGTAGGGGTAGGAGGGCTAGGCTCTTAGTAAAAGAGTAAAGTTGAAAATCCACAAGAAGACCAGGTGGTGGTGGTGCACACCTTTAATCCCAGCACTTGGAAAGCAGAGGCAGGCGGATCTCAGTGAGTTCCAGACCAGCCTGGTCTACAAGAGCTAGTTCCAGGACAGCCTCCAAAGCCACAGAGAAACCTTGTCTCGAAAAAAAAAAAAAAGTAATAAAAAAAGAAAAAGAAATTCCACAAGAATAAACAAAGATCATCTTGGAAGTAGGATAGATTATATAGTGTATGATTTCCAAATTATAGAGAGCAGTCATAGAGAAAGAGATTGAGAAAAGGACCATCCAAACTAAGAAAGTTAAGGAATGAAACATTAATGAAAAGATAGGAAAATGAAGGCAGAAGTGGTGGTGCACACCTTTAACCTCAGCACTAGGGAAGCAGAGGCAGGTAGACCTCCAAGTCTGAGACCAGTCTGGTCTACAGAGTGAGTTCCAGGACAACCAAGGTTACACACAGGAAACCCTATGTTGAAAAACCAAAAGAAGAAGAAAGGAAGGGAGGGAGGGAAGGAAACAATTGGGATTATCTTTCAATTATTAAAACGAAGTAATCTGTGTGTCAGACATATGTACTGTGATTAAAGGAAACAATTCTACAACAAAAGTTTGGTAACAAAACCAAGCAAAATGAATAATGAGATATAAAGAAATGAACTATGTACTTACTCAAGTCTAATTAGGGAGAACTATGGCTGACACAAGCAATCCTATTGTATGAGCTTTATTATTATTTATCCCTGAATTGCACAGAAACCATTTACCTATCTTTTTAAAGGCAGGGGTTTCATGTATCCTGAAAACAAAATTGAACTTTGTCCTGTCTTTACCTCCCAAGTGTTGAGATCACAGGTGTGTGCTACAACTAGCAAGTTTAGTACTGTGAGAATGGAACGCAGGGATTCCTATATTCTAGGCAAGCCCTCTGTCAACTGAGCTCCATCCCTGGCCCTCAGTTACCAGCGTTGACTAAAGTATTTATGTAGGTATAAGTCACTCAGTTTAACATACTAAAATATTATAATCTGCAGATATAGGCCAATATCTGCAAAGCAGAGTAGCTTAAGATAGTTTGTTATCTTTAATATAGAAAGGGAAGCCAAAAAATTTTGCTTTTAATCTGTAATTAATTTTCTGATCACCATTATTTCTAGCTATTATGTGGTATATTCTTAAAGGAAAAGAAAATTATGAGGTCATTAGACTTCAAATTTTGTTATTATTCACTACTGGGCTGGCTTTATAAAGCCATGTACACAAATAATCCTATTAAGTACTTCATTCAAAGGGCAGCAGGAAAGACACAGCAAGAAGTGATTCTAGTGGTTGTTACACAATTCTAAGCATTTGTAACTTAAGATGTTGTACTCAGCAAGCATGAGTATATTCATTTGTCTCTGTTTACTGGGTGTGGGTACACTATAGGCAGCTACCTCAAGCTCTTGCCCCTGTAACCTTGCAATGATGGATTAGGACATCAAACTAATACTGGATAAAGACAACTTCAAGAAGGAAGAATTTATTCTGGCACTAAATTCACTGGATTAGTGCTCCCAGATCTTAGAAGAGTAGCTTCTGCTGGATGTGGTGGCGCCTTTAATCCTAGCACTCCCTCCATTAGCAGTGGCAGAGGCAGACAGATGGATGTTTGTGAGTTTGAGGCCAGCCTGGTCTACAAATCAAGTTCCAGCACAACTAGGGCTACAGAGAAAACCTGTCTCGAGAAAAAACAAAACAAAACAAAAACAAACAACCCCCAAATAAAACACAAGCAAACAAATAAATAAATGAGTAAGTAAGTAAATAAATGAGAAGCTCCTAATGACTGCAGGGGGGAAGGATTCTAATGATAAGGAATGGTGGAGTGTTCACATCTAAATGAAACATCTATATACTTCCTCTAAGGCTCGGGGAACAAGGAGGAAGAGGGTGACAAGAATATAAAGGCTGGAGTGTAAGGTGATGCGCTGCAAAAAGATGTCTCCTGGACATGACATAGTCATTGTACTCATGAACTCACTGCAGCCATGGTTACCAAGGCTACCTGCATAAGACCTTCATAACCCTGGGTCAATATTTCATCGTGGAGGGAGTATAGGCATATGAGACTCTACCAATCTCTCGGAAGGATTACTGGCAATTAATGGCTGCTGGGTGCAGGGTGTCATTTTCATCAGTGGTATATACCCATGTAAAGTAGCCCATGCTCAATCAACAGTCTCTCATACATGCTCATGCTAGTAACCTACAAAGGGCAGGAAAGCAGAAGGGGAAGCTCTCAGGAAGAAAAGTTCAGCTGCAGAGAGGGGCATGAGGAAAGACAATGGAGTACAAGTGATCGAAATACATTATATATGGGGGCTGGAGAGATGGCTCAGAGGTTAAGAGCACTGGCTGCTACACTTCCAGAGGTCCTGAGTTCTATTCCCAGTAACCACATACATGGTGGGTCACAACCATCTGTAATGAGATCTGGCTCCCTCTTCTGACAAGTAGACATCCATGCAGGCAGACACTATCATAATAGATAAATCGATCTTTAAAAAAAAACACATTATATACATCTAAGAAACCTTCAAATAAAAGTTTTAGGAGATTTTAAAAAAAGGTTTGTACTCAAAATACAGTGAATTTTATTATGTGCAAATCTCAATATGTATTTTTAGAAATAAATTTTAAATTCTTCCTAGCAATTTTTTTTAAATTTGTCCTTAAATTTGCTGGGGAGTCAAGTTTTCTAAGCCAATCATTTTTTTGTTATAGTTTTATTGTGTGTGTGCACATATGTGAACATGAATGTGTACATGAATGCATGCTATCGTGTGCTAGTGAAAACAGAGGACACCGTGCAGATGTCCATTCTCTCCTTCTATCGCACGGCTCCTGGAACTGAACTAGGCTGTCAAGCTTGGTGCTAAGTGCCATTACTCACTGAGCCATCTTGCCAGACCAATTGATAAAACTTTCAAAGCACTTTTTCATGTGAAACTGAAAACAAAGGTATAATTTAAATGTGAAGTTTCCTCAAGAACTATTCTTTCTGAGCCTTCTTTAAGAAAAGCAATTCATTTAATTCCTCCAAAGTTTTACTTAAGATTTTAATGGTGGGAATCTATGTTTAATTACAGTTAAATTGACACTTTAAAATCTTGATTACTAGCCGGGTGTTGGTGGAGCACCCCTTTAATATCAGCACTCAGGAGGCAGAGGCAGGTGGATCTCTGTGAGTTCAAGACCAGTCTGGTCTACAGAGCAAGTTCCAGGACAGCATCCAAAACAATACAGAGAAACCCTGTCTCGAAAAAACAAAACAAAAACAAACAAAAAAATCTTGATTACTACCTACATGTTTACATAGGACTTTTATTATTACTATTATTACTACACATACAGGTGTTATCTGTATGTATGTCAGTGTGCTATGTGCATGCCTAATACCCATGAAGGCCAGAAGAGGACATTGGATCCTGTGGAACTGTAGTTACAGACAGCTGTGAGCTGTACTGGAAGAGCAGCCATTCCTCTTAACTGAGTCATGTCTCCAGCCCTGTGTTTTTGTTGTTGTTATTGTTTGTTTGTTTTTTGAGATAGGGTCTTACTGTATATCTCAGGCTGACTTGCAACTCACAGAGATCCATCTGCCTCTGCCTCCAGGGTACCAGGATTAAAGGTGTACATCACCACACTCTTTCTAATTTATTGAAGTTGAGTCTTCCTGTGTTGTCTAGGAAGGGTCCCCTCCATACCCTGAGGACTGTGCTACTATGCATGGCTGAACTTGTAATTTAAAATGAGATCAAAAACCTTCAAGCACATAACTGACAATCAATAAATTTAACATAAATTAATGCAAGCAATTCACTCCATTCCATATTTATTAGAGCAGACAAGCACAACTTTCTAATAACAGTGTAATCATTAGTAGTATGACAGTAAGAGAAGCCTTTATTGTCGTTGAAGCCTACTATCTACCTAAAGCAAAAGGTTGAAAATTCTATGACTTTCAATTTCTACACAGTGTTAAACTACAGGGAAGGTATGTTAAAACTAATTCAATTTGCAGGCCGGGCTAGACCGATAGCCTCCAAAACAATACAGAGAAACCCTGTCTCGTAAAAACCAAAAAAAAACAAAAACAAAACAAAACAAAAACTAATTCAATTTGCATTTAAATTTAAACCTGAACCAGAATCAATGATTTCTTACTGAACGGAACCTTAAGAGATTCTGCAGAGGACGGGCTGATAAACTTTAACTTTAACAGGACCAATGGTAATTATTTTATGTGTTTGTATTCCATGTATCTTCTGCAAACCATTCAGCTCTAATACTGATGAGTAAAGGCCATCAGAGACAGTAAACTAACAAACAAACAAAATGTAGGAAGGCTCTTCATTTTTTCTTTTTTCATTTGGCTTATCGAGATATGGATTCTCTGTGTAGCTCTGACCGTCCTAGAACTCTCTCTGTAGACAAGGTTGGCCTCACAGAAATCCACCAGGCTCTGCCTCCCTAGGCAGAGAATTAAAAGCATGTACCACCACTCCCAGCTGAGGAGGGCTGTTTCAATCAAACTTAACTGATATACAGTAGAGGTTAGCTGGCTTTATCCCACAAACCCATCTTCCAGCCTGTTAAACACAGAGTTTAACTCCTATACTTACATACAATGAAATGTCAAAAGACAGAAAAAAGGGTTAACAATTTGTCAAAGATAACCCAGAAAATGTATAGTGGAAGACTTGAATACAGTACTTCCCCAACTCCCAGTTATGTGCTCAACAACACAAACTTTTTTTTGTTTGTTTGGGGAGGGAGACAACATAGCAGCAGTGCAGGAACTGGGCTATAACCCTAGCTCAACACAAACTTTAAAATGACTATTTCCCACAGAGATAAATTATAACGTACTGGGAATATAAAAAACATTTCAAGTGTTATATTGCCCACTTAATTAAGGTCAACAAAACACAATAAGATTTAAGATATAAGGCAAGAACTATTAGCTCCACGAATCATACACATACACACACTCCCCACACTATTCCTTATGTTTAATATCTATTCTTAGAATATAGCAATTCAATAAACTTGTAATGTGAATTAAAAATAAATTTAGAGCAAATTCAATTTTTATCATTTCTAAATATACTTTTTATTAAAACTTCTATGACATCAAATAATGGGTTCTAAGTAATTTCTAAAGTACAATAACCTTGTACCATCAGGCAATCAGGACATGTTAGATGAATTTTCAATCAAGTCATTAATGACATCTGTTTATAAATAGTATGGTACTTCTCCAGAGGAGCTGTCATACCTAGTAGATCTGCTCCTTCATCCACATCTCCAATGAGGCCTGAGCCAGCTGAAGACAGTTCTTCAAAGAGAGATTCTGTATTTCGATCAAAAGCTTTGTTCTCTATCCCTTTGGTGGGAGTGCTATACAACAAAAACAAATAAAGCCAAAAATCAACAAATTATAAAGACTTTCTGATAATACATTTTAAAAACAATGATTCAGCAGCATAGGCATTTCTTGCTTACAAGTTGCGTTTACTATAAGGTATCAACATGAAAAGATTTCTCAGTGGTTTTCCAAGGAACTTCCACAGAGCATACAGAGAGTTATGCTCCTACTCCCAACAAATACAAAATAATGGCAGCTACTTGGGTCTCTATCACACACATTCTCTATTTTAGTTATAGATACTCCATAAGCATATGATACTATAACCCCAATTTTATTAATAAGGAAACTATTAAGGAACCTGATAAAATGATTCAGCAATTAGGTAGAATTCAAACTAAGGCAATGTTGATTTATTTTATTTGAAACAGAGTCTCATGTCATCCAGGTTGGCCCCAATCTTGCTATGTAGCTGAGAATGACCATGGACTTCTGATCCTCTAATGACAGGCTTGTGTGTAACCAGCCTAACAAAATTAAGACACTCTAAAGAGATTCTGCATCTAACTGTCAGACTATTGAGACAACAGACGTCACAAAATGTGAATTTTCCCAGAATTTCATGCCAGGAGAAGGAAAAGATACCAGCCAGAGGGATAACTTGTCTTCCTGAAAGAGACTTCACAGTTTTAACATCCTTACAGGATGAGACTGAAGCCTAGTTGAGACTGAAGCCTAGTGAGTCTGTGATCTCACTTCAGGTACACAAAGAAGGTCTTGGGGGGTTCCTCTCTCAATGTAGCCATATTAAATAAATCAATCCCCCCTTTCTGCTTTCTACTTTTAGTTTGACTTTTATCTGGATTACTGAAGATGGATAGCTGAACCAGACTTGGGGCACAGATAGTGACCCCCTAGTTAGATACCACTTGCACTACCATTCCTGATTGATACAGTGCTGGGGATCAACCCAGGGCTTCCTGACTGCTAGATAAGCACTCTGCCAACTGACCTACAACCTCAACAGAATTAATAAATTTTGATCATGATGCTCTGAATTATCTGGTACAAATTAGCATGGTTTTAAGGTTTTTCTAAAAATGACACAAGAAGCCAGGCATGGGGGCACATGTCTTTATTCTAGACTCAAGAGGCACAGGCAGATCACCATGAGCTCCAGGTCAGTCTGGTCTACGTATTGAGTGGCCAGTCAGAAATACATAGTAAGACACTGGGAGGGGAGGGGAGGAGAGGGGAGGGGAGGGGAAGGGAGGGGAGAAGACAGATGAGGAGAGGGAAGGAGGAGAGGAAATCTCTATTTAAAAAGGAAAATTAAAGTTTTAAAAGGGGTGTGATGTAGTGGCATCTTGTTCTGCCAGTGGGTTTGTGGTGGTGGTCGCATCTTAGAGGTGTGGCTTTAGGAGTGAGGACATGATCCCTTACAAGGAAGAGGAGGGTCTGGCTTGCTTGCTTAGGTGTGGAAGGGCAGAGACTGCATTTTCAGGAACAGGAACACTGAGACAGTTATTTACCATTATTGTGTGAGTGTCCCCTAACAAATACCTGTTAATCACTTATCTCCATTTTGTGGACTCCTTTAAACCCACCTTCAGTGTGCAGACATTGACCCCTTAGGATGCCACCACCACCACAAATCCACTGGTGGAACAAAATGCCACTACAGTGTGTATGAGAACTTAGATTCAATCCTCAGTACTTAATTAACAGAGAGAGGAAAAGATGTCAAGTGAAACTGAACTTGGTATAACCAGAATTTAAGAGGTTAAGGTAGGAAAATCATCAATGCAATTCTCAAACAAAGTGTTTTCTATCCTGTATCTGTACATCTAACCAAACTACCAAACCATGAAGCATGACCACAAATGATATTGTCATATTTAATTTCAGTCCTCAAAAATTACTGCTCATGTACCCTTCAAGGATCTAGAAAGCTAGTAAGGAATGAACTCTGTAGAAATAAAGGTGTATATCAAAAAGCAGATGACACGGGATACAGGAAATAAAGGTAAAGATATTCCCAGGTATTGTGGGCATAAGGCAGAGTGGTAGAGGTCTCCAAGTACCAAGGAGAGGAAAATAAAATAACAACCAATGTGGGCCAATCAGTGTCCTTGAGTGTATGTGGTACTTTGCCAGGTCTTTCATTCAAGCCCCATACATCCCTCCCTTTGCATTACAGTGATTTTTAGTATCTCTGCTTGGTAGTTAAAATAATAGTCAGGTTATAGGTCACCATAAATAGGGGATAAAGAAGCAAAAAAATGCATAAAAAACTCAAACACATTGTACATGGAACTCGGCTTTGGGAAACTCCTGCAGAGCCTGTGCTAGCACATAACAAAGAGCCTTGGTGTCCTGTTTCTCTGCAGAGAAGGACTGAAACAGTAGAACGAGGTAAACACCACATGTGAAAGGAACTAGAAGGCTGAAGTGCAGCAGAGTTCTGAAAAACAAGTAGATTTGAGGTCTGGTCATACTGAGGATCTTATACTTAGGAAATGCATTGTCTGTCAATGTTAGTGATAAACTCATGGAACACTATAAAAAGGAAACAAATTTAACCTCTCAACATTTCACCAATTCCAGGAAAACACAAAGCATCATAAGAAAATTAATTTTATAGCAAAATTGTAATATTTGTATAGTCATACTAATATCAGTAATAAATTCTAATTTAACTAAAATTAAGATATAATAAAATTTAAGAAACAAAAAGATGGATGGTGCTAAGTGCAATCACTAGCCCTGTTATAACAGAAAAGAATAGAGAGCTGGCCGTTGGTGGCTCACGCCTTTAATCCCAGCACTCGGGAGGCAGAGGCAGGCGGATCTCTGTGAGTTCGAGGCCAGCCTGGTCTACAGAGCTAGTTCCAGGACAGCCTCCAAGACAATACAGAGGAACCCTGTCTCGAAAAAACAAAACAAAACAAAACAAAAAACAAACAAACAAACAAAAAGAATAGAGAAGCAAGATCTGAACCTACATAAGTCTTTCTCCATCTAGGATTATTCTTATCCTGGGGTCCATGCATTTAACCATTAGGTCATAATACTTAATGCTTAGTAGGAATTTATAAATGATACATGTTTACAGCTATGGTGGTTTGGGAAGTGGCACTATTAGGAGGTGTAGACTTGTTGGAGTAGGTGTGGTCTTGTTGAGAAATATGTCACTGTGGAGGGGCTAGCTTTGAGGTCTCATGTATGCTCAAACCATGCCCAGTGAGACAGTTCATTTCCTGTTGCCTGCAAGATGTAGAACTCTCAGTACTACCATCATGTCTGCCTGCAAGCCTCCTAGCTTCCCACCATGATGGTAATGGACTGAACCTCTGAAACTGTTAGCCATCACAATTAAATGTTTTCTTCATAAGAGTTACTGTGGTCATGGTATCTCTTCACAGCAATAGAAACTTTAAGACAATGGCCATTGTTCATTAAAGGTAAATCTGTTTAGGAAACCCAAAGATCAGTACTAAAGACCTTGATTATTGTTGGAATCGGCATTATGCTGACCCTGCCCTCTGACAATGGGTGGGACACGCATCCAGCTTTCAGGCAGATACTTAGGCAGTTCAAAGAGTCCTGTGTTGCGTGGTGCATCACACATTATGGGGCCGTGTAAGAACTCAGTATGCGTGTATAAGCTTCCCCCTTTAAGTGAGCACCTCCACATCCTCTCTCTCTCTTTGTGCTCTCCCTTCATCTCCCTCCTCTCTCACTCTTTGCCTCCTTTCTCTTTCTTCTCTCTCTGTCCCTTCTCCACCCCTCTTCTCCGTTCCTCTCTTGCTCTCTGCTCCCAGTTGGCCAACACCCCCTTCTCTTCTTCCCTTTCTCGTCAATAAATTCCACGTGGGTTTGTTGACTCGTGGTTCAAGTTTCATTGCTCATGGCTGCAGCAAAAGAACAATAACAATACCTGGCCATTCTCCTGCTGTCATTAAACATCCTTCCCATGTAATTCCCTAATAATGAAATAACTGCAGTTCTAAACAGAATGCCTACTCTTCCTCATTTGTGAGACAAAACAAAGTTTGTTCAAATTTTCACTTCCTCCACTTCTTTGTATCCTCAGGCCAGAGGAATTACTTGTTGGCTCCTTTCCTCCTTCATCTGCTAGATGCTGCGACGGTGTCTCCCCCAGAACTGGGTGATACCAGTGCTATTAAAAGAGGGGCCTAAGGGGGTAACTAGGCCATAAGGGCTCCTCCCTTGTGAGACTGAGGTAATTAAGTTAGTCTGTTCTTCTGCCTTGTACATCCTCTCCTCCAAGGGATCCAGCAGGAAGACATCATCTTGGAAACAGAGCAGACCACACTGGACAACTGAGCCAGCAGGGCCTTGATCTTGGACTTTCTAGCTTAGAATTATGAGAAAATAAGTATGTTCTTTATATATGAATCAGTATCATTTATTTTTGCAGCAACACAGACAAAAACATCATCCTAATTGTGTCCTAATTCCTAATGCTACCAGATGGGTGTCCCCCAAAATTTAAAACACAAACAATATGCAGCTTCAAAGGCAGAAACTGAATTTTACAGTGCCCATATTTCTTTAGCACAATATGAACTGATCTTGTTTAGTCAGAAACAAGATCAGAATGTTAATCAGGTGGGCGGTGGTGGCACAGGCCTTCATTTAATTCCAGTGCTTGGGAGGCAGAAGCAGACAGATCTCTGTGAGTTCGAGGCCAGCCTGGTCTACAGAGTGAATTCTAGGACAGACTCCAAAGCTACAGAGAAACCGTGTCTCCAAACAAAACAAAACAAAACAAAACAAAACAAAACAAAAAAAAAACAAAAAAACAAAAAGAAAGAATCATGACAATCATGGAATGTGACATTTTAGTACCTTGAACCTTTATATCCACTGAGGTCTTTGTCCATATCCAATTCAGGAGTGGATTCAATGATTGCTTGAACTTCTGATTTCTCTTCATTTTCAGCAGAGTCTAAAGGTAGAATACAATGAAATAAATGCACATATTCTCTTGCCTTTATGGCTTTAAATGTAACTACTGAATGACCATTTTTGAAAATTCTGAAGGCTGTACTACTCTAGGAACCATGAGGTTAGACAATGTCACATACCGAGTTAATAGTCAATCCATAGAACTAGTAATAACCAAAACTAGTGTTTTCATCTGTAGTTCTGGGACACACAGTACAACATATCATAGGGACTGATACCATTCCTATTTAAGGGGGATGCCAACTGTCCAAGATGTAATGCCTGTACATGCCTGTAATCTCAGCACATGGGAAGTAGAGATAGGAGGTTCAGGAGCTGAATGAAGGCCATGCCTGTAGTCCTAATATTCAAAAGCTAAGGCATGAGGACACTTAGTTCAAAGCTACAACATAGTGAGGCTCTATCATAAGCAAACAAACCTATTTAAGGGGATGGAACATAATAGATTATCATATTAATATAGAGGACAGGAAATGGTACCTTACTGTTTTTAAGCTCTCTTCTTAGCGCTAACATTTTTCTCTCCAGAACTTGGTGTAAGCATTACTTCTTTTAAACTGATTTACAACTGAACATAACAAATTATTTATTTATTTTATATATTTAGAGCACGTAATACCTATAGATGTATTTTCTCATACTTGTATTATGTTTGCTGACTGAATATTTTGCTAGTAAGAACTTAAGAGTCACTTACCTGTAGATACGTTCTTAGTCTCTTGGGCAACCTGTACTTCTATGTGTTTGCTTATCTCTGATTTATTTGGTGTATCTGTGCCTTTTACAAGTCCTTCATTATCTTCCTTTAAGGGAGTATCAGGAGGAATTGCTGACACATCTGAATTTGCTGTTGAAGCTGGAGTGGTAGCTTTAGATCCACCTTGACTAATATCAGAAAGTTCATCCTATAAATAAAACCAATTAAGAAGAAAATTTTAAAGCAATTAATTTATTCTAAAATACTTCAAATGTAAGAAATAAACTTGCCTAAAGTTGTATTTAAAAAAACAAAAAAACATATAAAGCATCACTGATACTAGACTACCTATAAATAACTGGAGTTTTGGTGGTGTTGTTGCTTTTCCTTCCTTCCTTCCTTCCTTCCTTCCTTCCTTCCTTCCTTCCTTCCTTCCTTCCTTCCTTCCTCCCTCCCTTCCTTCCTTTTTTTCAAGACAGGGCTTCTCTGTGTAACAGCTCTAGCTGTCCTGAAACTCATTTTGTAGACCAGACTGGCCTCAAACTCAGAGATCCACTTGCCTCTGTCTCCTTAGTGCTGGGATTAAAGACATGTACTACAACTGCCTGGTTATACAATTAATTTTTTAAAAAAAGAAAAGTTTTTTTTCAGATAAACATGAGATTTTTATAGATAGACAATCTGGAAATAAAAAACTGAAATTATTTGAGGGGTGTATATACCAGTGCTTGCCTCACACATGGGACCCAAGGTTTAATCCCTAGCACCACACACATAATTTGAGAGCACCAAAATAGAGAGAATAATCTTTTTTTTTAGTAAATCTATACAACAAAATACTATGCAGCATGTAAAAACTGCATTGTAAGGCCGGGTAGTGGTGGCGAACGTTTTTATTACCAGCACTTGGGAGGCAGAGGCAGGTAGACATCTGTGAGTTTGAGGCCAGCCTGGTCTACAAAGGGAGTTGCAGGACAGCCAGGACTGTTACACAGAGAAACAAAAACCAAAAAACTGTGTTGTAGTATCCAAGTATAGGGGGGGAGGGCTCATGCCTATAATCATGGCACCCAGGAAACTGAGGTAAAAGGACTGTTGTAAGTTCAAGACTAGCCTGAGCCACGTACCTTTACGAGAGGGTAGAACAGAGAGAAGAGAGGAAGGGAGAGGGAGAGGGAGACCCCTGTGTTGTAGCTTGGTGGTAGAGTGATTGTCTAAGATGCATAATGTTCTCAAATCAATTCCCAGCAACACCAAAAACAAGGTTTAAAACAGTGACTATTTGTTTTTCTTCCTCTTATCTATCATTCTAGCTACTAATTCCTTGACTCCCAATGTCTGGTTATTTTTACCTTAAGATTTTTTATCTAATAATTAAAGAATTCACAACATAAATAGTTTGGCAAAAAGCCAGCTCCTGAATACATTTGTGCATCTGAAAGCATGAAATCAAAGAGCCAGGGAAGAGCGAACCTGAGAAATGAGCAGGACTGGTCAGGGTACAGGAAGAGTGGTGAGTTAAAACCTCCTGGGAAGAACATTACACACGTCAGAACTGCCTGGGCTACCCAATAACCTGAGAGCTGTAAGTTCCACTTCAGACTCGCGCCACATAAAAATACCTTACTCTAAAATAGCTCACTGTGTGGGCTGTACTTCTGTCAGCTGGATCTCAGAGATACATTATGAGCACCAAGGAGACCTTTGCTTTAAATCTAAGGGGGAACATTTTCAAAGGAGCCCATTTTCCTTGGCCTTCCAGACAGTAGTGACAAAGTTCCTCTGAAAAGCAAAAAAGCACTTTGACGAGAAGCCAATAACACAACGTTTGATGCAGCAGAGAGCCTCCTGCGTCTGCCTCACAAAGTATTGGGATTACAGGTAGAAGCTACCTTGTCCAACCCTAGAGTTTTAGATTGGCAAGATAAAGTTCTGAGATATGTTTTATATTAATATGCACACACCTAACAATACACACAAAATCATACGCTTAAATATGAGAGTTGGAATGGTGTCTTATACTTCTAATCCCAGTACTAGAAAGTTGAAGCAGAAGGATAATGATCTTAAGATCAGTTTGAGCTACAAAGAAACCTTGTCTCAAAATAAAAAACAAAATAAGCCTGGCAGGGGTGGCACACATCTTTAATCCCAGCACTCAGGAGGCAGAGGCAGGTCGATCTCTGTGAGTTCAAGGCCAGTCTGGTCTAAGATCAAATTCCAGGACATCCAAGAACAGTAAGGCTACAGATAAGCCTGTCTTGAAAATCAAAAAGAAAGAAAGGAAAAAAAACTAAAAAAACAACAAAGTAGGCAGATATCCTCAACTTTGAGGCCAGTGTGATCTACACAGCAAGTTCCAGACCAGCAAAGGCTATATACAATGAGACCTTATCACCAAAATAAATAAACACACATATACATAAAGTAAATGTTATGTTGTTTTTATTATGAAGTTAAAAAAAATGTGTCATTACTTTTGTTCTCATTTGGAGAATGGAGTAAAAAGCAATATGATATCTGTAACATTTCCTACTGGATGTTTTTCTTATCAGGCTAATAAAAGTCTAAAAACTAGAGAGATGAACTAGTGGTAGTAGTATTCTTCCCAGCACCCACATGGCAGCCAACAGCATCTCTCATTCTAGTTCCAGGGGATTCAATACACGTATCATGGCCTCCATGGGCACAACATGCTATATATAGGCAAAATCATATAAAGCAAAAATAAATAGATCTTAAACTGTGAGTAGTAGTATATGCCTTTAATCCCAACACTGGCAATGACAATGCAGCCTGGTCTACACAGCAAGTTCTAGGATAGCCAGGGCTAAATAGAGAGGCCCTGTCTCAAAAACCAAAACAAACAGGATGGGGAGGGAGGGGGGGAGGGAGGGAGGGAGAGGAAACAACTTTTGTCAGCCTTTTATTCTCTGTATAAGTAAGTATGTGTGTAGCATGCTTTTGCGTATGTGTGAGGAGGACAGCTTAGCTCATTGGTCTGGCATACATCAAATAAGCCAGTCAGCTGGCCAGTGATCCGATGGATGGATCTGTCTGCCTATTACTTCCCAGCACTGTCATTACAAATACCCACAAGCCATCTCCCCAGCCTGCCTGCTTTTCAGATTTAAAGCTTTCAAAATGGATAAAAGTAAACAAGGAACCAGTCCATATGAAATCCTCAGCTGGAACACCCACCATCTTGTAATTTTATGCTGATGTTACTTTCTCACCAAATAAAACTCAGCCTTGAAAGCAACTGGTATACTCTTTTGGTTCACAACTCTACATCACACAAGGTTTCTGAGAGTATGTTGAATGGAGCCCTGAGTGGAGCTCAAGAAAACAATTAAGCTGGGGAAGTAGCTCTTGGTAAAAATGATACCCTGGGCTGTTCCCAAGGCTATTCAAGCTACGTATGCCCTGCACTAAGCAAAAAAGGTGTTCAAAGTTTCTTACCCAGAGTTGGATAAATGGAAGCAGACTGAATTTTTCACAGAATGCACTTACATTTTTTACATTTCAAAATGTTTACTCCGAAGGAGCAAATTATAGTCACAGAAAAGCCCTGGCAACCACTGTAAATTATTTTCTTCTGTATTTCAGAGAATAACATCAATAGTCTTCCAAATTGAGCATGTGATATCTGGAGAATAGCAGTTTGAGAAAGTAACCAATAGTTAATCTCTTCTGTTTACTTTCTGCAAAAAGTTCTGAATCACCATTCTCACCTCCTGTTCTACAGCCTTCAGAGGTTCAGGACTATGGCTGACCTGGGTAGAGGGAAAGATTATAAAAGAAGAAAAAAAATGTATTTACTCGGTGTTAGCAAATCTATATTTTTGGTTTATACTATTTCTTAGGCTATAGCGCCATCTATTACCTTCTGTTTAAAATGAGGATTTGAAAGTCAGATACAGTAACACTTGCCTGCAGTTCCAGCTCTGGAAAGCTAAGGCAGAAGACTGAAGGCTAAATGCTAACTTGCGCTTCATGGCCACTTCTGGGCCAGCCTTGGAACACAGCAAGTCCTTGTCTAAAGGGACGGTTTACCAAGAAAAAGTACTTGCTGCCAAGTCTGACAACCTGAATTCAATCCTCAGAACCACATGGTAGAAGGACAGAACCAAATCCTGAAAGTTGTCCTCTGACTCCTACATGCACACATGAACACGTGTGTGCACACACACACACGCACCATGCACACACAATTTTTTTTTTAATATGAGACATTAAGAACTTATCTCAAGAAACAAAAATTATATAGTCAGGCAGTGGTGACAGAGCTCACCCTTAATTGCAGCACTGGGAAGCAGAGGTAGGCAGATCTCTGAGTCCAAGGACAGCCTGGTCTACAGAGTGAGTTCCAAGATAGCCAGGACTACACAGAGAAATTCTGTCTTGGAAAAAAATTACAGAAGAGAGAGTTTAGAGTTTCTTTGGTTTGAACCACTACCACTAAGATTCCAGTTTCATATCTTAACTTATATTTTCTTTACAATTACTATTGTTATTGTGTGTGTGATGCAAGAGCACACATATACCCTAGCACGTGTATAGAAATCAGAGGATAACTTTTTGGTTCTTTTGAGGCAGGGTCTCTGGTATTTCTTGTACTTCCCAGTTTAACTGGACCCCAAACTTCTGAACAATTATCTCCTATCTCCATTGTAAGATTGCTGGGATTGCAGGTGTTTTGCATGGGTGCTGGGGACGGAACTAAAAGTTATCAGGTTTGTATGGTAACTTTACCTGCTGAGGCATCTCATTGCTTTTACCTTACACTTTTGATGAGTCACTGATGACAGTTCCTTTACTATTTCTATAACAGCAGGAAAATCTTCCTGACACCTATGTCAGTCACCATGAAGATCTAACACAGCAACTATTCTAATGTGACACACTTGAAAATGTTTACTATGCCCTTTCTTTTCTCCTCATTACTGAAACTGTTAAATAACACCAAGGAGCAGGGTAGTGGTGGCACACACCTCTAGTCTCAGCACTTAGGAGGCAAAGGCAGGCGGATCTCTGTGAGTTCGAGGCCAGTCTGGTGTACAGAGAGTTATAGGATGGGCTCCAAAGCTACACAGAGAAACCTTGTCTCAAAAAACAAACAAATACACAAATAAATACATAAATAAATAAGAATTAAATAACACAGGATCAAAGAAAGACATTTTAAATTTTATTTCTAGCTATAATTTTCCCTCTTAGACAGAATGAATGAATGAATGAATGAATGAGCGAGCGAGCAAGCAAGCAAACAGGGACTGTCTTCAACCTAGAGCAACCTTAAATTTTAAATAATCTTGGTTTGGAAATTTCTCAAACTCCCCCTCCCACATGATTTAAGACTTCGGTGTGAGATACTCATCTATAACCCTAACATTGAGAAGGTAGAGGCAGAAGGATCAAGAGTTCAAGGGCAGTCTATGCTCAATAGGGAGTTTGAGACCAATCTGGGCTACATGGGAACGGGCCTCAAAAAAAAAAAAAAAAAAAAAAAAGATTTAATTCTTATTTTTTGTATTATTTATCCATAATTGTTAGCCCCTACATCTAATTTTTACACTAGAAACTGAATGATGGTACAAAAAAAATACATATCCATATTAAATATATAAAAGTTGGCAAAATTATATTTAAAAATTAACCTTTGTAGGAAATTAGCTAATAGTACTAGCTATCAGAGAAATGCAAAACAAAACTCACTGAGGCCATGCATGGTGGGCCCTTAATCCTAGTAGGAGGCAGAGGACCATTCTGATCTATCCACTAAATTCCAGGCCAGTCAGGGGCACATGGTAACATTCTGCCTCAAATAAAAAAATAATAATAATTTAATTTAAAAATAGAACAACAACAAAAACTCATTGAGTTTCCATCTTACTCAGGTTTGCATGGTAATCTTTTTTTTTTTTTTTTTTTTTTTTGGTTTTTTTTTTCGAGACAGTGTTTCTCTGTGGCTTTGGAGGCTGTCCTGGAACTCCCTTGGTAGTCCAGGCTGGTCTCGAACTCACAGAGATCCGCCTGCCTCTGCCTCCCGAGTGCTGGGATTAAAGGCGTGCGCCACCAACGCCCGGCTTTGCATGGTAATCATTAAGAAAACAAATAACAAATGCTGGTGAGAATGTGAACAAAAGGGAGCCTTCCTGCTGGTCGGAATGCAAAGTAGCCTAGACACTGCGGCAATCAGCATAGAGACTCCTCAAAAAACAAAAAATCTTCCACCATATAACCCAACTATACCATTCATGGGTATTCACCCAAAAACACTCCAAGATGACAAACCAGATATTTGCATATCAATGTCTACTGCAGCACTCTGCACAACAGCTGTGGAGCCAACCGAGGTGTCCAACAATAGAGGGATAAGGCAAATGTGGAGTACATTCAAAGGAAAAAAATAACAGGGATTGGAATATAGCTCAGTAGATTAAGTGCTTGCCATGCAAGAGTGAAGATCTGAGTATGAATCCAAGAACCCATGGAAAGAAAGCCAGATGAGGTAGCAGTGTCCAATCCCAGTGCTCCTAGCAGAAGCAGAATACCAGGAAGCTTCAAGATCAGCAGTGAACAAAGATACAACAGACTCTCATGCTGTAGCACACACACAAAAACACATCTCACCTACCTATTAAAAGGGAGGGAGTTTAAAAAATTGGGAGGTACTCTCTCAGTATAAAGATAGTTAGGTATTGTGGTACACACCTTTAGTCTCTGTGCTCAGAAGGCAAAAACTGAGCAGACCTGAGTTTAAGACCAGCCTGGTCTGCATAGTTAACCCCAGACTGGTCAGAGCAACACAGTGAAAACCCTGTCTAAAGATAAACAAATACTATCAAGAAATAGTGTTATGATGGGATGAAGAGAGCAGCCCTCCCTGGCTGCTTTTCCAGATGACCAGGGTTTGGTTCCCAACACCCACATGGTAGTCTATAACTCTAGATTAGTGGGATCCAACTCCCTCTTCTGACTTCTACAGGCACTACCTACTTGTATGCATAGAAGACATATATACAAGCAGGCAAAGCACTCATACATATAAACAAAATTAAGAACTTTATGTGCTATCAATATGTTAAGCCTGGGCATTGTGGCACAAACTTGAAGCTTCAGCTACTCAGAAGACTGAGGCAAGGCCCTCATTTTTTTCCTTATTCTGAAAGTTTGTTTGAACATTTAAACATCAGTGATACATGAGTGTCTATGGCATAGAAGACACATATAAAATACAAGTTTTAAACACCACCATTTTCACAATCCTGACACTTGGAAAGCTGAGATGAGGGAGGCTTTAAATTCAGGGCCAGCTTGGACACAGTGCACTCTAGACCAGCCTGGACTACAGTGAGACTTGTCTCCAAAAGAAGGAAACAAATGTATGTAAAGAAATAATTCTATTTTCCTTTCCCCAAGCAAAAGTTTAAATGAGCGACAAGACCAAGTCTATTCTTTTTGATTTCACACCATCATGAGCTATGGGTATTTTTCTGAAGCTATCAAATGGGAGATACCTGTGTGGGAGAAAATATACAGACAAAACTGTAACTATAGGAGGACAAATTCCTTATATTTTATCACAAGCAAGGAGAGTATGGAATTACAATGCATAATCTATTTTCTGCTAAAATTCCATTTTTATTTTTAACTTCTGCTACAGTATAAAATTATCTCAAAAGTCAAAAAAGAAAACTTTGCCATTTTGAAATTTAAGGTAATACATTTCCTAAGAAGAATAAAGCAGCAGGAATATGGTACAGCTACTATTGAGATTCAAACTTGTGAGGCCCAAGGCAACAGGAACAATCCCTGAACTTCACCACACACAGAGGAGCGCAGGAACACTCTCAGCAAGAATGCTGGCTCTGTTTGGTTTCCTGCTCTGTATGCTAAGCACATCCCCTGAAGAACGCAGCACACAGTGACCACTGCCTTTACATACCAGCTCCTGCCAGCACCAGCCTCTCACAGTGCTTCTACAGAAGTATTTCACACCATACTTCTGTAAAAGGACTTACCAAAAATTTCCTAGGAGGTACCAGTACCAATCCAGTCCTTATAATTATTTTGTTTTTTTTTTTTTTCAGTTCTTAAAAAGTTGTGTCCTGCTAACAATCAACATCCCAGAATCCTATTCAAAGAGAACATGTCTTGGAAATGTATACACACATAGAGGAGAGACAGTTAGAAGCAAATATATTATCCTATTCATGCTTTTTTTTTCACACCTTAGTTGGTTACTCACTATAAAATCATCATCATCATCCTCATCCTCATTATTAACAACGAAACCTAGCAAAGATTAAGGTGTCCCATTCAAGAAGACTGGAATTGCTGTTACCAGTGTGACCGATTCCCTTCCCCTGCCCATCTTCTAGGATCCTGATGTATCCATTTTTCTCTACTCTTTTGTGGTCAATTCTCCTACTGAATTCTTCTATGCACCCAAAACCCAGTCTTTCCCATTTGCTTTTCCTTCTACCCTGTCATCTCCACCTCCATCCTTTTTTCTTCTCCTCCTATCACTCTGCCTTTCTTGAACAGGCACTTTTCCTTTTATGAATCACATTATTATCTTTGCACCTCAAACTGCTTGAACCTACACCCATCACCCATAAATTTCCAAATGTGATCCTCCTTCATGTTCTCCTTACTGGCTCAGACACCCGATGCCTGCCATCTCTACTTGGATCTGCCTTTGTTGTTTCAGGAAATGACATGTAAGTCAGACGGCCCTGCTGAGCTCTGACTCTGGAAGATCTAACTTTGCTTGCTCTGTCCTCTCTAGTTACTGTAGGCCTGACTGTGCAGAGAAAGGTAGGCAAGATAAAGCAATGCTGCACACACTATAGTGCTGAGAGTATGATTACCATCTGAGGGACTGCCTTTTGTTTGCAAATTCTTCCTTTATTTCTTCAAATGTTATTCAGTTAGATGAAAAGGCTTGCCTTGGGTACTTGGTTAACATGGATGAGACCCTAAGTTCTCGTGATACCCCAGAAACACTTGCAAGGAAGGTAGGGAAAAAATCCTCACGTAAACATTTTCTCTCATTCCCATGCTCCCATGCTTAACACTTCTGTTTTGTTTTATTTTTCCGAGACAGGGCTTTTCTGTAGTTTTGGAGCCTGTACTGGAACTCACTCTGTAAACCAGCTGGCCTCCATCTCAAGAGATCCACCTGCCTCTGCCTCCCTAGTGCTGGGATTAAAGGTGTGCACCTCCACCTCTTGGAATACTTAACACTTTTAACTCACACACACACACACACACACACAAACAGCTTTGCCCTACTTTTTGGTTATTTTTAGCAATTCACTTTCATCAATTCACTACAGTAAGAGATTTCAGTTAACAATAAAATATAAAACTTCTATTTTCCTCCTTGTACTGGTCTCAAAATTTTGATTTAAGGATATCAATTCAGTGACCACAACAGTGTAGAGAGAGGTAGTGAAATAGAAGGCCTGAGAATAGGGCCAGGCGTTGGTAGCGCACGCCTTTAATCCCAGCACTAGGGAGGCAGAGGCAGGCGGATCTCTGTGAGGTCGAGGCCAGCCTGGTCTACAGAAAGAGTTCCAGGACAGCCTCCAAAACAATACAGAAAAACCCTGTCTCGAAAAACTGAAAAAAAGGCCTGAGAACTCAAAGCCAAAGCCAGCCCTTGAGGGGAAGTGGGTGAGGGAGGGACAAAGAGTCATGAGAAAGGCTTCCTGTAAATTGCAGCACTTTGAACAGGTCTTGAAAGAGTATGCTTGTGGTAGTAACTAAATCAAAGTAAAACATGAATGTGGAAAAATATGGAAGAAATGCAGTTGGATGCAGAAAAGGAAAGGAATCATGGCTGGCAATAAACTTGTGAGCAGCAATGTTCAGTCAACATGTACAGATACGGAGCCTGAACCAACTATTAGGAGAAGCTCCATATTGGCTCTCCACTATTTTGAGAGCTAAAAGGAAGTGAAACCAGCAGAGAAGAGCAAGTGGGAGGTGAGGTCATCCTGCATGAAGGAAACCTTTCAAGAACCTGAATGCACTCAAACTGGGAAAATGCTAGAAAAAGGCAAGGTGAGAACTGAGAACTTTCCACTAGGTTGGCAAAGGAGCCTGTCTGGGACCAGTTAGGTTGGTGCTATAAGAAGATACGCTATGGAATAAATCTTCTGTACTCTGTGAAAGTTTGTTGCTCTCATTGTAATAAAAAGCTGATTGGCTGATAGCTAGGCAGGATTTTGGGCGCAGAGAGAATGTTGGAAAGAAGAGTAGATCTGGAGGAGTCGCCAGGAGACACAGAGGGAGCAAGACATACTGGAGGACAGGCAAAGCCACAAGTCGCATGGCAATATGTGGATTACTAGAAATGGTTACTTTAAGTTGAAAGAGCTAGTTAGTAACAAGCCTAAGCTATGACTGAGCTTTTATAATTAATAATAAGTCCCCATGTCATTACTGAGCAGCTGATGGTCCTGATGAAAAGGTTCAGCTACAAAGATTGAGAGGAACAGGATGAAGAGAAATTGCTCCTAGAACATTCCCAAGTGTGACTCCGATACAGAGGCTTGGTACTGTTACCATGTCTTCCTCACACAACTATTTCTGTACAATATTTCCACTTACTTGCCCACCTCTAGTTATCGAAAAGTAAGCATCTTTCACTATAAATTATTCTCTGGTTTACCTTGTTTCCTCCTTGTTATTTATTATGATTATCACATATTAATAATAGTAAAGATCCCACTGTAACATTTTCATGCTTGTATATATGCAAGGATCGTGCTCAACATCTCTGCTTTCTTTTCGTGTGTGTGTGTGTCCATGTATGTGAATGTGTACACATAGAGCAGTCAGGAGACAAGGACAACTTGCAGGAGGATCCCATTCTCTCTTTGCACTATATGGATCTCGGGTATCTCATATACTGTCAGGCTTGGTGAAAGGTGCCTTTATATGATAATCTATCTTGCTGACCCTTATTTTGCTTTTTGTTTGTTTGTTTGAGACAAGTCTCTCTATGACAGTCCTGACTGTCCTAGAATTTACTAGATAGTTCAGTAGCCTCAAATTCAGAGATCCACCTGCCTCCACCTCCTGAGGGTTGGGATCAATTGCATGCACCACAATGCTGGCTGTTTTTTTTTTTTTTTTCCTTTTAAAGGCAGGGTTCTTACTGCTGATCTCAAAGTTTCTATGATCAGCCTAGCCTTAAGCTTAGAGATCTGCTTGCCTTTGCCTCCAAATTGCTGGGATTAAAGCAAACACTACACCCAGTTTTACTTTTGCTTTCTTAACGGTACATAAAAAAAAAAAAAAAGCTTGAAATTCTATCACTTACTTGTCTATCTCCACTAAAATGTATTAGGAAATATGTGAAAAAACAGGCTTGAACAGTTTTTAGGTACATCATTCTCAGAAACTCATAATTCTTCTTCACTGTTGACAGATCTCTCACACTAAGAAATTTTCAACAAATCAAAAAAGCTCATAACTTTAGCATCATTGGCAAATCTCCCTTGTAGTATTCCTCTATCAAAGTTTTCTGTTGCCTCCTGTTACACTGTTTAAAATCCATCATGCGATTTTTCTCATAGAACATTCTCATATATTCATCTTGTGATAGCAAGATTAAAAACTAATAATTGTGAGCTTAAATTTTTCTTTTCACAATGAAGTCAAAGCATGACCTCCCTAAACATAGCTAGGTCTTTATCAACGTTCTCAGGAGAAATGAATGAGAGTTGCAGCAACCATGTAAAATGTTGGGAACAGTGAGTGGTGCACACCAGCACATCCAGTGCATGAATACACACACACACACACACACACACACACACACGCACGCACGCACGCACGCACGCACGCACGCACGCACGCACGCACACAGAGTCTGTTCCAATTCCTGTCTCATATGAAAACCAAGATGAGAGGGTATGTGGCATGCCAATGACATGGTCTGTGTGGAAATCAAGCCCTGACTCCCAGGTCTTCACAAAGTTAGAGAAAGGTTTCTGGTTAATTACAAGGACTTAGGCGATTCTAATTAGTAAGCATACGTTGCAAACCAGAGTTTACATTCTACCAGGGACCACCTTGCTCCTGACAACTGTTACCTACTGAGCCTTTCCACAGACCAAGTACAAACAAACTGAATTTTGTTTTACAAACTCTTTTTTTTTTTTCAAGACAGGGTTTCTCTGTGGCTTTGGAGGCTGTCCTGGAACTCACTCTGTAGACCAAGCTGGCCTCGAACTCACAGAGATCCGCCTGCCTCTGCCTCCCTAGTGCTGGAATTAAAGGCGTGTGCCACCACCACCCAGCTACAAAGTCTTTGGAGAACAATGTTTCTTTGTATTTCCAGAGTAAACTAAATCCATTATTAATCATTTTATAATTTGTCAATAAGGTTCTGTTATAGCATGTTACTGGATTAAATAAAAGAATTACAATAATTGTCCCTTATAGTTCAGTTTGGAGAGTAATTAAAACACAATTCCCCAGGGTATGTTGAGATGGCTCAGAGGTTAAAAGCACTGACTGCTCTTCCAGAGGTCCTGACTTCAATTCTCAGCAACCATATGGTGGCTCACAACCATCAACATGCCAAAATACTATATATATAATAAGTAGACAAATATTTTTTAAAAAAATAGCTGCCATATAGTATACATTTTGATATGTGTAAAAACACAGGAAGGGAGCAACTAATTGAAAGGTTTTTGGAAGATCTACTAAACCTATAAGTACATCTTTAAAAAAAAAAAAAGCTCAGTGTAGACACAGAATAAAGAAAAAATGTTCCTTAGTGACATCACCACTGACATATTCTGAGCACAAGCAGCTTCTAACAAATTATACATGAAATGGGGCAGGCAATATTTACTTTTGAGAGGAGAAGAACCTTCAATTATTTAATGATTGACTAAAGCTTTGAGTACATATCAAAAATCAATGAAATGGTTCTAAATATCTCTACCATCAATAGCTAAAACATCGTTCACATTATCTCAGAAGATTCTAACATTTAGTCCTTTTTGTTTGTTTGAGACAGGGTTTCCCTGTGTAGCCCTAGCTGTCCTACAACTCACTCTGTAGATCAGGCTGACCTCAAACTCACATACATATGCCTGCCTCTGCCTTCCTAGTGCTGGGATTAAATAAAGGTGGGTACCACCACCGCCTGGCAGAGTCTATCATCTAAACAATGATTTGGACCTGGAGAAACAGCTCATCAGTTAAGAGCACTGGTGGCTTCTCCAGAAAATCCTAGTTTGGTTCTGAACATGCACATCCAGGTAGTTTACACCTGTTAACTTTAGCTCCAGGGTATCTGATGCCCACTTCTTCTGGCCTCCCTGGGCACCTACACACAGGTAGCATTCACTCATAAATACGCATTAAAAATAAGAGTTCATAAAAAAACCAAAGCAAACAAACTAACAACAACAAAAAACACCGAACAGCTGAGTGATAGTAGCATGTACCTTTAGTACTAGCACTTAGGAGGCAGGGCATGCAGATCTCTTAGTATGGGGCCAGCCTGGTCTATACAGTGAGTTCCAGGACAGCCAGGGCTATATACACACACACACACACACACACACACATAAAACCTGTCTCAAAAATAAAACAAAACAACAACAAGAAAACATGTTCTAGCTGGGTATGGTGGTGTATGTCTATAATCCTAGCACTCAGGGGGTTGAGGCAGGAGGATTACAAGTGTAACACCAGCCTGGGATACATAGTGTGACCCTGTTTCAACAACAAGACATGTACTGAGTCCCTACATGTTGCTGAACACTTTCCTAAATGCTAAGAATGCAACAGTACATAAATTCCCTTTAACTATGTTCTCATAGAGAGAAATACACATAAATAAGTAAAGGGCTTAGTCTTTTAGACAATACCAACAGGTGCTTAATGATAATTATAAGGGGGAAAATAAGAAAGGATATAAGGAACTGGGAATGTAACTCAGTCGGCCAAGTGCTTACCTAGCATACATAAAGCCTTTGTCCAGTTCCTAGCACCACATTAACCAGGTGCACTGGCACATGCCTACCACAATTCTAGCACTCAGGAGGTGGAGTCATATCAGAAATTCAAGGCCATCCTTGACTACACTGTGAGCTGGCAGCTAACCTGGGATACCTGAGACCATGTCGCATCAAAAAGGAGGAGGAAGAATTCATTTATATATAAATAGGTGGTCTATTTGTTTAATGACAGTATATTTTAAAATATACCAAGGCCTTCTTTTTTTCTTTTCCTTTCCTTTTTTCCCCCCTTTTAGAGGCAGGGTCTCCGTATATGGCTCATGTTGTCCTGAAACTCACTATGTAGATCAGGGTCACAAAGATCTGGCCTTGCCTCTACTCCAGAGTGCTGGGATTGGATTAAAGGTGTACTCTACCATGCCTGGTTAGCTTCTGCTTTAATAATCAATAATCCCCTTATAAATATTCTATTTTATAAGATACAGAACATAACTTTAAATTTTTATGTGCCTGTTTCTTGAGGTAAGGTCTGTGTTGCCTTATGTTGCCCAGGCTGAGTTCAAATGATAGTTTCTCTTCCTCACCCTTTCTCTCACTGTGATGTAGCCTAGGTTGTCTCAAACTCATTATGTAACCTATGCTACACTCAAACTGATTAGAAACCTCCTGCTTCAGTCTTCCTAATAGCATGCAACCATGATTAACTTAAAAACATTGAGTATTATTAACATATCTATCTCTTCTCAAAGTACATTGTGAATTATATTTATCACTTATTTGCTGAATTGTTCTAGATCAAAATATATTCCTAAAGAATTAACACCGAGACTTTTAAGCTAAAAACAATGAATTTTTATGTATCACTTTCATAAAAGTAGTTTTGAGGAAGGAAAAATGTGCTGGTGTATCTTTAAAGCAAAATAATATTTGAGCGTGCTGGGCATACCTACAATCCTAGTATTTGGGAGGCTGAGGTAGGAGGACTATGTTGAGTTCAAGGTCAATCTGGGCTTTGTAGTAAGATCCTGATTCAAATTAATAATAATAAAGCCCAAATAAAGTGTGACATTTCCAACAGTGAACCAAGGATTTTAGGTGGCATATTTCAATTAAATATGAGGGCTGGAAAGATGGCTCAGTGGTTAAAAACATTCGCTGCTCAAGAAGAGGATCTGGGTTCCATTCTTAGCACCCACACTGACTGGCATACAACTACCTGTAACTTCAAGTCCAGGTGATTCAGGGTCCTATTCTAGCCTCCAGATGGTACACATAGACAAGTAGGTAAATAGATATGCGTGTATATATAACACTCACACATATAAAATGTATATATGTATATAAGAAAATATATAAAACATGCATATAGTTTTTTAAAAGACAGGGGTTTCTTCTGTGTAGCCCTACTGTCCTGGAACTCTCTGTAGACCAGACTGGCCTTGAACTTAAAGATCTGCCTGCCTCTGCCTCCTAAATGCTGGGATTAAAGAGAGACAAATCAAGCCTGATGGTGTACACTTAAAATCTCAGCTACTCTGAGGCTAAGCAAGAAGATCATCACAAGTTCAAAGCCAGCTTGAACTACAGCTGCCTAAAGTCAAAGCTAATCTGAGCAATTTAGTGAGATATTGTTTCAAAATAAAAAGCAATATATCTTAGTAAAAGAGGGCTTGCTTATCATGCTCACAACCCACAGTTGACGACTTGAGAGATGGCTCAGTAGATAGAAGTGCTGCAGCACAAACTTGACTGCTTGAACTCTATTCCTAGAACTTATGGTGGGAGAAAGAAAAATTCCCAAAAGGTGTCCTCTGACTTCCAATAATGTGCCTTGACACACGGGTGCCCCACCACTAACAATAATACTAAAAATAAATAGAATATCTGGGTATAAGGTCCCAAAAGTAGTAGCAAATACCAACAAACCCTTAAGTTCCATTCCAAGCACCACAAAAACAAAAATTAAAAACCAAACACAAACAAAATCCTAATTAGGCCCACAAGTCACTGCACCGTAAATTCTAGATTCATATTACGGAGACTAAATATAAAAGAAATTCTTTTTTTTTTTTTTTGGTTTTTCGAGACAGGGTTTCTCTGTATTGTTTTGGAGGCTGTCCTGGAACTCATTCTGTAGATCAGGCTGCCCCTCGAACTCACAGAGATCCGCCTGCCTCTGCCTCCCGAGTGCTGGGATTAAAGGCGTGCGCCACCAACGCCTGGCAAGAAATTCTTGTCGTTAGTATACTAGCTAAGATAGTGCTGGCTAGTTTTATGGCAATTTGACACAAGTTAAAGTCATCAGAAAGGAGGGAGCCTAAATTGAGAAAATGCCTCTATTAAAATTGGGCTGTAAGCAAGCCTGTACGGCATTTTCTTAGTGATTGATGTTGGAGGGCCCAGCCCATTATAAGTGGTGCCACCCCTGGGCTGGTGGTCCTGGGTTCTATAAGAAAGCAGGCTGAGCAAGCCATGAAGAGTAGGCCAGTAAGCAGCTCCCCTCCATGGCCTCTGCATCAGCTCCTGCTTCGAGGTTCCTGCCTTGACTTTCTTTGCTAATGAACAGTGATCCATAAACCAAATAAACCCTTTCCTTCCCAAGCTGCTTTGGTCATGGTGTTTCATCACAGCAGTAGTAATAACCCTAACTAAGCCGGGCGTTGGTGTCGCACGCCTTTAATCCCAGCACTCGGGAGGTAGAGGCAGGTGGATCTCGAGCTTGAGGCCGGGCTGGACCCACAGCCTCCAAAACAATACAGAAAAACCATGTCTCATAAAAACAAAACAAAACAAAACAAACAAACAAACAAACAAAAAACACCTAACTAAAAGATGTAACAGTATTTGGTTTTGTTTTTCTATATAACTTAAAATTAACAAAAACATACACCCCTTGGGAAGAGATCATCGCAAGTTTTGTTCTTTTTAAGATAACTTTTAAATGAAAATGTATGTAAACTATTACATTTTCTAAACTTTGATTTTATGTATTTGTCTGTGTGGGATGAAATAAGGTGTGAACTAGGGTCATGGTGGTTGTGTAACAGAGGCCAGAGGATAATCAGAAGTTGGGTCTCTCCTTCTATTATGTAGATCCTGAGGATTGAACTCAGACTGTCAGGACTGGTGGCAAGCACTTTCATCCAGTAAACTATCTGGCCAGGCCAAAACTATTATATTTTAATATCTTTTGGTTTCCTGATACTTCTATTTGGATAAGAAAGCTTATAAAATGTAAACTGATAAAATAGGGCTTACCTTCAGGCTGGTATGAGAACGTGGTTGACTTAATTCCTGAAATTTCCATTGCTCTGATCCTGGGGTCTCACCTCCTTTCTGAGTATCAGGTGTAAGCAACCCATCTCCAGCAGGTAGTGGGAAAATTCCTAATGATATGGGACGTTCTTTTCTATTTCAAAGGGGGGAAAATTAAACATTCATTTAATTTTTTGTCATGAATGCAAATTAGAAGCCTAAACAATGAACAGACCTGTAATCCCAGCTACATGGAGATGAGGCAGGAGGATCACAAGGTCAAGGTCTACCTGGGCCATAGTCCCATTAGTTTGCAATCAACTCTCCTAAATAACACTGTATGCACTCATATATATATATATATCTCAATGAGAAAGGACAGCCTAAAAGTTTACATTATGCCCAGAAATTAAGAAAAGTGTCGAGAAACTGGACAATGTTTTTTGGTTGGCTGCTTTGGGGTTGTTTTGAGACAAGGTCTCAGTGGTTAGCCTAGTTTTAACCTAGTACTGGAGATCCTCCTGCCTCAGCCTGCTGTGTCAGGACTGCAGGCACATCAGAGCACCTGCCTCTGCCAGGACGTTGGTGATGATCTGGTCTAGCGACCATGGTGAAGAGCTGCTGACTTTTAATCTGTAGGTTAGTAGTCATGGGGTACAGGCAAAGGCAATTCTCCAATCCCTGTTCCTAGTCTCCCTGTTTCCTCAAACTACAGTTGCTGGGTGTTTTGGGGTAGGTTTTTCTGCCTATAGGAAAATGAAAATACTCTTTGAAACAAGAATACTATTCAATAGTAAAAATTAAAGTTTTTTTTTAATGAAAGTCCTAGTTTTCTACAAACCATGCCATATTAGTGCCTTTAAGGCAGAGTACAGAGAAGAAAACCACTGCCAGAAAAAAAGAGTAGCTCTTTTCTAAAAGTCTTTGTTAGTATTCAGGGATCTGTACTGGCCTGTCCTTGGGGTTCTTACAGGATACGACCTCAGCTGCAGCCACTAAGAGCAAGAACCACCTGTGCACATTCACTACGTTTCCTTTTAAAAGGACCCTGCCCATCTCCCATCCTTCTCTATTTCTCTCTCTCTCTCTGTTCCTCCTCCCTGCACCTTCTTCCTTGCTACCCCTCTTTCCTGAAGCTCCTATGTCTGGTGGCCGGTCTCCTCACTTCCCTCTCCCCTTTCTATGATCCCTTTCCCCAACAAAACACCCCTCTGCTTGAACCTTGTCACCAGGCATCTTTCTCTCCAGTGCCACTTTTCCTAAATTACAATACTTTCTTTACTGGGAGTGGTGGTGCTAACCTGCAGCCCTGGCACTTGTGAGATAGTGAGGGGAAGAGGATCAGGAGCGCAAGGTCACCCTTCACTGTAAAACGAGACAGCACCCAGCCTGTTTTACATTAGACCCTGTCTCAAAAACAAAACAAAATAAACACAAAGACAGGGCTGGAGGGATGACTCAGTAGATAAAGACAACTGCCACCAAGCCTGACAACATGAGTTCAATCTCTGGGACCCATATGGCAGGAGAGGACTAACTCCTACAGGTTGCCCTCTGACCTCCACATATAAATAAATGCCATTTTCAAACAAAACAAGCACTAGTAAAATATTTTATAAGTCAATAACAAGAAGAAGAGTATGTTTTCCTAATGGATAATATAGCACTTTAACATGTTTGTATTTCCAGGCAACAGAACTTGTTTCTTGAGACTTATTAGTTCTTACTTTAAACTACATCATTTCTGTTTCTTTGTTCTTAAGTCTCAACCCTCTTTTTTCTCATTAAATGATACTGAGGCAGAGGCAGGCTGTGAGTTCCAGACCAGCCTGGTCTACAAAAGCTAGTTCCAGGACAGCCTCCAAAGCCACAGAGAAACCCTGCCTCAAAAGACCAGTGCTGGGATTAAAGGTGTGTACCACCAACGCCCAGCTGATACTAAGTTCTTGTTTTTTCTTTAACTTGACAAAATGAAGAGTTACCAGCCTGATGACTATTCCCAATTTTGGAAAACATGAAAACATATTATGGAAAAGTAAATCCCAAACTATCCTTTGACTATTTTCTTTTTCTTTTTTTCTGAGACAGGGTTTCTCTGTAGCTTTGGAAACTGTCCTGGAACTCACTCTGTAGACCTGGCTGGTCTCAAATTCACAGATATCCGCTTGCCTCTGCCTCCCGAGTGCTGGGATTTAAGGTGTGCACCACCACTGTCTGGTGATTTTATTTTCTAATGGCTTTATGCCTGAAGTAAGAAGTGTGTGGGGACTGAATCAGAGTGTGTCTAATATAAAGCTAGAAGACAGCACAGTTTTCATGAGAATCCATCATATGAATTCTAAGAAAACCCTAAATACTGCCCGGTCATCAGAGTCATCTTCCCATATGAACCCTTTTCACACATAGGACACTGAACACATTTTAAAGCTGTTGCCAAAGTCTTCTTTGAACCAAGTTTTACTTTCATATTCCACCTATATGATCAAAATACAAGTAAAATTCCCAACTCTCTCTTTTGCTTTTATCAGTTTTTCAGAGAAATAGGTCTCTAGGAAGGGGACTTTCAGCTATCTGTCAAATGTGTCAAAGATGCCATGGGTTTCTCTGCTCCAACTTAGAAAAGTACTATCACCACATGCTCCTCTTCGTATTGGTCAATTAGATAACTGATGGGACAAGACGTGTAGCTATGTGAGTTTGACAGTATCCTACTCTCAAAACTCTTGCAAGGCAAACACTAGTCTTGAACTTGGTTGGTGTGCATGTGTGGTACTGTATGTACTAAACCCGTCAATAAAAGTCACAGAAAAGTTAACCAAAGACTGGAGAGCTTGTAGAAAAATACCAAGTGTCAGATTTAAATCCCTAAACTGAAACACCTGCAATCACTGTCTAGCTATTTTACTCCCTAACAGAAGCTGTCAAGTATCAGAATCTTTGATATGCTAGCTAGCTAGCAGCTTTAGTTCCATATACTGATTTTTAAGTTGGTTACTTAAATATTAGCTTATATGTAATTGATCTAAATAATCAGGAAATAGGCATGGCTTTCTCAAATTTCAGAATAGGAAAAATGAGGATCCAAGACTTTATGTAATAGTAACGGCAGGACTGAGATTCAAACCCAGTTCTATTAAAAATGTGAGATACACAAATGACTCTGAAATTGATTTACTTATACAATGGACCATGCATCTTGTAACTGTAAGGAAGTGAAAAGTAACAGCTCACTTGATTTTTACATCAAATCATTGAGGTAAATACTTTAAGAGGAGGTAACTAAGAGATGAAACAAATTACCAAAAGCCCAAGGGCTGCATACACGAGACAGTGCAGCCCCAAGTTTAGTCACTTCACAGCAATGCCTTCTGCAACAAACCTAAGCCTGAGACAGCCCCTTAACATCGATTAGTCACATAGTTTTGAGCCTACAGGTTTTTAATTTCCTTACTTCCTAAGTATGCATAAGACTTGTACACAACTCTTTCGTGTACTAATATATATACGGAACAGTCAGCTTGTTCCTCACTTTTATACACCAGGAAAGAGCCCAGCAGGAAACACAATCCCAGCACTGAGGGAAGACTGTTCCCATAGGGTTCAAGGTCAGCCGAGGCTACATGACCTGTTTCAAAACAAATAAAAAGGAAAGAAAATAAATGACCAAGTAGTTTTAGACCTTATGAGAGATATAATTTCTGTGTGCTAAAACCAAATGTGAGCTGGCCTATGAATAAAAAGAACCACGTGGAGGGAACTACTTCCATTCTTCTTGCCTAAATTGGAATTAGGATTTAAGTGTTTCCGTAATCACTTAAACAGTAATGAGCTAAATTCTATGAACTTAAAATCATGTACACAACAGAAATCTCAACAATCAGATACTGTGGGCTTATGCGTTAGAAAACAAGAAAGCAAAGCCATCAACATTGAAGATGTGGCAGGTGGTTCGCTCAGGCTGCAAGTAGGGCAAACAGGAGCAAAGCTGCACAGCACAGGCTGCTGACCACCCCACCAGCAGGCATGGGCATTTGTCGCCAGGAGTACAAAGAAAAGAAAGGACACATCTGACCAAACAATAGTGAATAGGCTTTGTAAAGCTCTTGCTCTCACAACTTTGATGTGCAAATAACGAGGGACTGGCAAAGGCATTCTATTTTTGTCTTAAAAATTTAGATTTGTTTTCAGTTTAAAACATTCTATGATAGCAGGAAAATATCAGTTCCAAAAGCTGTTATTAAAAATTATAAAACTCATAACAAACCTTTCCTCAGGCAAAGGGCAACTCAAACAAAATAAGCCTATATTCTGTAGCCAACCATTTGCAATACCCACAATAAAACAATTTGTCCCTCAGTGCTCAGAAGCTAAAGCCAGAGCTATACAAACTTGGCCCTGGTACTCGGCTCTTGTTCTTCTCTACTCTTCAACATTCAGACTACAATGACCTTGTATTTGTGTACAAGTACAACAGAAAATCCCTTTCTTTGGTCTACAATTTCCAAACACAAAACAGGGTTTCACTTAGGAACCTCTAAAATAATAGACATCCTAGCTTGAGGCCTTTTTCCCATTGTCTGAAACTGCAACCGAAATGGTTACAAAGCAGACCCATGGTGCTAAGAATTGAAAAAAAAAGAAAGAAAGAAAGAAAGAAGGAAAGAAAGGAAGAAAGAAAGAAAAGGAAAGAAACCACCGGCGAAGCATGAGCTTCCAAGAGAGACTGGAGTACCTGAGTATCCTTGGTAGGTTCTGCGTCAGCGCTGGCACACCGGTAGAAATAGAAAAGTGCACAAGCAGCAAAACGGAGAGAGATACTAAGATAGCAGAATTAATGACCACCGCCCCGCCAACAAAGCCAAACACAAACAGCAGCATGCATCCAGGATTCATGGCGCTGTGCTGGCATGGTGAAACGTCCGAACCAGGAGGCCTACACGGGGGCCAAAGGGATATCTTTGTGGTGAGAATCTGTCATTCAGCCGCTGCCACAAAAACAATGCCATCAGCAGCAGCTTTCCACTCCATCCTGCATCGGCTCCCAAGTGATGACGTCATTCCGCTCTCCCCACCTCATAACCACCGAGCGTCTGCTCCTAGCTTTTATGCAGCAACCCAGAGGACAGCCAGCCTATTAACTACGTTCCTCTCCACTAAAGAGTCTTGGCTTAGCTCATTGGCTACAATACCTAGAGATCTACATAATTTATTCACACTCCTACATCAAACAGATGGCTGGCTAATCCTTTTAAGCCTGCCTCTCTGCAACAAAAAGGACCAATTATATGGGAGAAATGAAAATTTTTAGGCATACCCACAAACTGGAAAATTTCAAACCTACTCTGATTTCCCACCAAGTATCAAAAAAAAAATTAAAATCCTACAATATGTTGCTTATAATTTATAAGGCTCATACTTTTTTAACGGTTATGTCTATTTTTACATTCTATTCTTTCCTTTTGCATACCAACCACAGTAGAATTTTTTTGGAAGCAGACTATTGTTTTCAGATTAAAGACAAAAAAACAGGAACAGAAGATTATTAATTTCACGTTTTCTCAGGCAAAAATGTATAACAAAGCTTACCTAATTCTACTATGAGCTGTAGCCTCTAGTTGCTCACTCCCTGAGAGCTGATGAAGTTTGGTTCTTTCTAAGTGTTCCATATAATTATGGATCATCTATATTAAGAAAGAAAAAATAGATACAGAATTTTAGGCTATCACCTAAAATAAAACACAGAATTATAACAAAGGAATCATTTTGGTACAACTTCCTTATTTACAAGATTACTCAATTTCATGTAAAGAAGTATTAAGGAATGAAATAATTGTAACGGCAAAGGAAAATGCAAATGCTCACATTTAAGATGCTAAAGTCAGTAGTTAATATCTTCTTTTGCATTGTAAAAATGATTTTGTGATATTACTAAATTAAAATATTGGCATAAATAATACAAATTACTATGCAGACATTGGTAGGAGGTTATAAGAGACTGCTGGCTAAAAATAATAGCATTTGAGAAACATCTTAAAATGAGAAACAAAGAAATTAATGTCAAACTTGAGAAAAAATATGTTCATCTTTCCACACTAAAAGGAATTAACCAGAGTAAAAATAAATTTCAATTTAATTTAATGACAGTATTAATTATTTCTATAGATTTATAATTGTGAGAATTCTAAAGTATTTTCTCCTGTGCTAATTTACTAACATCAGTATTTGATATAATCATTTATGATAACAGTAACAAATAATAGAAATAAAAATACCAGAATGCTTTGATTCAGAGTCAAAAAGGTTTTAGAAAGCCTTGGTTGAGTACTTATACCTGGACAGTAATCATATAGAGGTAATCTGTTCAAATGGGAGAATGTAGAGAAAACAGAAACTCCTTCCTGATTCCTTTTATAGCAATTAATTTATTCAATAATATATAAAAGCAAAATATAAAGAGAATCAATTTTAAATCCAAATAGCTCATTCTAGATTGATTCTCTATTATCTCAAATATTTAAATACTTAAGATTTAGAAAATGCTGCATCAAATGATTGATTCAAGGGATGATATCCTGGCATCTGAAATGGTCCAATGTGAAAATATAGACCAAACTAAAGTAGCCCTTACCAGGTCAGAAGAACAACAAAACAACAGCCATCATTGGGAATGTCAACCATTTTAATTTAGTTCTCATAATGTCACAATTTTGCAGATAACTCCCAGGTACAGGATAAATGAACTGTTTTAGCCATTAGTTTTAAAGTCAGGACTCGAATCTGTTTGATGCAGCTACTTGAGAGGTTAAATACTGCAGGACCATGTTGCATCTGCCCTTCTAGTTAACTCTCCAGGCAAGCAATGAGTGAGCTCATTGTCCTTTCTTCCTCACACCCACAAGAAAATCCCACGCCCTAAAACATTTCTGTATATTTAAGACAAGCTATATCTCACAAACAGAAGAAAAAACTACACTGCACATAAAATGTTAACGATTCACAATATGGTTATGATTTTAAAACTGGGGATTGGTAGAGGAAGAGGGAAGGTCAATACTTCAGATAGAAATTGTTTAGACAAGGAACAACTGTTTTTAGTCTTTTTCCATTTCAGATAAATTACCAATTTTCAGCTGGGTGGGGGTGGCACAAGCCTTTAATCCCAGCAGGCAGAGGCAGGCATATTTGTGAGTTCAAGACCAGCCTTGTCTACTAAAGCTAGTTCCAGGACAGCCTCCAAAACCACAGAGAAACCTTGTCAATTTTCTCAGTATGCAAACTAATTTGCAAAGCTAGAGGTAAATTCTGTAACAGCTGGAGTCATCAAGAAGAATTCCAACCATATTGTCTGAAAAATTGTTGTTTGAGATAGGCACCAACTAGCCTTCACTAAGATTTCTTCACAGTAAAGGTAGACTCATCAGTACTGACAAAACCAAAAAGCAAAGCAATAGTGAAGTTTTCCAGAGCATGGATTCTTTTAATTTTGGTCACCTGCCATCTTTCTACATGCATTCCTCAAAGCTATTATCTTAAAACCAATGAGATTCTATGACACATAGGCGCTCAGAAAAGCAAGTACAGCATTCAGCCTATGTAAACTATACACCAAGTCAGGTGTGGTGGCATATATCTGAAATGCTAGCACTTGGAAATGGAGGCAGAATAATGAGTAGTTTAAAGGTCCAACATTAGCTACATAGCAAATTTGAGGTCGGTTTAAACTACATGACACCCTGTCTTAAAACAACAACAAATGAAGTGGGAACGATGGCTTAGTGGTTAAGAGCACTGGCTGCTCTTCACAAGACCTGGGTTTGATTCCCAGCACCCACATAGCAGATCACAGCCGTCAGTTCCAGGTGATCTGACACCATTAGTTTTATGATAAAGAGTCTTGTTGGAAGAGCTAGCCTGACCTAGAACTCACTACCCTAGGCTAGTCCCTACCTTTTATAAGGTAGCTTATAAGCACAGGCAAGGTATGCATTCTTTTAAGTGAATCCAGCAGTGCACACAAGCTTATTACTTGATTAAAGAATGGTCATTCCCATTTTCAAAAAGAGCCAGAATAAATTTCCCACTGTTAATAATAAAAATGTACTTGGACAAAGCACTATTAAAATAACTTTGTGTCTGAAAAGTGCTACCTTCTTTGGAAGTAACAATAACTAGAGTTTACCTTGAAAAGGTCCCCAAAGGGGTTACAGAGTTATTTACTCCTGTTAATTAACTCTAGAGAGCAGCTGGATAAACAGAAAATTTTAGGTTTAGTGAACAGACTAGCATTTCAAAGCAGCCTTATCTGTGTTACATAAGCCTACTTCAATGCAAATAAGAGTCGATCAGAGCAGAAGATAGACTCTCTTATAAGTGAAGGAGAGGATCTTATGAAAGAACTGTCAGTCAGCAAGAGAAAGTTGCCTAATGACTGGACAGACCCAGATCACTAACTTGGTAAACTAAGCTTTTTATTGAGACCGTTTTTCTTCCAATAGTGAAGACATGGAAACAAACAGAAAAATTATACCTTTTCATGGTATAATTTAAATATACTTTAATACTATGTCACAATTTAATAATTTCCAATAACTATGAAAGTTAGAACCTTATTTTAAAACATCATTACTATTAATTACTTATGACAGTTAAACATATTTCTCCAAATATATTTTAAATTATTATCATTGATAAGCAATACAAGTAAATAGCACATATAGGACCTTACTCCAGTAAAAAGTACCAACTATAGGCTAAGAATAGTTTTTAATTAATTTATTTTTATTTTATGGACATTGGTGTTTTCCCTGCAGGTATGTCTGTGTGATGTCAATGGATCCCCTGAAACAGGAGTTACAGAAAGTTGTGAGCTGCCATGTGGGTGCTGGGAATTGAGCCTGGGTCCTCTGGAAGAGCAGCAGTGCTTTTAACGACAAGTCACCTCTTCAGCCCCAAACACAGGGTATTTTAAATATACTTAAAAAAAAAAAAAAAAACGTTTACATAACCTACTCCCATCTTCCCAGGGTTCTATGATCTTTTGCAGTCACTCTTTTCCTTCTACTACTGATTATCAATTCTGTGACAGTTTGCATTCTAGGTAGTAATACTTAATCCCAATACCACGAGTGGGAAAAAATTCTGCATTATTCAAAAGAAAGTGAAATTGAGAGTAATGCAATTTTACAGTGCTTAAAAACAGCAACATTGGTCCCTAGCACAGGCAGGATAGGTTACATAAACAATGGAAGAAAAACGGGAACTGAAGCCCTGGGCTCAATCACTATCACTGAAATAAATGGGTAGATAAAAACTAGAATTAAGTCAGGTGATGGCAACACACAGTTTTAATCCCCAGCACTCAGGATTAAAAACAAACAAACCAAACAAAAAATAAATAGATAACCTAAAACAGGGTTAGCAAAGGGAAAAAGGACAGGATTGGTGGTACACACTTTTAATCCCAGCACTGGAGGCAGGGGAAGGTACAATTCTGTGAGTTCAAGGCCAGCCTGGTTTACATAGAGTATTCTGATAAACGAGGGCTACAGAAAGGAGACATACAAAGAAGGGAGTGAGGGAAGAAAGGAACAAGACAAGAAAATCATTTAGTCCCAGACTGAAATACACAGAAACATCACATTGACAAAAATACATACAACATATTAAAGAATGACAGACTCTTAAGAACAAATAATACACTTGGGAGGCAGAGGAAGGTGAATCTCTGAGCTTGAGGCCAGCCTGGTCTACAGAAGTGAGTTACAGGACAGCCTGGGCTACATAGAGAAATCCTGTCTCAAAAACAAAAACCAAACAAAACAAAAAACTAAAAATTAATATATAAATAAATCTCAAAAAACTAAAATGCTGAAGATTAGAATCCCTTTAAATACATTTCAATGTGTTATAACTGTGATATAAATCCTTTACAACTAGATTATATAAATGTAGAGATCTATACCAATGTTTTACCAATGCAGCATTTTTCAAACTGGTAACAAATCAATTTTCTCGGCATCATGTAAACTTTTTACTATATGCATAAAGGTTTTGCTGGCCAACCAAAGAACTCTCTTGAATAACCAAATATAAATTTCCTTCATGAGAATTTAAATTTGGATTTAAAAAGAATAAAAGTCAACTTTGGTAAATACCATATGACATCTAGTATTGTCTGGAAATGATGTCTATGAATTATTCTAATTTTCAAAGGAAAATTCAGACATCTAAAGTCAATTCTGTGCTCCAATATTAGAATAGTAAGAACACCCAGGCCCACCTCAGTGTGTCTCTGATGTAGTGCGTTATACTCCTTCTTCAGCTCTGCTTCTCTTTCTTCAAGTCTGCTAACTGCAATCAAGACACATACACTTAATCAAAACATATGCAAGAAATTTACTTTTAAAAGTCTGTCTTTAAAATTTTGTGTGTTATCCATAAAATTTAGCAACTTTACAGCCCAGTACTCCATGTGAAATTCTGCACAAGGTGACCTCATTTCATCAACCTCAGACAAAATCTTTAAAGAGAGTAAAATAACAGAAAAGAGATAAAATAACAGATAGGCTTTCTGACACATACATGTCTTTTGGATCATCCTTCTACAGCTTTTTATACGCCAGAGAATTAAAAAACAAATATTGCACAAGTCTCAACCTGTGTCAGATCCCAGATGGTTGATTTCAACCATTTTCTAGTATCAAGCTCTTTTTGCAGTACTAGCAAGATGACAACACCTCATTGTAAGTAGTCTCTGCCTTTAAAATCTTCTTGATATCAGGGACTCATCTTCTTTTATTTAGCTCCCTCTGCTGGTGGATTTTGTGAAGTGCACTGATGTGGAGCAGGCTCACAAAATGCTTTAAATATCAAAACAAAAAGGAAAGGGTTTAGATTCTGAGACACAAAATATCAGGGCAGGATTTTTAAGGAGACTGGTAGCAAACAGGAGTGATCAAGTACAGAGGGGACTCAGGAAGCCCATGAAGAAATGAGCAACACTGGGCTGACATTAATGAGCAAGCTCCAGATACACTGCTGCTACAGTAACCATGAATTATGAGGCAGAGGGAGACTGGGCAATTGAAGAAGCCCACCACGGCTAAGGGCAGAAGAACAGTCAAGTGCTAGTGGCACTCATGCTGAAAAGCCATGGTTATCTGGAAACATTCTCTTGTGTAAGAGTCAACAATGAGTTACAAACATAAGAGGTTCTGGTAATGCACAGCTTGTGCTGCAGGCACAACTGTGAACTCTACTTCAAAAGCACACATACATTTTTATACGCTGCATGTCTACATGTGAAGCATCAAATAAAACATTAATGTGCTGCCCAGTTGTGGGTTTGTATACACTTGCCTGCCAGAATTTGTTGGAATGTCTTAGAAATGTGTCATTATTTAGAACTCCAACTCAGTAATTTTTTTGTAATTCCAGCCTGCATGTCCTTGGCTCACTAAATTTCACCACATTGCACAGTACTTGTAGAGCACACCATCTTACACCAAGCAGGTGATGAGCACATCTCTTGTTCATTCTATGCTGTGGCCCAAAGCAATAAAAAGCCACTAATAATATAGATGGCATTAGGACAACACAACAGATGCTAAAGCCAGACAATTTGTGGTGCTGTTCACTTTAAAAAGGCCAAAACAAGACCCAGCCAAACTGTGGCTATTTGTAACAATTTCCAAGTAAATACTTTTGAAGGGTTAATAGGAAAAAAGGTATAAGACATTTATCTGTTCACTGGAAACCACTTGGCAGTTGAAAGCACTGATGCTCTTGGAAAGGGCCCAGCACCCACACTTGGCACTAAGTTCAGCTCCAGGGGATCTGATGTCCTGATGGTCTTCACAGGAACTTGCATACATGGTAGGTATGAACTCAGGAGCTCACACACATGTACACACACACACACAAATAAATCTTTATAAAGGTGTTAAACGGAACTGGAGAGATGGCTTAGAGGTTAAGAGCACTGGCTGCTCTTCCAGAGGTCCTGAGTTCAATTCCCAGTAACCACATGGTGGCTCACAGCCATCTATAATGAGATCTGGTGTCCTCTTCTGACATGCAGGCATACAGGAAAGCAGAATGTTGTGCACATAATAAATAAATCTTTTTTAAAAGGTGTAAAGAGCTCACACACATGTACACACACACACACACAAATAAATCTTTATAAAGGTGTTAAACGGAACTGGAGAGATGGCTTAGAGGTTAAGAGCACTGACTGCTCTTCCAGAGGTCTTGAGTTCAATTCCCAGCAACCACATGGTGGTTCACAACCATCTGTAATGAGATCTGGTGCACTCTTCTGGCGTGCAGACATACATGGAAGCAGAATGTTGTATTAATAAATAAATAAATCTTTAAAATGTTTATTTAAAAATAAGGTGTTAAACATTATCTATTATTTATTAACTAAGCTTATTTAAAAGTTAAGGAAGGCCGGGTGGTGGTGGCGCACGCCTTTAATCCTAGCACTCGGGAGGCAGAGGCAGGCGGATCTCTGTGAGTTCGAGGCCAGGCTGGACTGACAGCCTCCAAAACAATACAGAGAAACCCTGTCTCGAAAAACAAAAAACAAAAAACAAAAAGTTAAGGAAACAGACAAATATTAATTTTTCATTACTTCTCTGTGTCAATACATATTTTCTTTTATATTTTTTATTACTTGATTTGTCTTCTGTATATAGTGAGAGGGTGGTATGCATGCCACAATAGTGTATGAAGGTCAGAGGACAACCAGCTGCAAGAAGTTCTCTTTTCACCACGTGGGTTCTGTGGTACTAAGCTCAACTCAGGCTTGGTAAGCAAGTGTCTTTACCAACTAAGTCACCTCACCAGCCCTGTTAGTCAATATTTTCTAGACAATGTGCAACCAAAAAGAGAAGAAAGAGTGAGAGAGATAATAAGGCTAAAATAAAAATCAAGTATCATAGCCGGGCGGTGGTGGCACACGCCTTTAATCCCAGCACTCGGGAGGCAGAGGCAGGTGGATCTCTGTGAGTTCAAGGCCAGCCTGGTCTACAGAGCGAGCTCCAGGACAGCCTCCAAAACAATACAGAGAAACCCTGTCTCGAAAAACCAAAAAAAAAAAAAAAAAAAAAAAAATCAAGTATCATTCATAAACTTTGATTTCAAATGTATTACTGAGTAGAGCCCTATTATTCCATCAACCCACTTGAAATAAATACATAAAATTTATGTTAACACCACAATGATATACTGCTTATGGTGTGCCATGAACTGTCCTAACTAAAAAGTGGACATAAACCGATTTTATTTTCCTATCATGATGGAAGCATCATTATTACATGCAATTTAGAGAGAGGGATACCATAGCGATACAGCTAACTCACTAAAGGTCACAAAGGTGATCCTGCCTACTGGAAGGATCTGGGTACCATGCTATACTGCATCTCAAGAAGTGCTGCTTTTAGACAGGCATGTCATTTCACTCCTAGAACCCCAGCATTTGGGAGGTGAGGCAGGACATGTATTGTGAGCTTGACATCAGCCTGAGTTACAGTGAATACCAGGTCAACCTGGACTACAAACCCAGGCTCAAAAAAACAAAAACAAAAACAAAAGAGAAAACTACTCCTGTTTTGTATGATGGAACCTACTTTTAAGACTTTCCTGGGGTGGGGGTGGGGGGCCGGAGAAATGACTCAATGGTTAAAAGCACTTCTCTGCTCTTGTAAAGAACCCAGGTTCAGTCCCCAGCACCCACATGGTGCCATTCTAACTCCAGCTCCTGGGTATCCAACACCCTCTCCTGGTCTCCATAAGCACAAGGCACATGCATAGCACAGACTCACAATGTAAGCAAGATACTCATACAAAGAAAACAAGTAATTCTGAAAAAATTTTCACTGAGGAGAGGGGATGAGAATCAAACAAAAGTCTCCTGTGTTCTTATGGGATAACCCAGTCTCAGACACTTAAGAAAGCATCAAACTCCAAGTGAAAATGAATACTCAGCTTTAGAAATAAATCAGCAGGGACACTATCCTTGTTTGGATATGGTTTGTCCCCCAAGGGTTTGTATGTTGCAGGCGTGGTCCCCATGGTGGCAGTGTTGGGAGGTGTTATGAAACCTGTGAGAGGTGAGGACTGGTGAGATCCCTGCCTGGGTAACTGGAAAAGTTGTCTTTGGAAGAGATTAAGGTACATTTCTAATTCTCACAAAAGCAAGGTGTTGGAAGAAAGAACCTGATCCCTAACTGCTCTCTGGCTTAGTGTTTCAAGATGCTCCCGTATATGCTCTCCATCATGATGCCACTTGTCACTAGATCTCTGCCAGATGCCCAACAAGTCCCAACTCCTATGTCTTCCACTTTGGACCTCCAGGACTATGAACTAAATAAATCTTTATAAAGTTGGACTGCTGTTAATAGTAATGAAAACCCACTAATACATCCTCTAGGATGAATAATCAACATATAGATCAAACTGGTTAAAATAAGAAATATAAGACACCAAGTGCTTGCTAAAAACACGAGCAAACAGAACCTTCATACGTTGCTGGTAGGAATATACTGCTACATTCAATCTGAAAATAAGCGGGCAGTGGTGGCGCACGCCTTTAATCCCAGCACTTAGGAGGCAGAGGCAGGTGGATCTCTGAGTTTGAGGCCAGCCTGGTCTACAAAGCGATTCCCAGGTCAGTGAAACCCTGTCATGGAAAAAAAATCAATTTGTAAACAATTTGGCAAGAATTAATAAGGTTGAGTGTTTTACAAGCCTATGACAAAATACTTCATTGCTAAGAAATACGTAGTTATATCCATCATTTTAATTTGGATATGAAATGTAACTTACAGGACCGTGTGTTGTAGACTCTTTAGAGAAGTGACTGGCCAAACCTCATCAATAGAACTTACAAAACCCCCTCCCTGGTCCAGTCAAAGCAATGAAGCTAGTCAAAATGGACTTAAACCTCTGAAATAATGAGATAACACAGACCTTTCCTCCACTGAATTTTTTAATGGGGTATTTTTGTTACAGTAATTAAAAACTTACTACCACATACCCAGAGGCATTAAAAATGGTGTTCAATCATCCAAAGCTGAAAAGAACCCACTTGTCAACCCATAACCAAGTGGAAAAAATATTCACACACAGGAATACTATATAAAAATGAATAAATTATTTTCAAACTCATTATGGACAAATGTGATAGCAAGAAAAAGAAGCAAAAGTTAAAAAATACAAAAATGATCCGTAAAGTGTTAAAGAAATTACAGTGGTTACCTTTGGGATGGATTTAGTTGTCTATTAACCATCTTACTCCAGTTCAAACATAATGTGCATCTATTTACCTAGGAACTTCCTTTAGCTTGAATATTCATTTAGTATGTCCTCTAACAATTGCTATGTGTTATGCATATAGTAGAAGATTTAAACAGATTATTTGGAACTACTACAATTTGTATTGTTCCAACTGCATTCCATGAGAATGCAAGCATTCTACCATAGTGGAGAATTACAAAAAGAATGAAAGGGAAAAAAGAATGGGTATGCAAGGATAAACCAGAATTATTGTTTTGCTGGTGATTTCTACTAAAGTATAATATGGATACCCTTGATGCAATAGCATTCTTTTTTACCCTGATACACTTGCAACAATGCCCAAAGGCATAAAAGTGGATAGCCTATAAAAATGCTTAATAATGCTAAACTGGCGTTACCCAATGTCATCATTAGGAAGTTATGAAATAAAAGTCATATGATAGAATATAATGTTTTGCTATCTTACTGTCACATGACTCAGTAAATTAATCTCTCTGGTCTTAATTCCTTGTTTAGTAATAAGAGTTCATATTAAAATTAAGTGAGTTAATATTTGCAAAGGACAAAGAATAATGCTACCATAAACATATTTCCCAAAAAGATACAGTAATTAAAGGTGTTTCTTAAAAGGAAATATACATAATTGTGCCTACCAGGAAATGGACAGGTGCTGAAAATGTATCATAGAAAATAAAAAATACAAAAGTCGACCAAGCTGAGTAGTAGTGGAGCACGCCTTTGATCCCAGCATTCAGGAGGCAGAGGCAGGCAGATTTTTTCGTTCAAGACCAGCCTGGTCTATGGAGACAGTTCTAGGACAATCAGGGCTACACAGAGAAACCCTGTCTCAAAAAACAAAAAAACAAAATAAGCCGGGCAGTGGTGACACACACCTTTAATTCCAGCACTCAAGAGGCAGAGGCAGGCGGATCTCTGTGAGTTTGAGACCAGCCTGGTCTACAGGGTTCCAGACCAGCCTCCAAAGCCACAGAGAAACCCTATCTTAAAAAAAAAAGAAAGAAAGAAAAGGGGCTGGAGAGATGGTTCAGAGGTTAAGAGCATTGGCTAGTCTTCCAGAGGTCCTGAGTTCATACCACAATTCCAACTATTACATCCAACTGTGATATCTCCTACAAGCTTGTAAGTTGAGCACTTGCTCCCAAGCTGGTGGTTCCATTTTGGGAAATGTGGAAATGGTAAGAGGGGGCCTAGCTGAAGAGGCAGGTTACTGGGTCATGACTTTGAAGGTTGAACCTAGTCTCCACTCCTTCCCTCCATCTCTGCTTCCTGTCATATCCTTCCTGTCCAAAGCACTGAAATCTCTGACACCATGAGCCAAAATGTCTTTCCTTCCTCAGGTTGTTCATGCAAGGTATTTTGTTATAGTGAAAAGACTTAGCACACCATCTATCAGTAAATTCAATGTAGCTCATCTACAAAATAAGTCTAAACCAGGTGTGGTGGTATGGCTTTAATCTCAGCACTTGCGAGGCAGAAGCAGGAGGACCTTTGTGAGTTCAAGGCCAATCTGGTCTATATAGTGAGTCCCAGGGCAGTGAGAATTACATGGTAAGATCCTGTCTCAAAACCAACAAAAACAAAAAATAGTACTAAACAAATCTAGATTCTGACTATTTTTCCATATCTGCCATTATTCTAGCATACCATCTAATGTTTGTACTATTACAATAATCTGACTAATGTCTTCACACTAGTGACTAGTGTCAGTTTTTGTTCTATATTCTCAAAATAGTAGTATGGGTAGAACACCATGCTTAAAATCCTTCAATGAGCGGTGGTGGCACACACCTTTATAATCCCAGCACCCTGTTTGTTCAAGGCCAGGACAGCCAGGGCTATTACACAGAGAAACCCTGTCACAAAAACAAAACAAAACAACAACAACAAAAATCTTCAATGATTCCTGTTTTGTTTAAAATAGGGAAACATTCTTACAACAGTCCACAAAACTTTACAGGATCTAATGTGCCAAGTCATACCATCCTTCATTCCCAAACCCTATGCAGAACATTGATGACTTGTTAAGGACTAAATTGTACCTTCATCTCCAAAACACACAGAGAAGTCCTAACTTCTAATGCATCTGTGTTTGGCAATAATCTTCAGGAACATAATAAGCAGGACTAGTACCTTTCTAAGACAGACACTAGAGCTCTCTCTATATACACTTTAATACACTTTCAACTAGGTTGGGCATGATGGCACTTGGGAGACAAAGGCAGGAGAATCAGGAGTTTAAGGCTATCCTCATTTCCATATCAAGTTCAAGACCTCCCTGGGTTAAGTTTGATTCTGCCTCGAAAAAAATCATCTTCTCTTTACTAAGTAACCCACAGTAGGAAGAATACACAGATAGTTACTATGAAATATATTCATTCCTTAGGCTCAACACTTAACCAAAATCACCACCTAACAAAAGCTGCTAAGCTGAGGCAAAAGCCCCCTTTATAAACCAAGGTAGTTTCCTATTTGCACACCCCTACTCTTAGTTGTGTTCTACCCATTATAAACTGTTCACATCCAATCCTCCATTTCTGCTCTAGTCTTCCAACTTGTAAGATGTTATCAGAAGCATTATACTTTTAAAATTGTATATGAACAAGAAATAACAAGTTATACACCATGTATCTTTACAATAGAGATACACTCTCAGAAATGCCTCACTGTCCAGTTTCATCACTGTGCAAACATACAGTGTACTCACACAAACTCAGCTATGATGTCACAAGGTGATAAAACTTTACAGGACTTCTGTGATAATGCAGTCCATCAGACTGAAACATTATGATACACTATGTAGCTATATAATTTTCGTAACTTGTATGCTACAGTACCAATGTTCAGTTTCAAATGTGCTTTAGCTTTTAAACATAAAGTCCTCATAAAAGGTATTCTAGATCACAGAGCCATGCTTTAAGAGTAGTTATGTCTTTGTTACTGGGATATACCTCTGGTAGATCTTTTCTCCTTCCTAATGCTTACAAAAAAGTATCTAGACAGAAATGGTTGATGATTCTCTGTGTTTTGTGTTTTCTTTACCTATACTATGATCTAAATACCAATATTACCTTTTTAGGCACATATACTACAAATCATATAAATATCATATAAATACATTAATTATATACCATATACATAAGCTCAGATAATACAATGTACCAAGATTAATAATACAACTTCAGAAGCACTCACTCTTTTCTGAAAATACAATAGCTCAATACAACAACATATCCAGTAAACAGATTACTCAAGGCCTGAGTGTATAGCCACTTCTGAAAACACCTTTTAACACAGGGAAAGCCATCTTGAGAGCCCTGAGTGCCACTAAGGAACAAGCAAAGGGGAGGGGGAAGGGGGAAGAAGAAAAAGGAAGGCAGGAAGGAAAACCCCATCTGGGCAAGAGCTGTACACATCCCCCACAGCCTCATGTACCATAAAACTAGCCAGCACCTATGCTGCATTACATCCAAGATATAATAAGAGATCATTTCTTGTTAATGACTGGATCCAAACTTTAAAAAGAGCTCAGGAAAAACCTTAAACTCTTATGATTATTATACTCATCAAGACTAGTTATATACAACCTAGCATTCAATGGGAATAAGCAAGAATCTATTTATGATAAGCAGTCTGCTAGTTTTTAACTGCTAATTTTCTGGGGGGAAAAACAAAAAACAAAATAAAATCACCGGGTCTAAAAGAGAAAGGGGGAAGGAACAAGAAATAGAACATTCAAAAAAATAATCTAAAACTTCCCCTCCAATAAAAGCTGATGGAGATACTTTAGCTCATTTTGAATGCTCTTTCTTTCAGGCTTTCCAAAGAGCATGAGGATGTGATTAAGGCAGGAAGAGCCACCTGCTCTGCCGGCTCAGAATCAGAGCTTACCTCCTCAGACTGGTGGCCTTTGCCAAGTTTGGAACACCTTCCATCTCTGTTGTCTTCTGCCCCATCAGATTGCTGATAGGCCTATGGGGGGAAGAAAGAGAAACAGACCCGCTAGAATGCCACATCCGACTATTATTTGCCTTCTCAATAGGAATCATTAGTTCTTACTGTTCACGAAGGCAGATAATTCAATTGTTACTAGACCTCAAAAGATTAACATTGGCCTTTCAGAAAGTCTCCTTCAACACTTTAGCATCAAAAGCCCAAAAAGTAAACAAGAACCAAGAGCAAACAATCTCAGACAACACATCAAAACAGTGATAGAAATCTGTCCTTGACCAAGGCCTTCACCACATCTGTCAAAAGATTTTCAGAAAGATTTTACATGTCATTAATCAAAAACAAAATGTTCAATGTTTTTTTTTAAATTTTCATGAATCACTGATCCTTAAAACAGAAATGTGATAACTTCAAAAACCTCCAGTGTTAAGGACAGCTAACAATCTATGTCACTGCCTTCAAGATGTCTCCCATTCCACAACAGAAATCCAGCTTCTCTCCAAGCTAGTCTCTAAACAAAGAGGGGCCATGCTTTACTCGGTACATATACCTGTGTTATTGTCCACATGATCACAAAATACTTCCTCATAATGTACCAAACCAACAAAATGACTTCCTTTAGTCTTCTGAAATTATAGAAAGACAGCTTGGTATGTGCCTTAGCCATTCATCCCTTTTTTATTTTTGAGGGGAAGATCAATTACTTCATTTTCCTGTTTTCCAAATTAAATAACCAGAAATTCTTTGATCTTTATTCATAAATAAATTAAATATTTCTAATATCATTAGTCCTATATATTAGTTATAAATCTTTAATGTTCTTTTTTTTTTTTTTTTTTTTTTTTTTTGGTTTTACGAGACAGGGTTTCTCTGTATTGTTTTGGAGGCTGTCGGTCCAGCCCGGCCTCGAACTCACAGAGATCCGCCTGCCTCTGCCTCCCGAGTGCTGGGATTAAAGGTGTGCGCCACCACCACCTGGCAATGTTATTCATAGGAAATTCTTGGCTATCAAAGTGGAAGAGCTCAAATAAAACACGAACCATAGGAGAAGACAGTGTTACCCTGATGCAGAAGTCATGACTACTACCATCTGCATAAATTCTACTGTATTCATTTTCTGCTTTGCCTTTTGTATACAGCCTTTAAAAAAAAGCCCTCAAATATTATTAAATAGATATCCAAATCTAAAAGAACTAGAATCAAATTAAAATAAGTTAAAAATAATCTTCTAATCATCTGCACAATTAATTCCAAATTTTGTTGTTTTTTTCCCCCACTTTGGAAATATAAATCTGAAACTTTTTTTTTGGTTTTACAGAGAACTCGCTCTGTAGACCAGGCTGGCCTCAAACCCACAGAGATCCGCCGTTGCTGGGAAGAGTGCCACCAACACCCGGCAAATCTGAAACTTCTAAAGTTACCCTCTTAAAAAGCACATGCATTCAACAAAATCACAAATCATCAGTTATTTAACTTTTTCCTGCAGTGCTGAAGATTGAAGTTAGCTAGGGTCTTACACTAGGCAGGCATTCTATCACCCAGCAGTGTCCCTGCCCTCTATTTAGAATGTTAATATTTACTGCAAAGCACAGAAAGGATTTCACCAGCCTGAAGGTTTAGCTCCCTCCAACATTAACACATGCATGAAAACAGATCTAGTAAACTTAAAACTATATCTCTTTCTTCTGAAGTGTGAAAATTCTCCCTATCAATCACCTCATTAAGAGATCTTGCTTGGAAGGTCTGCTTGGAGCCGTGTTTCTTTTAAAACACATGTGTTAACGACCATAGTACTTTTAAAGAGTCTCTAACTAATAGAATGGCTATTGTTATAACAAAGAAATAAATATTTTCATTCCAATAAAAAAGTTGAAGGTTTACAGCATTTTACTAGACTAGGATCTTCATCAAATTGAAAAGGCAAATGAATATTGTGATGATACATTATTCATAATTTATTAAAGCTTGCCTGAAAATTCAGAAAACAAAGTCAGCCACAAGCTATAGAGGTCAGGAGGTAGTGGCACACACCTTTAATCTCAGGATTCAGGAGATAAAGGCAGACAGATCTTGTTAGTTCAAGGCCACCCAGGGATATATTAGAGTGAATCAGTCTAAAAGAGAATTAGAGCTCACATCTTTAATTCCAAGACTCATGAGAGGTATTTAAGATAGGAACAGAGTCTCAGAGCTGGCATTCATTCTCCAGCCACATTGAGGAGAGCATAACAGTCTGGAATTACAGTCTGAGGTGTGGTGGAGCCAGGACTGTCTTTCAGTCTAAGGCACAGTTAAAAGCTAGTGGTCAGTTGCTTTGCTTTTCTGATCTTCAGCTTGAAGCTTGAACCCCAGTATCTGTGTCTGGGTCTTTTATTTATCCAGCTACAGAATATCTCAGTGAGGTACAGAAAGGGTAGAAAGATAAAAACAGGTTCTAATACATGTTTTCAGTCTTCAATGTTCTCCATTAATTTTCAAAACTGGATTTTCAAGCCAAACATGATGGCACAAGCCTTTAATCCCAGCACTGGGGAAGCAGAATTAGGCAGATCTCTGTGAGTTCAAGACTAGCCTGGTTCATATAGTGAGATCCTGTCTCAAAATAAAGCTAGAGAGATGATTTGCCAATTAAGAACACTGGCTGCTCTTGCAAATGATACATGGTAGCTTAGAACCAACCATCTATAACAACTCCAGTTCCAAGAGATCTGATACTCTCTTCTCTGGCACTAGGCACACAAGTGATCAGTCATACATGCAGGCAAAACCCCACCAACTCAGAATTAAAATTTTAAAAACAAAACAAAAACAAAGGATTTTCACTCAAAAGAAGCAAGGCAGAGTTAGAGAAGAGTTTTCAAATGGCTTAAAAATCATTATCATCTACATCTTTATCATCACAAAAGGCAATTAACACTACCTAGGGAAAGAGATCTACTAAACTCAGGCAGGAGCTGAGGAGGGCAATCAGTCCCAGAGCAAGCAGCCTGAGTGCTAATATGTTGTTAACAAAGATCCCAAATCAGAATCGATGACAGCACACCACTACTAGGAAGTACTAAGTTCATATTCCTGGACCAGCTTCATTTAATATATTCTAAGAAAAATATGACAAGAGGGGAAACCTATAGAGTGAGACAGTATTTACTACAATATGCTTCATTTTATTAAAGGGGGGGGGAAAAGATCTGTCCAACCAATCAAGCAGTTAGCAGGGGCTTTGGGTTTGTTTGTTTGTTTTGATCTCCTTGTAAAGCTCCCCAATCAGTGAATTTACTTTTACCTTGATTGTATATTTCCTTTCTTCTTTCCTTTCTTCTTCTCTTCCTTCCTTCCTTTTTTCTTCCCTTCCTTCCTTTCCTCCTTCCTTTTCTTATTTAAAACAGGGTTTCATAGACCCCAGGATGGCTTATCTTCTAGATATTCAAAGTATTCAGACATTTAAAATGACTAGGGGGCCAAGTGAGTAAAGGCACTGGCTTCAACAGCCTGATAACTTGAGTTCAATCTCTGGGGCCCACAAGGTGGAAGGAAGTTAACAAGTAACTCTTCAAGTTTTCTGTGACCTCCACATGCATGATGTGGCACATATGCATACACACACGAACACACGAACACACGAACACACACACACACACACACACACACACACACACACACACACACGCTAACTAAATGTTATTAAAAATTTTTTAAACTGGCTGGTAGTGGCAGAGCTCACCTTTGATCCTAGCTTAGCCTTGTCTACAAAGCAGTTCCAGGACAGCCAGAGCTGTTCACTGAGAAATCCTGCTTCACTCCCCCTCAAAAAAAAAAAAAAAAAAAAAAAAAAAACTTTAAAAATTGATTAGGGTTGCCATAATATCTCAGGGGTAAAGACATTTGCTTTGTTAACCTAGCAACCTAAGTTAAGATCCTCAGAACCCATGTAAAGGCATAAGGAGAAAGAACCCATTTAACAAAGTTGTCCTCTAACTGCCACGTGTGCTGTTTGTTCAAAAACAAATAAAATTTAAGTTAAATATATGCATATATAATATACATGTATATATTATATATTGCATAGATACATAATAAAAACCATGCAATGAAAAACACTTCAGGTACAAAGCTGAGTGTTGTAAAAACAAATAGAGTAACTAGAAGGCCATAACCTAAACTTATTTCCCCACCTCCTCAATAGCATGACTTCTTTGACACAAGGGCCTCATTCTTCTGTGCCACAACCAGACCATAACCATGGTAGAATGCCAGACATACTGCAGTTTGTAGTTCACACTTAACTGTGCATAAATGTCTGCATTTACTTGACTCATTCAATATGTGGCTTATAAGGTTAGAATAGTCAAGACAGAAACAATGAGTATAGAAGGTATCTCCTGATTATAAAAAAAAAATTACTACCACACTATGAATGGCAAAGTTGATTAGTTGTAAAATTCCAAATTGGACTTCAATTTACATTATCTCTTACACACCATATATATTTTCAGATTCCTTTTGAGGAATCATGAGATGTTAATTAGAGGAGTATCACTGTTACTCTTGGAAAGAACATAAAGTATTTTTCAAAATGCTTTGCTTATGTTGGATAAATCAAAGCTATTTCAAGTTAGTTCGAAGTTTGGGAGAAGAACAACCAGAAATCTCCAAACTCAAATGTTATCACAAAACTGTGACAAAAAATTTAATAAACTTAGCTTCTCAGCATAGTTCAGTCATATCACTATCTGATAAAATCCACACTATCAAAAGATGGAGAGAGGGACTGCTGAGATGGATCAGCTGCTGCTAAGCTGATGGTCCCCATTTTAATTCCTAGGACCCACAAGGTAGATGGAGAGCCAGTTCCACAAGTTTTCTCTGATCACCACCACATATGCAGTGTGGCATGCATACACACCCCCTTTAGCCAAATAACTGCAATAAAAAAAAAATTAAGCTGTGAATACCGTTTAATTCAGTTCCTGTTTCTTTACTTATTTCTTGTTTTCATGTACAAAAAAAAAGAACTGCAACCAAAATTTCCCCCTCTAAAATAGGAAATGGCCTTCAGAGCATAACCTGAACTTCTAATGACTACTTTAAAAGAATACCCTTGAAACACACCAAGCAGAACAGACACACTCAGAAATTTGCAATTAGAGACTTCACTGTACAATCGAAAACTTAGAAATTGAAGCCAATGTGGTACTGCACACCTCTAATCTCAGCATCAGGAGACTGAGGCTGGAGGGATGGAGAGTCTGAGGTCAGCACTGACTATATCTCAAGATCTGTGTAAATAAATAAAACATTGTATGACAGTCTACAGCAATCTATTTTCATCTTTTAAAAAGCTCTTACACCCAGGCCTGAATTCCCAAGAATATAAGGCAATGACACTAATAATTACTTCTTGCCACCCCATCTTTTTAAAAAGCAAGGGGCTTGGAACTAGAGAGATGGCTCAGCAGATAAAGATATGCACTGCCAAGACTGACGACTTGAGTTCGGTTCCTGGGCCCACATGGTAGAAGGAGAGCACCAAATCCCGAAAGTTATCTCATGCATGTCATGGCACATGGGCATAGACACACGCACACTTACACACATGCTTTAAGTAAAATAATGGTTTTCAATTAAGACGCCGAGCCAGTGAAACGGCTCAGCTGATACTGTACTTGTCTCACACACACCTGACAACCTGATATCCAGCACCCATAGTGGAAAGGGAACTGACTCCACAAAATTGTCCTCCACACGTCACCAACACACACAAATATCCTTTTTTTAATTAAGGAGCTAAGTAAGAGCTGGGGAAACAGCTCAGTTAGTAAAGTGTTTGTCGTGCAAACTTGAATACCTGAGTTCAATTCCCAGAACTCAGGTGAAAATAGTGGGCATGAAGATACGTCTATAATTCCAGCACTGGGGACTCAAAGACAGAGAGCCTTGGGGCTCTCTGGCCAGTCAGTTTAGTCTAATTGGTGAGCTCCAAGCCAATAACCCTGTCTCAAAGGAAAAGGATAGAATTTCTGAGGATGACACACAAGGCAGTCCTCCAGCCTCCAGAGGCATGTGTAAGCATTAAAAACAAAACAAACAAACAAAAAAAAAAACAAACAGGTGGTGATGCACGCCTTTAATCCCAGCACTTGTGAGGTAGGCAGATCTGAGTTCAAGGCCAACCTGGAGTCCTAGGACAGCCTCCAAAAGCTACAGAGAAACACAGTCTAGGAAAAAAAAATGAGGTGCTTTGAAAAGTAGTATAAGGAATTTGGGAGAGATAAAGTTAATAAAGCCCCCCCCCAAAAAAAGTCAAAATGTTTTTGAAAAGGAAAAATTGGCCAGGCATGGTGGTGCACACCTACCAGCACTCAAGAAGCAGAGGCAGGAAGATCTTTGAGTTTGAGGCCAGCCTGGCATCAAAGCAAGTACCAGGTCTGCCAGGGCAGACCTCTGTTACAGAGAGAAACTGGGGGGAGCGGGGGCAACAACTGGGAGCTGGGAATAGCTTAGTTGGTAGAACACTGGTCTGTCATGGATCAGGCCCCAGAATCATATAAACTGGGGTGGTGGCAAACAGGCCTGTGACTCCGCCCTCCAGAGGGAGAAGCTGGAGCATGAAGAGTTCAGTGCCCTCCTTGGTTTCAACCTACTCCTAGTCAGTCAACCTGGATTATACATAAGACCCTGTACCAAAAGAACAAAAAGATCAAAGGGGACGGGGACAGGTCGATTGCTTTTTATTGCTGTGATAACACCATGACCAAAAGCAAGTTGGAAAGGGTTTATTTGGTCTAATCATCTCAATCACAGTCTATCACAAAGGGAAGTCAGGATAGGACCATGAATCAGGAACTAAAGCAGAGACCATGTAGGAACGCTGATTACTGACTTGCTCTCCAGGTTCACTCAGCCTGCTTTCTTATACAACCCAGAACAACCTGCACAGGGGTGGCACTGCCCATACAATCATTATTCAAGAAAACGCCCCCTAGACTTGCCTACCGGTGGTGTTTTTCTCACTTGAGCTTTCCTCTCCCCACATAACTTTGGCTTGCATCAAGCTGACAAAAAGTTGGCCAGCATATTCGACCCACAGTCAACTTGCCATATATCACTATTAAATCATAACTTTCCTTTCTTGTTTATCACTAAGATCTCATACTAATATCACAAATATAAAACATAGATAGTATAACTCTCAAAGTCCCAGTCTTTAAAAGTTCACACTAAAATATACAGTGTCTCTTAAGTTCAAAGTCTCTCAACTGTGGACCACTGTAAAATAAAAATAAGTTGTATGCTTCCTATTCCAAGAGGGAAGAACCAGGCAATAATCACAATCAAATAAAAGCAAAATCAAAATTCAGCAGTATAAAAAAAAAGATTCAGCAGTATAAATTAAATTCTGTAATTCAATGACTGGCTTCTAGGATTCACTCACAATCTCCCGGGCTCCAAAGGTTTGGGAAGATCCACTACTCTGGCTTTGCTACCCTCAACACACAGTTAGTCTGGAAGACTCGAGTTGGCTGCATCCTACACTGCCACTGCCCTTTAGTGGCAGTCCATTGTCCTGGCGTCTACAATACGCTGGTGTCTCACTACAGCTGCACACCTTCACCAATGACCTCGCCTGGACTCCTTTCAGGGACTCCAACCCTGCCACATAGTGCCAAGCCTCAGCCTCTCTCTATGATCCCTTCAATCCTGAGGTTTTTACTGCAACTGAGGCTTCCTGGGCCTCTCTTCAGGGACTCCAACAATACCACACGGGGTCAAGCCTCAGCTTCTCCCCATGATCCCTCACTTCATGCCTTCAAAATCAGTAGTGTGTGAGACTCTCACACACTAACTAGTTCAGCTGCCACCTTGACATGAAGCCTTGCCCCTTGGGTCCCAGCTTCTGTGTGCTCATCATGAGGAAATGCTTCCCAAATTCTCCTCAGTAATGCTGAGCTCTCATTAGTCACAGCAGTTTTCTATTGCTGCAGACAATTTCAATTGTGCCTGTGAAGCTAAGGTGTCATTCAATGGTGCTAGTGTCTTGTTAGTCACTGCTGACTCTTCAGCCCCAGCTCATCAGAAACCACAGACTCTTTGTTTGTTTTTCAAGACAGGGTTTCTCTGTGTAACCCTGGTTGTAGACCAGGTTGGCCTCCAACTCACAGAGATCCACCTGCCTCTGCCTCCCAAGTGCTGGGATTAAACACTTTTGCCACCACCACCCAGGGAAACCACAAATTCTCAATTCAAATATATCACACAAGAAGCTCTTGAGAGAAAATTTGTGGTACTCTCAAACTTTGCTTGAAATATCACAAATCAAGTCTCTAGTGTTTGCATTGCCCTAAGCATTCATATCTTCCAAATTCCCATAACAGCTCATTAAGCTCTGAGCACTCAATGGTTTTTCTAGTCCAATGTTCCAAACTTCTTCACGATCCTCCCCAAAACAACTGCCAAGCCTGTTACAGCACTACCTCATAATTCTGCTACGAGTTTGCTTTTTATTGCTATGACAAAACACTACGACAAAAGCAACTTGTGAAGGAAAGGGTTTATTTGAATTACTCAGTTCAATTACAAGTCATCATGAAGGGAAGTTTGGGGGTAGAACCTCCAAGCAGAAGTCATGGAAAATGCTGCTTACTAACTTGCTCTCCGTGGCTTCATCGGCTCATTTTGTTATATAACCCAGAGGATGGCACCAATAGACATAGATTACAAAAAAAAAAAAAAAAAAGGTCAGGTCAGCAGAAGTGAAGCTAATGTTCAAATTGTTGAGTATGGTGGCAATGGCATATACATGTAGTCACAGCACTTGAGAGGGGATGGAAGGAGGGGGGGGATGGAAGGAGGGAACAGACCCCAAGTTCAAGACCAGCCAAGGCTACAATAGTGAGACCATGTCTCAAAGCAGGAAAAAACCAAGTTTTCCATCCAGATTAAGCTCAAACCTATTTTTAACATTTGTAAAGAAATTCTCCCCTTCCTTCTATAAAGTATAATTTTATTAAACACTTAATTTTAAAAAATCTTGGAATTAAAATGCAAACATGCTAATGAGTGCTTCTGAAGAAAGAAATGAGACTGGACTCCATAGGACATGATAATTCCAAATTGCCGAGTGTGATTCACCAAGCTAGAAAACAAACCTAGGACAAAGATAAGGTCAAAATCTCAGATACTCAAAACATTCTCCTATATTGAACACTTAAGAGATATGCTTTAAGGTAGAGGCAGACAGATGGATCTCGAGGCTAACCTGGTCTACAAAGCAAGTTCCAGGACAGCCAAGACCATTACACAGAGAAACCCTGCCTCAAAAAAACCAAAAGACAAAGTATGTTTTGTTCACCTTCATTAGAGAGGAGAAAAGGTTTTGGTTTGTTTTTTGGTTTTAGTGACAAAAAAGCCTAATGTACCTAAAAGTGGGGAAGAGGAAACACACCACATCTACCTTTTTGTGAAAAAGCCACAGTATCACCTCTCAATGTGAGACAAATCATCAAATAAAAATTTTGATTTCAGAGGCTGGAAAAGACAATTCAGGGGTTAAGAACATTTGCTGCTCTTGCAGAGCACCCAAATTGGCAGTTAATCTGACACCATCCCTCAGGTACCAGCAGGCATGAAGGTGGTGCATATACATATATCAAGGAACTCACAAACACACATAAAAATAAAATTTTTAATTTAGAGCAACTTTAAATATAAAACAACTTTTGCTCTAATTTCTTACAACAGAGACAGATCATTTGATGTTTAAAAGGATTTTAGACAAGCAATTATTTTTTAGTTTTTGGTTTTTTGGTTTTTCAAGACAGGGTTTGTCTGTGTAGTTCCTGGCTGCCTTGGAACACTCTGTAGACCAGGCGGCCTTGAACTCACAAAGATCCTCCCGACTGTGTCTCCCCAGTACTGGGATTAAAGGCATGTACCACCACCACTCATCAACTAGCAATTCTTTTTCAATTAAAAAAAAATTCTACTGAAAACTTGGTTCTTTGTATAAATAAAAAAAATCATCAAGATAATGAAATTTTGCTTAGTTCTGCTATGTCTTTATTGTGTAGTTCTAGAATACTATATAATTCCTGATATAAAGGTATGATCAATTTAGGATTAAAATACTCTTCTATAATCAAATGTCTTGAGCATAGTTCAAACCTGTATTCCCAGCACTTGGGAGACTGAAAAGACTGCTTTAAACTCAAGAGCAGCACAGATTGATTACATGGGTTCTAACAACCTGGACTACAAAGTAAGACCGTCTCAAAAACAAAACAAAACAAAACAAAACAAACAGCCACATTTTCTTCTTTCAGTATAAAATGTTCAAGCCTTAAAGTGTACCAAATGCTACAACCACAAACTGTTCCTCCAGATGTGTGGTTCACAGTAAGATTCCAGTGTGTACTAGAGCCCACCACAAGTTCTCTAAGCACTCAGCCATCTACAGGAGTCTACAGTAGAACCAGAAACCACTGACTTCTTAAAATTAACCAAGGGAAGCTGCACAACTCTTGTGTATCTTCATGGGATAGAGCTGATTATTCACTCAAGTTAGCTTCTGTAACCAAATCTCTATTGGAAGTCCACAGTATCTGCTACACAGCCCAGTAAATTTTTGGATTCTAGTGTTTGAGCTCCAAATTCCTACTGTTTTGCATTTAGCTCAATTAAGCCCTTCTCTTCTAGAATTCTAGAGGGTGTACTTAGTTCCATTCTCAGATACACTTCACTTTAAGGTGTTGAAAGTTATCCATAACTACTGGCAGTTCCTTAATGGCAGATATCAGAGCTGGGTATGAAGGCATACACCTATAACCTAGCACTATGAAGGAGGATGTTTGCAAGCAGACTGGCTATATAAATAATGAGACCCCTATCTCAGAAAAACAAAACACAACAGCAAGTGTTAGTATAAAGCCTAAATGAGTAATGTGTGAAACACATGAAATGAGACATGGGTTTTGGCAATATGGCTCATTGGTGCTTGCCACCAAGCCTGATAATCCAAGTTTGATCCCCAGGACCCACATGGTAGAAAAAGATAATTTCTCCAGGTTGTCCTCTGACATCCACATGGACACCACACCGTGTTTGCCCTGCTCCCAAATAAATTAATTTAATTTAAATTTAAAGAGAAAATGTATCATGAAGTTTCTTGCCACTTCTTTTTGTAATTTCTACCTCTCCTTTTTATATAGTTCATTTTTTTCAATAGGAAAAGGCAAAATTATCCATGAAAACTGAATGATTGGAGCTGGGAGAAAAAAAGGGGGAGAAAAGGAGGGGAGAGGAGGACATGGGGAGCAGGAAGGTCGAGTCAATGGAAGAATAGATGAGGGCAGGATGAGAGATACCATAATAGAGGGAGCTATTATAAGTTTGAGAAGAGATCTGGCACTAGTGAGATTTCCAGAGATCTACAAGGATGACACTAACTGGCAATCTAAGCAATAGAGGAGAGGCTACCTTAAATGCCCTTCCCCGATAATGAGATTGACGACTACCTTCTATGCCATCCTAGAGCCTTCACCCAGTAGCTGATGGAAGCAGAGGCAGACACCCACAGCTAAACACTGAACTGAACTCCTGGAACCCAGTTGCAAACAGGGAGGAGTGAAGAGCAAAGGGATAAAGACCAGGCTGGTGAAACCCAGAAAGGCAGCAGAACTGAACAAGGGGGGAGGGCCCAGGATGATATGACAGACTTTGAAGATCCCCCATGGAAGGCCTCACCCTCCCTGGGGAGGGGAGGGGAGGGGGTGTGGGGTAAGGGGTTCCGGTGGTTGATGGGGGAGGAAATGAGGGAGAGGGAGCTAAGATTGACATGTGAAGCGAGTTTGTTTCTAATTCAAATTAAATAAATAAATAAGAAAATTGAAATAATTTTGAAAAGTCACAATTAGCATAAAATTGCATTAGAAATTAATCTAAGGGATTGGTTTTTTTTTTTTTTTTTTTGGTTTTTCGAGACAGGGTTTCTCTATGGCTTTGGAGGCTGTCCTGGAACTAGCTCTTGTAGACCAGGCTGGCCTCGAACTCACAGAGATCCGCCTGCCTCTGCCTCCCGAGTGCTGGGATTAAAGGCGTGAGCCACCAACGCCCGGCTTAATCTAAGGGATTGAAGAGATGCTCAGCAATTAAGAGCACTTGCTGCTCTTGCCAGAGTTGGGATCCCAGCATGCACATGATAGTTTACAACCATCTCTAATTCCAATTCCAAGGAATCTGATGCACTCTTCTGACCTGCATGGATACCAGGCATGCACTCAAATAGGCAAACACTCATACACAAAAAAATAAATCTACAAAAATTTTAAATATTAAATATTTTTAAAAAATAAGACAGTGGCGGTGGCGCATGCCTTTAGTCTCAGAGCTTGGGAGCAAGAAACAGGTGGATCTCTGTGAGTTTGAAGTCAGCCTGGTCTACAGAGCAACCCTGTCTCAAAAAACCAAACAAAAAAAATATAAATAGGGGGCTGGAGAGATTGCTCAGAGGTTAAGAGCATTGGCTGCTCTTCCAGAGGTCCTGAGTTCAATTCCCAGCAACCACATAGTGGCTCACAACCATCTGTAATGAGATCTGGTGCCCTCTTCTGTTGTGCAGGGATACATGCGGGCAGAACAGTGTATATATAATAAAAAAGTAAATCTTTAAAAAAAATCTGAGCCAGGCGGTGGTGACGCACGCCTTTAATCCCAGTACTCGGGAGGCAGAGGCAGGCGGATCTCTGTGAGTTCGAGGCCAGGCTGGACCGACAGCCTCCAAAAAACAATACAGAGAAACCCTGTCTCGTAAAACCAAAAAAAAAAAAAAAATCTGAAAAATAAATGTCTGTTCCCCTAAATTACTTTTACTTATTCAACAAAAAGGAATAAAAGAAATTTCAGGCACTTTTAATACATCCTTTAAGGTTAGTTTCTCTTATATCGGTAAACTTCAAAGCAATACAGAAACAATGGAACTGTGTGTACTTCATCAACATCAGCAGAGCTGCTCCACACATGATATGTGCACAACAGACAGCAGAATGCTAACTACAAACAGGCAGACAGCACAACTGAGGAAGTTAAGTCTAGCAGGAATCTCTGACTCAGCCTTTTCAACATATATTGGTGAATGTGAAATGGAAACAAAAATGAATTAATACCAGCACCCAGATCTCACACTTGATTCTGTAATAACAAGTTCAAGCACATATTTGGAGCCCTTGTCAAATGTCAGAGTGAGTCACTCACAATATGGGAGCCCACTCTTTAATGAGTACTTAGGAGGAGAAAAGCATTTTACTTACTCTGGTCAGCATAGTTTTTTGCTTTAAGTTCAAGTTGTCTTGTTTGAGATTCTAGAGATTCCACTCGGGTCTGTAAATCCTTTTTTTCCTGTTCTTGAGAGTCTTCAAATTCAATAAATTTCTAATAAAGAAGAACAATATACATTTTCAGTATTGAACTGAAGTTTATTTTATATTTTTCAAGACCTAGAGAGATGGTTCAAGGTTAAGAACACGGGCTGTTCTTCAGAGAACCACAGTTCTAGTTCTACTACCCACATGACAGCTCACATCCTTTGGTAACTTCAGTGGCAGGGGATCTACTCAATTCTGTCCTCCAAAGGTACCAGGTGCACTCGTGGTACACAGACATACACACATGCAAAAATCCCAACACAAAAACAACAAACAAGAGCTGGCAATATGGCTCATGAGTGCTGGGATTAAAGGCATGTGCCACCACCACACAGTTTAAAGTGCCATTTTTTAAATTCTTTACTGACTTGATTTACCCTTAAACTTTCTCTTTTCTTATTGTCTATTTTGTTTGTTTGAGGCAAGACCTTACTATGTAGCCTTTGATGATATAGAACTACTGGCCTCAAACTTGAGGCCATTTTATTGCTTTAGCCTTGCAAGTGCCAGGACTTTAAACACAAGCTACCACACTCAACCCAAGCCTTTCCTTTTCTTCTCTCTCTCTCTCTCTCTCTCTCTCTCCTCTCCTCTCCTCTCTCTCTCTCTCTCTCTCTCTCTCTCTCTCTCTCTCTCTCTCTCTCTCTCTCTCTCTCTCTCTCTCTCTCTCTCTCTCTCTCTCTCTCTCTCTCTCTCTCTCTCTCTCTCTCTCTCTCTCTCTCTCTCTCTCTCTCTCTCTCTCTCTCTCTCTCTCTCTCTCTCTCTCTCTCTCTCTCTCTCTCTCTCTCTCTCTCTCTCTCTCTCTCTCTCTCTCTCTCTCTCTCTCTCTCTCTCTCTCTCTCTCTCTCTCTCTCTCTCTCTCTCTCTCTCTCTCTCTCTCTCTCTCTCTCTCTCTCTCTCTCTCTTTTTCTGAGACAGGGTTTCTCTCTGCAGTTTTGGAGCCTATCCTGGCACTCAGTCTGTAAACCAGGCTGGCCTCAAACTCAGAGATTCTCCTGCCTCTGCCTGGAGAGCGCTGGGATTAAAGGCATGCACCACCAATGCCCGGCCTCAAGCCAAGCTTTTCAATGTCTTCCTGTGAGAAAATTTCTCTCCCTGTTTAATTCTAATTCTATTCAGTCTATGTAATGTGACTGGTAATGACTCCATCTCCCTAGGGAGTGATGACCCAGACTGCTCAAAGTCCTTTTGTGACATTTACCAGTCATTAGGGGACATACTACCCACTTTAAAAAAATACTATTAGCCAGGCAATGGTGGCGCACGAGAGAGTTCCAGCACAGACTCCAAAACAATACAGAGAAACCCTGTCTCGAAAAAACAAAAAACAAAAAAAAACAAAAAAAAAACTATTGCTGTTGCCGTTGTCATTATTATAGTTATTGGTGTGTGCACATGTGCATGTGTGCCTGTGGTGCTATAGCTATTGGTGTGTACATATGTGTGCGCCTGTGTATATGTGATATATTGAAGAGCAAGCCCACGTGTTACAAAACTCAGAGGCCAGAGAACTTGGTGGAATCAATCCTTTCCTTCTACCTTTTCCTAGATTAGAGATCACACTCAAGTTGCAGGCTTACTGTAGCAAGTTAGAAGTCATCTCACTAGCCCTGTGGTTCTTAAAATTTGTATATAAAAGCATTTTGTGCAAAATAGACAGGATTTTAGAAGCTTCACCCTAATTCAGGTTTTTGTTGTTGTTGCTGTTGCTATATGGCACTAGACCTGGCAGCAAGAGACATTTTAAAGAAGAAACAACTCTAAATAGATACTTATGTTTAAAGACCTTCATAACTAATTTAATATGACTTATCATCTTTCTTTTTTTTTTTTTTTTTTTTTTTAAGACAGGGTTTCTCTGTATTGTTTTGGAGCCTGTCCTGGAGCCTGTCCTGGAACTTGCTTGGTAGATAAGGCTTAGTCTCGAACTCACAGAGATCCCCTGCCTCTGCCTCCCGAGTGCTGGGATTAAAGACGTGGGCCACCACCGCCCATTGACTTATCATCTTTCAAATGGCATGATTTTATAAAGTTGGTCACCTTGGAATACACTTGGCTACTAGCATCAGAACAATCATGGTGAAGTTAGAGAATTGACAAAATCACGGGAAGAGGGAAGCAGTTTTTCTAGCTATTAAATGACTTTACCTCTGGAAATTCTGGCTATCAATGCCCAAGATAACATAGTTTGTTGAACACCACCAATAAGTATAGCATAAATCCTCTCCCTATCCCTCTTCTCCTCTGTCTCTCTTATACACTCTTTTAAGCAAGGCAGGAAGACAATTAGACCCTGTGGATGGGAATTTTCAATACGTAAAATAAATAAATCTTTTCTAGACAACCTTTTCCATCTTGACAGCTACCAGGCCAGAAACAATATTGATGTAACTTCAGACAGAAGTCTCCTGGGAGCAACTAGACACTGCTTAAAAAAAAAAAGTAGTGGACAATACCAACTTATGTTAGGACCTAAAAAAGAATCAGCTTTGTGATGAAACAAAATGCCTCCATGTCCAGATGGCTTATAGAGACTGTTTTCTATAGAAAAACAAATGAGTTCTTTGAAAGGCAAACTCCCAAAGTTTAAAAAGAAAAAATCCTCAGAGATGGCTGTTCTCTGGAGTAAGATGCCTGAGGCCAACAAAGGTTGGAGAGATCTTTAAATAGTACTTTGACTACAGCAATTGTCTAAAAACTAGCACCACCAAATAACAGGCTTACTTGCTGCCATACATCCTCCAAGACAAACATCCTTACTTATTCTGTAGGGTAGGGGGAAGAAATTATTTCCATTATATAATCATTATCCATTTTCAGTTGAATCCACACCAGCATGGAATATATCATACAACAACAAAGGTGAATCTCAGCATATCAAAACCCCATCTCAGAAAACTGAAAAGGTAATGTTGGGTCTGGGGAGGTAGTAGGCCAAGTACTTGTTACATAAGCCTGAGGATCTGAAGCAGTATTATTTTGATGTCATATTGTTGAAATTACCAGATGATGGAGCACGCTTTTAACTCCAGCATTTGGGAGATAAAAGCAGTCGGATCTCTAAGTTCTGATGTCCAGAACTCACAAAAACACTAAATGCAGTGTTCACAAGACAAGCAGATCGGAGCTCACTCACTGGTCATGCAGTCTAGACAAACTAGTGAGCTTCAGATTTAGTGAGAGACTCCTCGAAAGATATGTCAGAATTTATATTACTTCAACTTATGTATAAAGTCTTTCCCCCTACAAAAATAGTTATCTAGTTTGAGGTTTTGTTTGTTTGTTTGTTCTGTATGTTTGTTTTCATACTGGAGAATGGTAAAAAATGTTTTTTCTTTGGGGCTGCAGAGTTGGCTTAGCTGTTAAGAACACTGGCTGTTCTTCCAGAGGATCTGGGTTCAATTCCCAGCACCCACACAGTCTGTAACTTCAGTTCCAGGGGATCTGACACCCTCACACAGACATACATACAGGCAAAAACACCAATGCACATGAAATAAATCTTTTTTTTCTTTTTTTTTTTTGGTTTTTAGAGACAGGGCTTCTCTGTGAGCCTGTCCTGGAACTAGCTCTTGTAGACCAGGCTGGTCTCGAACTCACAAAGATCCGCCTGCCTCTGCCACCAATGCCCGGCGAAATAAATCTTTTTAAAAAAATGTCTGCTTCAATGTCTTTAGGAAAAAAATTAAGCCCTAAGCTCTGGTGCTATAAACAAAGAAACAAAGATGGAGAGTGAAGAAGAAGACACTGGGACATCAACCTCTGACCTACACACACACACACACACACACACACACACACACACACACACACACACACACAAAGGGGGGAGACAACTACTACACGTTAAAAAAAACTTTTTAAAAAGGCGTAATTATATGGGTCACTGTCTTTGGATTTGAACTGAAACACCAAACTACATACAATCACAGTTATAAAGACAACTGGGAAAATGTAGACACTGATGAACTTTATGGATCCAGGCATGGTGGTGGCTATGGTCTGAATGAAAATGGCCCTCACAGGCTCATGTATTTGAATGCCTGGTCACTGGGAGTGGAACTGTTTGGAAGGATTAGGAGGTGTGGCCTTGCTGGAGGAAGTATGTAAAAGGTGTAGGCTTTGGGTTTCAAAAGCCTATGCCAGGCTCAGAGTATGTCTCTCCTCCCTGCCCCCCCAGATAGCTCTCAGCTACTGCTTCAGTGCCATGTATGTGGCCATGCTATTCACCTGATGATAATGGACTAACCCTCTGAAACTGTAATCAAGTTCCCAATTACATGTTTTCCAAAAACAGAGTTGCCTTGGTTGTGGTGGCTCTTCACAGTAAAAGAACAGTGACTAAAATAGAACCCCCACCAGTAATCCCTGCACTAAGGAAGCTGAGCCAGGACTCTCATGTTTGAAGTCCGTCTAGGCTGAATAGTGAGCTTTAAGCTAGCATGAACTCTTGACATTGGCCAGGTGTGTTGGCACATGCCTTTAATCCCAGCACCCTAGCCAGTTGGTGGTGGCACATAATCCCAGTACCTTGGAGGCAAAGGTAGGCAATCTCTGAGTTCAAGGCCATTCTAGTCTACAGATAGAGTTCTAGGATAGCCAGGACTACACACAGAAAGCCTGTCTTAAAAAACCCACAAACAAAAAAATTCCAGCACTCTGGAAGCAGAGACAAGTAGATCTATGAGTTCAAGGACAACCTGGTCTACATAGTGAGCTCCAGGACAGCTGAGGCTACATGGTGAGGTCTTGTTTAAAAAAAGAAGAAAGATAATTAAAGGTTATCAAATACTTGAAACTACAACCTGAAAACAAGAGAGATCAAAACTATTAGGAGGAGTGGGAAGGGAATTCTGAGGAAAACAGGCAAAGCAGGAACCAATGAAAACTATAATTAATATAGTCAAAGACAGAGAAAAGTCACTGCCCCCACAGAACCAGAACAGTAAGCTATTTTTAAAAGAGGTAGGGGAAGAGAAAACAAGAATAAGAAAGAGCTCTCAAGGATCTAAAGTATAAAGAAGAACCAAACACTTATTCTTTCTTTAAAAAAATACCTTAGGGTAACCAGTTGATAACAATAAATACACCTTTATAAGAAAGCCTAGCTGTCATGTGCTGAAGGAAAGCTAGACTAGCACCATTATTCAACCCTCAACAAACTAACAGAAAATATTTGGTAATTATTCAGACTTTGCTGGCAGTCTCATAAACACTTTTACAATCAGTCTTTTTTTTTTTTTTAGATTTTATTTATTTATTTGTTGGTTGGTTTATTGTGTATACAACACTATGCCTCCATGTATGCCTGTAGGCCAGAAGAGGGCACTAGATCTCATTACAGATGGTTGTGAGTCACCATGTGGTTGCTGGGAAATAAATTCAGGACCTGCAGAAGAGCAGCCAGAGTTCTTAACCTCTGAGCCATCTCTTCAGCCCTACAATCAGTCTTTTTTTTTTTTTTTTTTTTTTTTTTTTGGTTTTTCGAGACAGGGTTTCTCTGTGGCTTTGGAGGCTGTCCTGGAACTAGCTCTTGTAGATTAGGCTGGACTTAAACTCACAGAGATCTGCCTGCCTCTGCCTCCCGAGAGCTGGAACTAAAGGGGTGCATCACCACCAATGCCTGGCTACAATCAGTCTTTTAAACCAGACTTTCCAATCCCTTTCACCTGAATGATCAATCATCATAATGGACTATTATAAAGGCCATCAAAAAGCATAATTCAGGGGGCTGGAGAGATGGCTCAGTGGTTAAGAGCACTAGCTGCTCTTCCAGAGGTCCTGAGTTCAATTTCCAGCAACCACGTGGTGGCCTGCAGGGGATACATGCAAACAGAAGACTGTATACATAATAAATAAATCTTTAAAAAAAAAAGCATAATTCAAGTTATTCACAAAGAGACACACACACACAGAGGGAGAGAGAGAGAGACAGAGAGAGAGAGGCAGAGAGAGAGAAAGTAAAAGAAATATAAAAGTAAATAAAAAAAATAAACCTTGATTACTTGGTCACAAAAAAAAAGAAAAAGAAAGTCAAAGTCAGAAATAGAGGCATGCACCTTTAGTCTCAGCATTCAGAGGCAGGTGGATCTCTGTGAGTTTAAGATCAGCTTGGTCTATATCACTAACTCCAAAAGAAGCATAGACTATATAGTGAGATCCCTCTCAGCTCCCCCTCAACTCCCCCTCACCAAAAACTCTGTAATTCAAACCTAGCCATGTACATTCTGGTATTGGTTGCTACCAATTGAACATATAAAACTGAACAGGAAATTCCCAAAACAAAAAACAAATTTATCAGTAAATGTGAGAAAGCATGTTCAACTAAACTAGGGACTTGGGAAAAAGCAAATCAAAGCAAGAAGTAGCTTAATATAGTGACAGAAACCAAGTCTGATAGTGCGGAATGTTGCCAAAGATGGAGGGAAATAGAGCTCTAATAAACTTCTTTTTTTTTTTTTTTTTTTTTGGTTTTTCGAGACAGGGTTTCTCTGTGGCTTCGGAGGCTGTCCTGGAACTAGCTCTTGTAGACCAGGCTGGCCTCGAACTCACAGAGATCCGCCTGCCTCTGCCTCCCGAGTGCTGGGATTAAAGGCGTGCGCCACCAACGCCCAGCTTCTAATAAACTTCTTTGTTAATTTTTTATATTATTTTATATGTGTGTATGTTTTGCCTATGTGTATGTTTGTACACCATGTGTGTCTGACGCTAAACAGAATTCCCTTGGAACTGGAGTTATATATGGTTGTTAGCCACTATGTGGATGATGGGAATAAACCCCAGTCCTCTGGAAGAGCAGTCAGTGCTCTTAACCACTGAACCATCTCTCCAGCCCCCATACTTCTGACAGAAATGGAAATCCCCAGCAAGACTAGGCTTGGTGGTGAACACCTTTAGTCCCAGGACTCAGGAGGCAGAGGCAGCCTGGTCTACAAGAGCTAGTTCCAGGACAGCCTCCAAAGCCACAGAGAAACCCTGTCTCGAAAAACCAAAAAGAAAAAAAAAGATGGTCTCTTGTAGCCCAGGCTGGCCTAAAACTAGGTTATGTAGATAAGCCTACCTCAACTTCCCAGTGGGTGTGATGATGGGGGTGAACCACAATGCCTAACCCAATACTGCATCCTACTCCTGACACCAGATATTAATGATATTCGATGCTATATGGAAAACAATATATTTATTTACCAGAGTTGCACAAACCAGGAGTTAGAAGCGTGGCTGGCTTCCAGGAGAAAAGGAGGGTTCCTTTTCCTTTCACTTCCTTTTATATCTACCTGTGTCAGTTTACATGTCCCCGCCCTCATGAGCGGATAGCTTTGTGGGGTTCACTCCTACACTCCTACACTTTTTTTTGGTTTTTACAAGACAGGGTTTCTCTGTATTATTTTGGAGGCTGTCGGTCCAGCCCAGCCTCGAACTCACAGAGAGCCGCCTGCCTCTACCTCCCAAGTGCTGGGATTAAAGGAGTGCGCCACCACCGCCCGGCCCAATACTGCATTCTTAAAAAAGATTTATTTTTATTTTATGTATATGAGTGTTTTGCCTGCATGTATGTAAGTGCACTGCATGCATGCCTGGTGTGAGGCCAGAAGAGGATATCAGATCCCCTGGAACTGGAGTTGCAGATGGTTGTAAGTGGTAGGAATTGAACTTGGATCCTCTGGAATAGCAGTAATTGCTCTTAACCTCTGATGCAACTCTCCAGCCCCCAATATTGCAAATTTTAAAACAAATATTTGTAAACTATTCCCATGTATAGCATAATGTAAGTACAGTATCTGAAAAAACTATACACCAGAATCACAGTTTTTCTGTCTATAAAAAAGCCAAAAGACTTAGGGAAGTTTTTGGAAGTTTTAGCATAACTTGGCACCAACAGTAAGGGATAAAAATTTGAATTCACAAAGAGAACTTTAAATACTTAGTCTTAGCAACTTGACCTTTAGCTATTTATCCATTTAACTAACAAATGCTTATTAAGTGCCCACTGAACCCCAGTTTGGTAGAAGAATAAAAGCAATAGTTTAGTTTGATATGATAGATGAGGTGCTAAGAGAAGGACAAAACACTTGGTTGTGGGAAGATATGAAACCACCATAACCTACAGTTGGGTAGTCCTAAAAGGCAATCCAGAATTGCATCCAGAACAACAAATAGAATCAATCAGTCGATAGGTAAAATTGGGGCAGTAAGATACTCAGCTGCTAAGCGATTTCAATCCCAGGAAGTCAAAAGATAAATTACTTTGGGGAAGAGGTTATGGTTTTTTTTTTCCACAGGAAATGAAAGGTTGTGGATTCATTCCAGGTTGACATACATCAGGTTTGATCAGAGAACACCCTCTTGAAAATCTTGGCTACAGACATAAAGAAATAAACCTAGAAAAACTAGAAAACATGTATGAATATTTTACCAAATCATATTTGGCTAACTTGTGTACAACAGTCTATATTTGTACTAATATAGATATGTATCTTATCTTTAAAAGTTTATGTATTTTCAGAGCAAGGGGACCAGACACCAATAAAAACAAGTGTCCCAGGTAATCCAGCATCTCAAAATGCTTCTGCTGAAGTTTCTTCAGAGTTCTGCATCCAGAACAGCTTCAAGGTTGCTGGCTGAGATGGTCCAGTTTCACAAACTACTACAGTCAAGTCTTAACCATTATCCTGAATTTTCTCAGGGTTCCCCAAAGATGCCAACGTTCACAAATGACAGGAAGTAGTCTAGAGAATGATGCCCACATTCCCAAAAGATGGATTATGGATGTTTATTATGATTTAAGGGGGGGTTAGTTGGGTTAAGGTTAGTCAAAAAAAAAGGCTAAACAAGATTTAAAATTCAAAGATCTCTTTCTAAAGGAAAAAGGAGGTAGATTATTGAACCTACATTAGTCCAAAAAACTATTAATCTCAAAATATTTTTGATTGTTATGGATTGGGTTTATTGATACAAATTTGAAGTTATCTTTTATACTGTACGCATGTTTCTACTCTTTTTTTTTTTCCTTTGAGGAAAAGGGTGTTGGTTTTTCAAGACGGAGTTTCTCTGTGTAGCTTTGATGCCCGTCCTGGAATTCACTCGGTAGACCAGGTCTTGAACTCAAAGAGATTCACCTGCCTCTGCCTCTCTGCCTCTCTCTGCCCCTCTCTGTCCCCCTCTGTTCTCTCTGTCCCCCTGTGCCCCTGCCTCTGCCTCCAGAAATTAAAGGCGTGCACCACCACCTCCCAGCCTTGTTTCTACTCTTGTTTAAGGTATTGTACTAATACAGTCCATACCTATGCATCTCATTTAATTATGCAATATGAAGTTTTAATCCTTGAAAGCTATTTGGGATAATAAAGAAATACAGGTTAGTAGTTGCCCATAACTATCAAATTTCCAGTCATGTTAATAATGTTTTCTAGGTGATAGAAAGTAAGATATGTTTCAGATAGGTGATCTCAAACACTGCAAAGACCTACAGAATATATTTTAACAACGTAAGACTTTTCTTGACAGTTAGACACACTTGCTCCAGTTTACTTCAGAAATAATGATGGACATCGAAAAACCTCCATATGGAGTTTACTTTCTTTATGGCAAAAGCTAGCCATCTGGATAAAAAACTGCCCTTGCTTCAAATGCTGACAGTATACTGTCCAAACTGGACCAGCAAGACGGAAAAAAAAAGTGACTGCCAAACTTTGTCAAGACAAGACATGACATCCTTCAAAATCCCCTGCTTCTTAGAAAAATCTGTCAGATATACTAGGCTTGTAGGCCATGTCCCTATTGTTACAAAAGATCTTTGAGTGACTGTCCAACAGCCAGATGTCCCTGTCATTAGGTAACATTTCACCCTTCTGAGGTCTTTGGTGGGGCTGAAGACTAGACAGTCAAAGTTTTCCTTACATTAAAAAGTAAATTAGGTATAAAAATTTAAACTCACAAAGATAAATAATATTTTCTTTAATTTTGCCAAATACAAATGGATTGGAAAACTGTAATTCTTATCTGATAACTGGTTTTTTTAAATATATAATTTTACTATGTTAAAGATAAAGCCTTCCTTTTTAATTTGACAAAGAGAGAGAAATGCTGTGGAACATTCTTTGTATAATATAAATATGTATCGCCCTCACTGTTAATAAAGAGCTGATTGGCCAATGTCTAGGCAGAATTTTTGGGGCAGAGAGAAGGCTGGGAAGAAAAAGGGTAGAGTCAGAGAGGTCACCAGCAAACATGGAGAGGAAAAGGAGGTGTAAGACGAAAGAGAGATAACGCCACGTGGTAAAATGTAGAATAATATAAATGGGTTTAAGTTGTAAAAGGTAGTTAGTAATAAGTCTAAGCTATCAGCTGAGCATTTATAATTAATGTCTCCGAGTGATTATTTGGGAGCTGGCTGGAGAGACAGAGCTGACCAGCAGTCCTATCCCAATGAATAACTTTGCCCCCAAATGGTCTGGGATACATAAGGTCCTTAAAAAGTAAGACTAGTGAAATGGGTTTTTAAAAAAAATGCTTGTTGCATAGAGCAGTGGTGGCGCACACCTTCAATCCTAACTTGGGAAGCAATCAGGCAGATCTCAGTGAGTTCAAGGACAGCCTGGTCTAAAGGCAAGTTCCAGGAGAAACCCTATCTCTAAAAAACAAACAAACAAAATAAAACAAAACAAAGCTTGCTGCCAAGCATAATGACTCTAGTTTGATCCTCAGAACCCTCAAAACCCATTGGGTAGAGTCAACTCCCCAAAGCTATCCTTTGGATTCCACATGAGCTCTGTGGCACATGCACCCTCTCTGCCACACAAAGAAAACAAATTTTTTAAAAGGGGGGCTATAAAGATGACTCAAAAGTTAAAAGTGATTGCTGCTCAATCGTGAGGAGCCAAGTTCAAATCCTAGCACCCACATAACAAGCAGGGTGTCATACCCGGCTTGTAATTCCAGATGAGGAATTCAAGACAAAAGATCTGTGGGGCTTGCTGGCCCCTAGCCTAGCTGGAAAAAAAATGTTCCTCAGGTTCAGAGGGAAATTCTACGTTATAAGACTATGCAGAAAAGCAGGGTGTTGGTGGCACACACCTTTAATCCCAGTACTCGGAAGGCAGAGGCAGGCTGATCTCTATGAGTTTGAGACCAGCCTGGTCTACATAAGCAAGTTTCAGGACAGCCTCCAAAACAATACAAAGAAACCCTGTCTCAAAAAAACAAAACAAAACAAAAAAAGACTAGGCAGAAAGTGATCAAGGACACCTGAGACCTTGTTCTAGTATCCCCATGCATGAACGGCACATGCACTCATACATGCTAACACACAAAAATAATTATATCAATCTTTACAATCAAAACAAACCCAAGTGAGAAATGGTGGCATGGCACATGCATTTAATCCTAGAACCTGGGAGATAGAGGCAGGAGGATCAGTAAATTCAAGGTTATTCTTGACTACATATTGAGTTCTAGGGTATCCTAGAATACAAAAAACTATTTCCAGAAGTGAAGGGAAGCATTCCAAAATTATGCTGACCTTTTCTCTAATAGAATTCAACACCAAAGAATTCTTAGAAAAGAGAGGTCCCTCTGTTCTGCTGAAGATTCAAAACAGCATTTTATTGTACTTATATGTAGTACAGCTCAGGTTTAATAAAGAGTTTAACACAGTCTTAAGCATGAGAGTTAAGAGAAAAAGTATCTGAGAAAGTAAGATACACCAAAGAACATAGGTGTGGACTATTGTAAACAGTCATAGTGATGGTGGTTTAATCCCAGTACTCAGGCAGCAGAGGCAGGTAAATCTCTGTGAGTTCAAGGCCAGCATGGTCTACAGAGTAAGTTCCAGGACAGCCAAAGCTACCCACACAGAGAAACCTTGTCTTGGGGAGGAAAAAAAAAAAAAAAAGAGTCCCAACTGTAGATACAGGCTCTCCAATAAAGATTTATCCAGATACAAGATTTTATTTCATTTTTTAAATTTATGTATTTTACTTTACATGTATATATGTGTCTAAGTATATGTATGTATATCACATGCATACATGTGTCTGAGGATGTCGTAAGAGATTGTCATGTCCTGCAGAACTGTAGGTACAGGCTATTGTGAGCTACCATGTGGGTGCTGGGAATCTACCCCTCATAGAATTTAGAATCACCTGAGAGATGGGCCTCCAGGCATACCTGAGAAGGATTATTTTAACTACATTGTTAATTGATAAGGGAAGGCCCACTTTACTGGGGGTAAGAACATTCCCTAGGCAAGGCTCCTGAACTACATAAAATAGAGTAAGTTGAAACTTTCATCCATCTGTTTCTGACTGTGGGTTCAATGTGGCCAGGATGCGGCAGGCTCCTGCTACCTTGACTTCCTTGCAATGATACCTTACTTTGAACTGTGAACTAAAATAAGCCCTTTCTCCCTTAGGTTGCTTTTTCTTTTAAAGATGTATTTTATGTGTATGAATATTTTGCCTGCATGTGTGTACCTGGTGCCCATGGAGGTCAGAAGAGGGCATAAAATCCCCCAGAAGTGGAGTTACAGATTACTGTGAGTCACCATGTAGGTGATGGAAATCAAACCTGGGTCCCATGTAAGAACAAGGGCTCTTAACCACTGAGCTATCTCTCCAGACCTGTTTTTAAAAGTTTTAATCATTACGTGTATATGTGTTGTCTGAGTGTAGATTTGTCCACATAAGTACAGTGCTTAAGGAGGTAGAAGGCATGGATATCCTGGAGCTGGAATTACAGGCAATTGTCAGCTGCACATATGGGTACTAGGAACTGAACTCAGGTCTTCTGGAAGAGCACTATGTGCTCTTGACCACTGAGCCATCTCTCCAACTCCTAAGAATTACTTCTATGTTTTATTATGTACAGGTATGTTTGCTTGTGGGCATGTGCAGGTGTCCAGAGAGCCCTTAGGCCTTAGATCCCCTGTCAGAGCTGCCTGATATAGGTTCTGGGAACAGAACTAGGGTCCTCTGCAAGAGCAGTACCAGCCCTTAACTGCTGAACCATCTCTTCAGTCTCTTATAACCCGAGTTTGATCCCCAAGACCAATACAGTAGATTGAAAGAACTGACCTCTTTAAGTTCTCTCACCTCTGCACATAAGCCTTGGCAAACATCCACCCATCCTCAAGCATGCTCAAATTAATTAATTAGCTAATTAATTAATTACTAGGATGACTTTTTTAAAAATGAGCCAGTCATGGTAACACACACCTACTATCTCAGAACCCAGAAATCTAAGACACAATTGTTGTCAGGAATCTGAGGCTAGTAAATTCTAAGCCAGCCTTGGAAATAGACCAGTCTCTTTTTTTTTTGTTTGTTTGTTTTTTTTGGTTTTTTTTTGTTTGTTTGTTTTTTTGGTTTTTTGAGACGGGGTTTCTCTGTGGCTTCGGAGGCTGTCCTGGAACTAGCTCTTGTAGACCAGGCTGGCCTTGAACTCACAGAGATCCGCCTGCCTCTGCCTCCCAAGTGCTGGGATTAAAGGCGTGCACCACCAACGCCCGGCTAGACCAGTCTCTTAAGAAATAAAAAAAAAAAGGACTCACAAGAGCACACAGTATTTCAGTACATAACAGACAAGAAAGTCTCATGAAAAAATGAAATTTAAACTGAGCATATAGTTGGCAGAAACTAGGAATGGTAGTGCAATCCTATAACCTCAAGACTTGGAAGGCTGAGGCAAGATGATTTCAAGTTCAAAGCTAATGTGGGAATAGAGCAAGTTTCTGTAGCAAGAAAGCACAGGCCAGGACAAAAGGAAGAAGGAAGAGGATAGGGAAGAAAGAGAAAAAGAAAAGAGAGGGAGGGGAGAAAAGGAAAGAGGAAAGGAGAAGCTAGCCAGGTCAAGCTCTGAGGGGAGGACACTGTATGGCAAGGGGACAGCTCGAGCAAAAGCATCTGCTGGGCTAGGGCTAAAGAAGAAAAGGAACCAAAGGGGAGGTGACAGGTGCAAAGACTTCCTAGCATTTGAAACTGGACCAAATATATGTAAACCCTGCCTTTATGTATTTTGTTTGCTGTTATTTGTGCTGGTGGTAACTTTTTGCAGTGCTGAGAATTGAACCCAAGTTGAATGGCAGGCACATATCACTGAGCTATATTCCAGTTCCTAAGACAGTTCTAAAAGGAGTCACTAAAGCAACAAACTAACCACACACACACACACACAATTCAAATAAAAGCAAGAAAAATGAAGCATATTCAAAATTAAGTATAACCATTATAACAGATATTACAATTCTGCCTCTTTAACCCAATCACAAGAAGACAAACCTGGTATGTACTCACCATAGATGTATTTTAGACATGGAGCAGGGGACTGCCAGCCTACAATCCCACTGCCAAAGAGTCTGGGAAACAGGGAGGACCCTAAGAGAGATATGCATGATACCCTGGAGAGGAGGAATGGGACAGGATCTCCTGAGTGGATTGGGAACATGGTGGGAGGGGAGAGGGAGCTGGGAGAAAGAGACGGGGAGAACAGGAGGGGGGAGAGGAGGACATGGAAGACCAGGAAGGTTTAGTCAAAGGAAGAATAGAGGAGAGCAGGATGAGAGACACCATAATAGAGGGAGCCATTGTAGGTTTGAGGAGAGATCTGGCACTAGTGAGATTTCCAGAGATCTACAAGGCTGACACTAACTGGCAATCTAAGCAATAGAGGAGAGGCTACCTTAAATGCCCTTCCCCGATAATGAGATTGACGACTACCTTCTATGCCATCCTAGAGCCTTCTTCACCCAGTGGCTGATGGAAGCAGAGGCAGACACCCACAGCTAAACACTGAACTGAACTCCTGGAACCCAGTTGCAGAGAGGGAGGAGTGATGAGCAAAGGGATAAAGACCAGGCTGATGAAACCCAGAGAGGCAGCTGACCTGAACAAGGAGAAGCTCATGGACTCCAGACTGATGACTGAGAGGCCAGCATTGGACTGATCCAGACCCCCTGAATGTGGGTGTCAGTGAGAAGGCCTCGGCAATCTATGAGGCTTTGGGTAGTACATCAGTATTTTTATCCCTAGCAGACAAATGGACTTGGGGAGCCCATTCCACATGGAGGAATGCCCTCTCAGCCTGGACACATTGGGGAGGGCCTAGGCCCTGCCCAGGATGATATGACAGACTTTGGAGATCCCCCATATGGAAGGCCTCATTCTCCCTAAGGAGCGGAGGGGGGATGGGATGGGGGATTGATGGGAGGCAGGGGAGGAAGGGAGAGGGAGATGGGATTGACATGTGAAGCAAGCTAGTTTCTAACTTTAAATTAAAAATAAATAAATAAAATAAATTATTTGAAAAGCCAAAAATTAAAATAAAAAATTCTGCCTCCTTCCTGGCAATTTCTGCAAGCAAGATATTACAGCACCTCATAGACTCCTTAACACCTTCATCATTTCCATAACTCCCTAAATTTCCACAAAGGTGCCAGAATTTACTGTACACTCTAGAGATGGACAATTATCATGCTTTCAAATTACTTTGGCTGCAAATACCTTCCCTGGAGCACTTCTGCCATAAGAGCATGCTCTTAATCTAGTTAAAGGCACTGAGCATTCAGGGAGAGAACTAAACAGAATCTACCCTGTATCTAGACTGAACTTCTAGCTACAGGCAAAACAGCTTATCATCTTACATGAGTGCTGATGATGAAGTACTTTTATGTTTGTGGTCTGGGAAGTGTTTCATCAGTGTTCTCAAGTCTCAGGTCAGGAGCATAGCCAAAGGTTTCATTACGGAGATTTGAAAGATGTAGTTTAAAAAGTACAAATTTTAAAGAAACTCAGTGAATAGTTTATTTTTAAGTTCATTTACTCAAGAAATAAATATAAAAAAGATCCTACTACTTTTATTTTCTGATTCTGCAACCTGTGACAGATGGTTTTCTTGGAATATGTGGCACTGTCATTTCATCCCTGTGTACATGGATTGTCAGGAGTGTAAAGCTGGTGAGAGTGTTTCCTTTTTACCAAAGGTGACAGGCCACATTGGGCCTGCTCCTGACCTCTGTGTACATGTGGCCCTACTCTCGTCCAGTTGCGTCCACACCATGGCAAAGGCCGGGTCAGCACCAACAAGTGCCACACCACTTCAAAGGCCTTGATCTATTTTAAACAACACCAAGAAACTATTAGAAATTGTTGTCTCAAACTTTTTTTTCAACCTTTCCCTTCATGTATATTTGGACACACTCCTGAAATAAAGTCAATTTTGTTTGGCAAATTCAGTGGCATTCCTTTGAGACAGGTGGACTGCAAAATCTCAAGTGGAGAGCACCACTCTAATCGGGATTTAAAAAGAAAAATCATTCACCTGAATGGAGAGGTGCATACAAGAAAAACTTTTAAAAGGTGCTGCCTATTTAATGCTAGGAAATGAGCTGCCAAGCAAATCTTCCGTGTCATGAATTTTTGAAAAACAGCACGTGGTTCCTTTGATAATTAGTTTCCTTCAATCACCATGTATTTAGCTAGGTGTACTAGATGTCTTGGAAGCAAAAACAAGGAGGGTATTTTGACTGCCAAAGAAAAGTTCCTCAGAAACAAAGCCAAGGCACTCAGCTTGAAGACCAAAATTCTTAACTGGCTCAAAAAGTCAGAGGATCACTTAAAGCCCAGTGTTCCAAAAGGCTCACACATCCAGGTGAGAGTACAAAGGTCATTGCTCAGGTGTTCGAGCTAAGAGCCAGCCAAGTGCACTTGGAACCAGCAGTATGCAAAGCAAAGACAGACAGACAAAGTGTTGCAACACTCACCCACACCTACTCAACCCCGCCCCCCAGTCGTCTTTATAAATAGAGGAATCTGTAAGGGAACTGTCCAAGGTTACCACCTGATACGAAGGGAATGCCTTGCTGAGGAACATTAATAAGGTAAATGAGTGTACTTTATGTATTTACTGGGCCCTGGTATTCGACATCTAAGTGACTGACAACGTGTTAAGCAAGGTACAAGAGGCATAAAAATAAGACTTCCTTCTCAAGAGGATTCAAATGTCAAGAAGAAACTGACCGAAAGAGGGAGATCTCTAACTTCCCAAAGCAGCAGCAGCCCCCTGGAAAGGTACCGAAGCCAGCGGAACTCACATGCAGGACAGTACTGCCCCCTCCCCAATGCTAAAAGTTTGAAGCGGCACCCGACTATCCTACGGTGGTCGGAAACTTCCCTAAACAAGAACCAACCAGACACCGTCAAGTCTCCGCCCTCGGGCAGCCCCAGGTGCCCTCATGCCAGGGTGTCGCTTCCTCCCGGGGCCTTCCCTCCCACTTCACCCCTCTCTCGGACACTCGCTGGACTGCCTAGGTAGGCTTCCAGTGCCGGCCGGGGTCCCGGAGTCCCCATGGCTGCGGTGCGTTTCCCGTGGCCCTGGCCTCAGGCCCGCCCTTCAGGAGGCCACCCTGGCGCGCCCAGCGTCCCCAGCCGGGCTGCGACCCCCGCCCCCGCCGCCGTTGGCTCTCACCTCCTCGGCGTGCTTGCGCAGCGCCTTCTCCCGCTCGTACTGGGTGATGAGCTGCTCGTTGTCGTCCCGCAGCAGCTCCAGCTCCACCTGGTGCTCCTGGTCCTGCGCGAACACCGAGTCCAGGTTCTCCAGCACGGCCACCACCAGTGGCATCAGCTCCTTGACCACCTCCTCGTCATAGCGCCCGATGAGCCGCTCGAACTCGCGGTAGATGGAGCCGGCCAGGCCGGACACCCGCTCTGACATCACGGCCCCGGAGCCGCCGGGCTCCTCCTGGTACACCACACCGTCCTCCAGCTCCATGGTGGCGGGCGGGCGGCCCCGGGCGTCGCCGGCTGAGGGGCGGCACAGGCCCGCACGGGACGGGTACGGTGGAGGCTGGGGCTGGGGCTGGGCCCCGCGGGATGGGGGCCGGGGCCCGAGCCGAGGAGGGGAGGGGTGGGGTAAGCGCACTCACCCCAACCGCCGCTGCACCAACTGCCGGGGCGGCCCGGCCGCGCGCGCTACGCGTCACCCGTGGGGCGGGGCAGACGCCGCGTCGCCCCGGTGGGCGGGGCCCCCGCGGGAGGCCAGGCGCGGCCGGGGGCGGGGCCTTGCAGCTGCGGTGCGACGGCTGTGACGCTAACAGCCAGCGCCGCGCGGGCCGAGAGGCGGGAGGTGGAGGAAGTGACAGCGGGAGGGAGGCTGGGTTTGCTCGGCGCTCCCCGAGGAGAGGGAGGGGCTCTGAAGGGTGACAGCTCTTTCCTAGCGAGATAGCTAGCGTCTTCACCTTTCTACAGCTTACACAGCGCCTTCGTGGTGCGCCAGACGTTTGGCCTGTTTCACAGACAAAGAAACTAGGCCCAGGGAAGTTGTGGGTTAGTCAAGGTCACACAGCTAGAGCAGGAAAGAGAGCCGAGACTCCAACCACTTCCTACTGAGAATTCCGGACTCAGAAAAATGGCAAAAAGAGAAAGAGGGGTAACTAAGAGAAGGACTGTCTAAAGGATGAGACTGCCTCGAGTAAGATCGTACTGTTTGGGATTAGAGGAGTAGGGATAGCCTTAACCAGAAATGCGAAACATCTGGAGAAGGGAAAGTGAGTGCCACTTCTTGCATTTTTCCAAACCCGGGTTGTCTCCGCTCCCCGCCCACGAAAGGCATTTCTAGGCTGCAGCCACCCTACCCCCACTCTGATCTTGAAAGGGAGGCGGAACTGGTAAGTGAGAGGATGAGAAGCTGAGGAGGATATGGGGTGGAGTCAGCGGTGGGAATAAATCCCGTGATATATGAGGTCACCCCGCTTGGGAGTGCGTCACTTGTGGGGAATGCCACAACACCCAAGCCCTGGGCAAGCTGAGTCAAAGATCACTTCCTTGTATTCTCATCTCCCATCCTCAAGTTGGCCGGAAGACACTCCTAAAAGCCCCTTCTCTTTGCCGTAGGTGACTCAGGAGTACACCCACCCCGACTCATCTAAAAATAAGGGGAACTTAAATAGACAAGTTATTGGGAAGGAAATCGGCCACTTCCTAAATACCTTCAATTTTGTGTTTAGAGAATCCAGATTGTCCCCCAAGTCGTCTACTTTTTTGATCTTCCTGGAAACCATCAAAAACAATATGTAGGTTGAGTCAGTGCCAATCTACAAACGCAAAAAAAAAAGATGAAAACTTACCAGGACTAATTTTGTGCCTGTTCCTCAACACTACCCTTAGTTTCTGTCTCTCTCTCTCATCCTTAACCTGTGGGTATATCTGGGTTATAGGAATGCTGCCCAGCTCGTTGAGTGTGAGTCCAAAATGGCCTATCACTTTTTTTTTTTTTTTTTTGGTTTTTTTTCGAGACAGGGTTTCTCTGTAGCTTTGGAGGCTGTCCTGGAGCCTATCACTTTTTTTAAACTTTATTCTTTTATGAAAATGAATGTTTTGCCTGAGTGCATGTCTGGATACTACTAGCATGTAGTGCCAGAAGAGATGTCACGTGAGCTGGAACTGGAGTTTTAGCCGGTTGTGAACCCCAATATGCGGACTAGGAATCAAACCCCAGCTCTTCTGAAAGACCAGCCAATGCTCTTAGCCGATGAGACATCTCTCCAGGCTGCCTATCACTTTTTCTTTTTGGTTTGGTTTTTGTGTGTGTTGCGGGGGTGGGGGGATGGAGGGGTGGGGGGTTGGGGGTTAGTTTGGTTTGTTTGAGACAGGGTTTCTCTGTGTAGTCCTGACTGTCATGGAACTGTCTCTGTAGACCAGGTTGGCCTCCAACTCACAAAGATCCACCTGCCTCTCCCTCCTGAGTGCTGGTATTAAAGGCATGCGCCACCACCACCCTGCAGACCTATCACTTCTTAATCTCACCTTGAAACTGTGGGAAGTCTTGTTGTGAATATTCTCTCTCCCCCTCCCTACCCCTTCCTGAGTGCCATCACTCAGTCATCAGAGGTACCTCTATTTTCCTGTAGTCAGAAGATCTGGAAGACTTAGAGCAAGACTTTACTGTCTACAATATTGTACACTTAAGAATATTTAGAGGAAAATGTCTTTGTTTGTTTGTTTTTGAGACAGTTTCTCTGTATAGCTCCAACTGTCCTGGAACTTGATTTGTAGACTAGGCTGGCCTTGACTTCCAAGTGTTGGGGACCAAAGGCTTGTGCCACTGTTTTTTTATTTTTATGTTTACATTGGGGAGGGGTGTCATGAACACACAAATAAAGGTGAGAGTAAGTTCTTTCCTTCTACAATTTAATCCCAGACATCCAACACAGGTTAATAGTTTAAGATAGAAAAGTCATAAGCTCTAGGCCTACCTGGGCAACAGAGAAAAATCTTGCTTCAAAAAATTAAATTTATGGGGTCAATGAAATGGCTCAGCAGGTAGGGGTGCCTGCCATAAAGCTTGGCAACCTGAGTTTGATCCCCAGATCTTATGGTAGAAAGAGAGAACCATCTCCCACAAATTTTCCTTTGACCTTCACACACATGATGTAGCACATATATAAATAAAGCATAATTTAAGACAGTTTTTTTTTATTAATATAAGGGTGGGCTGGGAAGATTGCTCAGTGGTTAATACATGTACTGATCTCTCGACAAAAAACAAGCAAGTACTACTCTTGCAGAGAACCTGGATTCACAAAACTCACAACCATCTGTAACTCCAGCTCCAGGGAGTCCAGTAACCACTTCTGGACTCCAAGGGGCACTGCATTCACACATACACAGACTCCCACAAACACATACACACATAATTGAAAAAGTAAAACAAGTCTTGAATAAAGTTCCATGCCACCATCCTGACAACCTGAGTGTGGTCACCAGACCCACACTGTAGGAGAGAAGCAACTACTGAAAGCTCTTCTGTGATGTCCACATTTGCCCCTCCCCCAAGTAATTAAAATATGACTTAAAATAAGGCATGGGAGAGATGGCCCAGCTACTGCTCTTGCAGAGGACCACAGTTAGGTTCCCAACAGCTCACAACCTCCTGTAATTCCAACTCCAAAGGACCTTACTCCTTCTGGCCTCTGTGGGTACTTACATAGAAGTGGTGCACATAAACTCAGCACACACACACACACACACACACACAATTTTTGTAAAAAAGGCTTACAAATGGGGCCTGGAAAGATTGCTTAGCAGTCAAGAGCACTGGTGATTCTTCCAAGGTCCCAGAATTCTCAGCACCCATGTGGGATCTCACAACCATCCCTACAATCAGTTCCAGGGGATCTAGTGCCTTCTGACCTCTTCAGGCACCAGGCACAGTCATAATGGATATACATATATGCAGCAAAACACTCATACGCATAATCCAAAAATATTAACTAATAAATGGATAAAGTATAGCAAATGGTGTATGGAATAATAAAGTACATACTGCCACATGGATAAATCTTAAAAATATACACTAAATGAAATATATGGTACCAGTCATATGAACTGTCCTTACTTGTGGAATCCAGAGACACAGTAAGTCAGTGGTTCCCTAATGCTGTGTCATGGAGTGTGATAATGATAAATGGAAATGATCAATAATGGGTGTGGAAATTCTTTTGGGATAATGGGGATGTTCTAAAATTGAAGTAATACACAACTCTGTTATACTAAAAGGCATTCCATTCTGTACTTAGGTTGTATGGTATATGAACTATATTTCAATAAAGCTAATAAATAAAGCCAAGTGTGGTGTCTCACATCTGTAATATCAGCACTGGGGAAGGTGAGACAGAAGGATTGTGAATTAGAAGTCAGCCTGAGTTATTTAGTACTTAGTGAGCACCAGGTAGGCTTGGGGTACAGAGTAAAGCCTTGTGTCAAAACACACAAACACTTTAATCCCAGCACTCGGGAGGCAGAGGCAGGCGGATCTCTGTGAGTTCGAGACCAGCCTGGACTACCAAGCGAGTTCCAGGACAGCCTCCAAAGCCACACAGAAACCCTGTCTCGAAAAACCAAAAAAAAAGAAGAAAAAAAAAAACCACACCCAAACACACACAGATAGATGGGGTGGATGGATTGATGGATACATAGAGGAGAGAAACTGGAAAGGTGGTTTAATGGTGCTTACTTAGAATACACCAGACCATAGGTTCAATTGTCAGTAGTGCAATAATGAAATAAATAAAATAATACTATGGATTCAGGGAGAAGTAGATCCAGTGGAACCATATAACATGTTATAAGAGAGTTGAAAGAAAATGGTTTCGAAGTTAAGAAACTTGTGGTCTCCTATGGACTGTCATTATGAACAACTTAGGTGGGGTGGGAACCAACGAATATTTACTGAGCACCTGCTCAGTGCCAGTCACCACAGTAAAGACTAGTGGGTCTTAATTTCTTCATTTGTAGAATATTGGGTTTTTATTTGTTTTTATGTCCAATGGTATTTTGCCTCATGTATGTATGTCTGTGTAACCCTGAAGTTATAGACAGTTATGAGCTGCCATGTGGGTGCTGAGAATTGAACCCATGTCCTCTGGAAGAGTAGTCAGTGCTCTTAACTGCTGAGCCATCTCTCCAGCCCTGAATATTGGGATTTGTTAAAGACTGAAGTTTTCAGCAGGGTATTGAGGTAATATATTATTTATGATTTATTAAAGCTTGCCTGAGGATTCAGAAAACAAAGTCAGCCATAAGCCATAGAAGCCAGACACACACACCTTTAATCCCAGCAGCCAGAGTCTAGGAGGTGGTGGTACATACCTGTAATCCTAGAACTCAGGATTAATAGGAAGATGGATCTCTCTGAGTTCAAGGCCACCAAGGGATACACGAGATTGAATCAGTCTAAAAGAGTAATAGATCACACGCCTTTAATCCCAGCAATAGAGGGGTATAAAAGATAGAAGCAGAGTCTTCAGTGTTCAGTAGGAGGCATTCAGTCTCCAGCTACTCTGAAGAGAGCTTGTGGGTCAGCCCTCCCAGCCTGAGGTAGAGGTAAGAATTAGTGGCTGGCTGCTTTGTTTTTTCTGAACTTCAGCTTGAAGCTTGAACCTCAATATCAGTCACTGGGTCTTTTATTTTTTTGTACTACAGGGCTTGTTGATGCATAGTTTGAATCCCAGCACTCAGGAGGCAGAGACAAGCGGATCAATGTGAGTTCTAGGCCAGCCTGGTCTACAAAGCAAGTTCCAGGACAGCCAGGACTGTTACACAGAGAAACCCTGTCTTGAAAAACCATAGACTGATAGATAGATAGATAGATAGATAGATAGATAGATAGACAGACAGACAGACAGACTGAAGTTTTCCTTCCATTCTAGGATTCTGATTCTGAGGCCAGCAAGACAGCTCAGTGAATAAAGGCATTGCTGCCAAGCTTGATGCTATGTATTTGATTCCTAGCACCCTCATGGAAGCACACATAGTAAATGTACATCATACACAACACAACACACACACACACACACACACACAGAGAGAGACAGAGACAGACAGAGACAGAGACAGAAAGAGAGAGAAATTAATAAGTAAAATCATGACTTTTTAGTATAGTAGCAGGAGCTTGGTAATCAGTTCCTAATTATGTAGGCAATAATAAATCTCTTATTCCCAGATCTCATGTCTAACCCCTAAAGACCAAGAATTATCAAGGAAAAACAAGCCGCATTGGATTTTGGAGTGTTTACTTTTTATTCCTAAAGGGAAGGAAATTCCATTCCAAGAGATTCCTTACCCTTGCAAAATTAAAGGCGACAGTATGGAAGTAGTTGAGGGCAGGGCAGGGAGTTGATGAGGGAAGGAAGGGAGGAGTTTCTTCCTAAACACAATAGTTATAATCAGGGGAAGGCTGGAATTATCAGTCCAGTTGTGTAGCCAGCCTTATGGAGCCTTACAGTTATTTCTATCTAACTGCTTTTTCTTGTTTCACACACTTGTGTTCCCACCTAGGGAGAGAGAGAAAGTCACAAAGAGAAAGAGAGCTCCCAGGGCTTGAGTCTGCTGGAATGACTATATGCAAAACCAAGTGACTCATCGCGCCATACGAACCGAAACATGTTTGGAGAGGCAGTTTAGTGATGGAATGTTGGGCTCATGAAAAGTGTCAGAGTATTTTTCAGAGTGCCCTATTGCCTTTTCTTTTGAAAGGCTTGCTGCTACTGTTGGCAGTGCTACAGAGCCAACCCAGTGCCTGGGACATGTTAAGTAAGTGCCACTGAACTACATCTGTACCGCCAAATCTTTAAACAGATATCATGAGGGATGACCTTGCACATCCATTCTTGTTAAGAATTTAACATTTGCCAGGCATAGTTGCTCACACCTGTAATTCTAACACTCCAGAGACCAAAGTGGAAAATTATTCTAAGTGAGAGGCCAGCCTAGGCTACACAGTGAGTTCCAGAACAGCCTTGGCTCAGAGCTACAGAGTAAGAGCCTGTTTGGGGGGGCTGGGGAGAGGAGAGAAAGAACTAGTAAGCTAGCTGGAACCTGTCCTCAGGTTGCCACATCATGGGGGGGGATGACTGTATAGGAAATCACTGTACAGACTGTAAAGTGCAGTCACAAAGGTTAGTGTCCACTCCTACCCATCTGAAAAGTGAAAATAAATAAGCAAACGGCATCTAGACAAGGTCAGTCCATAAGCAGAAACAGGATATGAGCAAACTGAATCACAATACGTTGCTGTTGAAAACATTTTCTATTTAAGGTATAGAGTTTATCTGAAAGAAAAAGAAAACAAAAAAGGGGCTGGATGGAACAGGGATGGTGTCTGTTCAGAAGGGAAATAATACACAGAGCCTTGGTGACCTTTGTCACTTTTCCTCCACATGGTCATGTATAAAAATGACTCAGCTTGTCTGACACCAGTGGCTTATTTTTAGTAGGGACAACAGAGCCAGATGAAAACCTAAGGGTAGTATCCATTTACCAGCCAACCAGCAGCCCCGCACATCAGAAGCAGGGAACAAATACTCATCATTTTCAGTTTAACAAGGGACAGCAGAGAGTCTGCTACTTCCAATCACCCAGAGGACCAGAAACTCCCAGCAGGATGCTTACTCCTTGCTATGTGAGACAAGTCGGCCTTAGGAGGTCTGTTAGACTGCACAGAAAGCCATCATTTACGATGGAGGGCCCAGCTGTAGTTTATGGCCATGTAGAAACCAGTGTCCTGAACCAGTGACTCTCAGTTCAGTGCCCTCATTACATTCTACTGCTTCAAGTTCTCAAGTCAAAGGCCAAGCCACGTGACTCGTAGGGTAAAGTGTTCACTACAATGGACACAGTGGCAAGCACTGTGGCAGATGCATTTAATTCCAGCAGCTGGAGGCAGAGGCAGATCGCTCTGAGTTTAAGGCCAGCCTGCTCTGCATAGCAAGTTCCAGACTGTCAAGGCTATATAGAGACCTTGACTCAAAAAAAAAGTGCTTATCAGGCAAGCTTGTTGACTGAACACACACACACACACACACACACACACACTTTCAAGGTTCTAAGTCAAAAGCAAACAATATCCTGTTGAACATAATACTGTGGATCTGAACAAAGAAGATTTATCCATGTAGATATCCTTCTAAAGTAACAAGAGTTTTATATACAAGGAAAGAACAAGCTTGCCGTGGGGGCACAGGATTATAGTTTTGTCATGTGAGTGACTGAAGCTGCAGCTCATGCCTGTAATCCCTACATTTGAGAGGCACAGTCAGGAGGATCACCCGGAGCTTCAGAACATCATGGTCTATACAGTGAGTTCCAGGCCAGCCAGAACTACATAAAGAGATCCTCTCTTTTTTTTAAAAAAGGCTTGGGTTCCAGACATGGTGGCACATGCCTTTGATCCCAGCACTCAGTGGGCAGAAGCAGGCAGATGTCTATGAATTCAAGGCCAGCCTGCTCTAAATACTGAGTACCAGACCAACCACGACTATGAAATAAGACCCCATCTCAAAACACACAGGAAAGTCTTGAGTTTCCACCAGATGCCAGCCACAAACCTTGAGTACTCTATCAACCTTCCTAGGAACATTGAAAGACTTTCTGCTCATAGGCCAAAGAATGCCAAATCTATCAAGATCAAGAAAAAGAAGGATGGAGGCTGGGGGATGGCTCAGTGGTTAAGAGCACTGACTGCTCTCCCAAAGGACTTATGTTCAATTCCCAGCACCCACAGGGAGGCTCAGAAACATCTGTGACTCCAGTCTTAGAAGATCCAACGCCCTCCTCCCTCCTCTGTGGGCACTGCATGTACATGCTACAGTCATACAGGCAAGCAAAACATCCACATATATAAAAATAAATAATTTATTTTTGTTTTTGGTTTCTCGAGACAGGGTTTCTCTGTGGCTTTGGAGGCTATCCTGGAACTAGCTCTTGTAAACCAGGCTGGTCTTGAACTCACAGAGATCCACTTGCCTCTGCCTGGGATTAAAGTTGTATACCACCACCCCCAGCATAAAATAAAATAAAATAAATTTTAAAAAAGAAAATAAAAAGCCGGGGTTGGTGGTACACGCCTTTAATCCAAGCACTTGGGAGGCAGAGGCAGGCAGATGTCTGTGAGTTCGAGGCCAGCCTAGTCTACAGAGTAAGTTCCAGGACAGCCTCCAAAGCCACAGAGAAACCCTGTCTTGAAAAAAAAAAGAAAGAAAGAAAATAAAAACAAGCTTGAAAGCTTAATGGATGTCCAAAATCACTACCACAGATACATTCATTTCTACCCTGGTGGTCACAGACAAGGAGACAGAGACACTAAAGCAGACCCTTCCCCTTCATTTGGCAGTGAAGATGCGGAAATGAACTGGATCTCCTCATTTGAATATACTAAAACCACCCAAAAAAGTCTTACTTCCTAAATGTACTACCTTAGAATTCTAAGGATTTCAAAATTTTATTTCAAGCTAACCACTTTCCCTTTTGCTACTTTCCCTAATTTTATTTAATTTATATATTTTATTTATTTATGTCTGTTTGGCTTTTGGTTTTGTTTTTTTGAGACAGGGTTTCTCTGTGTAGCTCTGACTGTCCAGGAACTCATTCTGTAGACCAGGGTAGTCTGGAACTCAGAGATCAGCCTGCCTCTTCCTCCTAAGTGCTGGGATTAAAGACATGTGCCACCATCACCTGGCCTACTTTTTCTAATTTTAATATTCCATTTCCATGGGCCCTTTATTCCCAAAGACTAAATGACTGCTTCCCCCCATGAGGGACCCCCAAATCTCATATGCAATATTTCACACTGACCCATGCATCTCCCTACCACTTCTCTTTGTGTACCTAACCTTCAATATTTTGACCCTATGGTGGTTTGAAAGAAAATGGCTTGCTGTGGAATAATCCTTCTGTATACTGTGAAAATGTATTGCTCTTGTTAATAAAAAGCTAATTAGCTGATAGCTGGTCAGGAAGAGATTGGGCAGGAGAGCCAGAGTAGGAGGATGATGGGAAGAAGAGAGGAGTCTCAGGAGTCTCCAGAGATGCAGAGAGAAGCAAGATGAACATATTCTGTTGAAAGAAGCTATTACCTCATGGCAGAGGGTAGATAAGAATTATGGGTTAGGGGCTGGATAGATGGTTTAAGACCACTGGCTATTCTTCCAGAGGTCCTAAGTTCAATTCCCAACAACCACATGGTGGCTCCCAACCATCTGTAATAGGATCTGATGCCCTCTTCTGGCATGCATGTATATATGCAGACAGAACACTGTATATATAATAAACAAACAAATCTTTTAGAAATAAGGAATATGGGTTAATTTAAAATGTAAGAGTTAGCTAATGACATGACATGCCTGAGCTATCAGTCAAGCACCTATAATTAATATTAAATCTCCATGTTGGTTATTTGGAAAAAGGTAGGCAGGAAAGAAAAGCCCACCTACAATGGCCCCAAAAGGGAGTGGCACTATTAGGAGAAAAAGTATGTCACTGTGGGAATGGACTTTGAGGTCTCTTTTGCTCAAGCTTTCCTCAGTGTGACAGTCAGCCTACTTCCTGTTACCTGCAAGATGTAGGATTCTCAGCTACTTCTCCAGCATCATGTCTGCCTTTACACCACGTGCCACCACGATGATAATAGACTGAATCTCTGAACTGTAATTGAGCCACCCTAACTAAGAGTTGCTGCGGAACTGGAGAGATGGCTCAGAGGTTAAGAGCACTGCCTGCTCTTCCAGAGGTCGAGTTCAATTCCCAGCAACCACATGGTGGCTCACAACCATCTGTAATGAGATCTGGTGCCCTCTTCTGGCCTGCAGACAGAACACTGTATCCAGGCTGAAGAGATGGCTCAGCGTTTAAGAGAACTGGCTGTTCTTCCAGAGGACCTGGGTTTAATTCCTAGCAACCAATGGCAGTTCTGACACCCTTTCAAAGACATACATGCAGGCAAAATACCAATAAAGTAAAAAAAAAAGAAAAGAAAAGTTGCTGTGGTCATGGTGTCTCTCTCCATAGCAATGGAAACCCAACTAAGACAATAAGCCTTACCCATTTCTACAAGAGGTCATGAGGCCGATTTCCCAGAGTTCTTTGAAACTACAGTGATTTATCTAACTCTAGGAATGACTGAAGGACCTGACACCCAGAGGTGCTTTCACGCCTTTTGAAGACTGTCACCTCAAGGACAAATCAAACAGAACTACCATGTGACTTGTTCTCTCCACCCTGCAATAGTGTGCTTAGGTTTTATCTTAAGATAACATAGTCACATACTGGAATAGCCAGGTTCCCAGGGGAAAAGGTGCTGACCCTGAAGTCGACTTGAGATGGTGGGGACAGTTTGGTTTTGCTTAGTCATGGACACTTGGGATTTCTTTTTTGTTGTTGCTATATAACCTCGCCTAATACGATAAATACAAGAGGTACTATAGGGACATGGTTTTCTAGAAATAATAGGTCATATGCCATTGAGACTCTAAACTACAGACACTAGGAGAAAGAGCTAAGCCCGTCTAGAATTGCCCTTGGGGAAGACAAGAATCTTCAGAGACCCCAGCAGGCATCCTAGAGACTTAAACCACATGAAAGTAAGAAAGAAATTAATACCAAGTCACTGGCCTGAGTGTCGAGCCTCTTCATCCATAGAATCCTTTTCCCCAGAGAGAATTATCCTGAAAACCAAAACCAAGGTCAGGACAAATATACAGACTATTACAAACCAAAAGTTCATAGTTTTGCTAAAGGTTTTATTGAATCTAAGCTTAGAAAGTGGAAATAAGCCTGGTGTTGGTGGTATGGCACTTTAGTCCTGGCACTCATGAGGCAGAGGCAGGCAGATCTCTGTGAATTCAAGGCCATCCTGATCTACAGAGCCAATTCCAGGACAGGCTACAAAGTAATACAGAGAAACCCTGTCTCAAAAAACAAAACAACAGCAAAAGAAAATAAGCTTGTGTATTGATGCACACCTGTAATTCCAGTACTGGGGAAACTGAGGCAGGAGGATCAGAGTTCAAGACCAGCCTGAGCTATATAATGAATTCAAGGCCAGCCAGGAATACCTAAGAGCCTGCTCAATCACCACATCTAATGTCTTTCTCACACCCATGCATGCACCCATGCGCATACACACTTACTTTTTGGAGAAAGGGAGAAATGAACTCACAACCAAACCTTTGAGGTCAGGGCAGTTATTTAACCTTCTTATATCTTAGTTTCTCTGTCTGTAAAACAGGATTAAGAGTAGTGCCCACAAACTGGGCAGTGGTGATGCATGCCTTTAATCTCAGCACTTGGGAGGCAGAGGCAGGCACATCTCTGAGCTCCAGGCCAACCTGGTCTACAGAGTGAGTTCCAAAATAGGCAGGGATACTCAGAGAAATAGTATCTTGAAAAACAAACAAACAAATAAATAAGAAAGGAAGTCCCTACTTCCTATGATTGTTGCAGTAGACTGTGTGTGATAAACAGTCCCAGTCTCTCATATCTTTCTCCAATCAGCAAATAATGCAAAATTCCCCCAAAGCCATCTGCCTCTCTCTTTCAGGAGAGACTGGGGGTGGGGTAGGGAGTGCTGAGAAAGCAAAGGCCGATGAACTTGTGAAGCTCAGGCAATCACCTTCAGAAGAAGATCCTACTGTTTGATTTGTAGTTTGCCCCGGGAGTCAAAGGTAGGCGGGTTCATACTTCATCCTTGATTATTGGCAGTGAAAGTTCTCCAGGGGCTCATTCTCAATTAGTGTTATAAATGTCTTGTCTTTGCCCTGCCTCCCAGAATACCTTTCTGTTTCACATGCACAGGCATAATGTATTAGTTGCTCTGATTCTTTAAATCATTAATAACCACGCTTCTGTGTCCTAGATCAATTCCATTCTCGGTTCAGTATTACAGCTAGCTGTCTCATTTGCCTCAAATTCCATTGAAAAACAATTATGTCATCTTCTTGTCATCCCATTCTGATTGATTTGCATGCTGTAATGACCTTCTCCAGGAGTGAGACCCAGGAATGAAGCCTTGTGTAATTATGAAGCAAATCACATGTGGTTAAGGGCCACAGTCTGGCAGTATGGAGACTGGCTTGAAAGTCTGGTCCTACTCCTTCCAGGTATCTGCTTGTGACCCAGTAATCTGCCCCTTATGAGCCACATGAGGTTTTAGGTTTCCTTGCCTGAAAAGAAAGGATATCAAATTTTGTTGCTATTGTTCCTGGTTTTGCAGCACTGCTGATGAGACCCAAGGCATCCCACATGCTGGTAGAGTACACTACTAATGAGCTACACCTGAGCTCAATAGTAATAAGGTCACATGGGCCAGGCGGTGGTGGTGGTGGTGGTGGTGGTGGTGGTGGTGGTGGTGGTGGTGGTGGTGGTGGTGGTGGTGGTGGTGGTGGTGGTGCACGCCTTTAATCCCAGCACCCCAGAGGCAGAGGCAGGTGGATATCTCTGAGTTCCAGGGCAGGCTCCAAAGCAACAGAGAAAACCTGTCTCAAAAACAAAACAAGGTCATGCAGTTGTGTGATGAGTTAATACAAGTGAAGTATATAAGCATCATGGTACATGCAGGTAACCCCAACACCTAGGAGGTAGGGAAGATCAGGGGTTCAAGGACAGCCTCAGCAGCACCATTAAGAGCTCAAAGCAATCTTGGTTTATGAGACTTTGTCTCAAAAACAAACTAAAAATCAAAACATTTTGTTTGGCATAGTACAACTTTAAGAAATACAGACTAAGCACAAACCAGTAATTCCAACACACTGAAAGCTGAAGCAGGAGGATCACCTTGACTTTGAGATTAGCCTGGGCTACAACTACAAAGCAAGATCCTGCTTCAAAATAAGGAAACAACACCTCCCTCACAAAACGCACATCAAATGAATGGTAATTAGTGTACTAATCTTGATTCATTGCCCGGCCTGACCTATGAATGAAAATGAGGACACAACCACTCTAAGGTGTGGTTGAGAAGGATTTTATTGTAGATATGAATGAAGGTAAGTTCAGCCAAAAGCATCTGGAAGGATCCAGGCTGACCATGGCTAGCAGGCCATGGGAGGAGGGGGGGGGGGAGTGAAAGAGAAAGAGGAGAGGGGGCAAGCAGACCAAAAGCTAAGAGATCCAAGGGTGTGCAGAGCCACGAGCCAAGACCGCAGATGGCCAAAATGGCTGCTTTATATAGAAAGCAAAAGTTGGGGGAAGGGAAGCAAAGTCCAGCCCCTTGGCTGGAGAGGTTTAGGGTGGGGGTGGGGAGAGAAGTGCTGGGAGGAGCTACAGGTATTGAGTGGGCCTTGTTCTGGGTTTCTTTGGGACCTGGCAACCTCATAGCAATCCTTCTGTTTATTTTTCCTTTTCTGTTTTTTGCTTTTTGAGACAGGGCTTCTCTGTGTAATTGTCACCGTCCTGGAGCTCACTATGTTGACCAGGCTGACCTCACAGATGCTAGGATTAAGCGTGTGCAGACCATTGCTTGGCCACCTTTTGCTTGAGTGCTGGAATACCTGATTATCACCCCTTTTAAAATACTTTTAAGGTCCTATAGATCAATTCCAAAATGGTTGTCCTCAAGCCTGGCATGTCTTCTAAACCACCTGTAGTGGGCAGAGCAGAACACTGAGTGTCCTGATCGGATAACCTGAGACAGTTTCTCACTGAACCTGAAGCTAGGTGGGTGGCCGAAAGCCTTACTGATTCTTCTGTCTCTACCTTCCACAGCTTTAGTATTACAGACATGTGCTCAATCATGCCTAGTTTCTATTGCTGTTTTTAATGTGTGTTTGGGGATTTGAACTCAGTTCCTTATGCTTGGGCAGCAAATGCTCTAGCCCACTGAGCTCTCTCTCCAGCCCAGTTGCTGGACGCTTTCTATTTCAGTCCTCCACCAGTAACATTACAGCGAACCATGGTCCTCTAGCTGGCCCACTCTGTGCTTTCCTAGTTCCATTACTATCACATTGTCACAGTTTCCAAGGCTGACATTTACTATAGTATATCAGTCTGTTAACTTTTCATTGGATTACTTTATATAATTCTCACAACAATCTTTTTTTTTTTTTTTTTTTTTTTTTTTTTTGGTTTTTCGAGACAGGGTTTCTGTGTGGCTTTGGAGGCTGTCCTGGAACTCGCTTGGTAGTCCAGGCTGGTCTCTAACTCACAGAGATCCGCCTGCCTCTGCAGTGCTGGGATTAAAGGCGTGCGCCACCAACGCCCAGCTCTCACAACAATCTTACGATGGGGCTATCATCTTTATTTAACAACTACAGAAACTGATTCTTAAAAATGTTGAATAAAAGCTGGGAGTCGGTGGCACATGCCTTTAACCCCAGCACTAGTGAGGCAGAGACAGGCGGATCTCTTTGAATTTGAGGCCAGCCTGGTCTACAGAGTGAGTTCCAGGACAGGCTCCAAAGCAATACAGAGAAACCCTGTCTCAAAACAAAACAAAAACCCAAAAACAAAACAAAAAAGAAAAAAGAAATGTTTCTAAAAAAGCCCCTTCCTCCATTTCCCTCCAAACCCTGCTGCATCTTAGAAAGCCTGCCAAATGATCATCCTTCCCCCAGAGATGCTCAAGACAACTCCCACAGGGTATTCAAACTGCTCCCTAGAAACCAGGCTCATGGTTTTCCCTGTTTCTCTTTCTCCTCTCCTCTCTGGGGGTGGGGTGGGGGGTGGGGGCTGGAAGGCCATCCAGGAGTGCTGTGTCCATTAAACGTGGGCTTTTTCTAATACCGTTTGAATTGGTCCGATTTGAATTGCTGCATCGGTGGAAAGACTTATCAGGGTGCAGAAACTTCAGAGTCCAGGGATCAAACTCAGGTCATCAGGTTTTGTGGCAAGCACCTTTACTCACTGACCCCTCTTTTCCCTTTGATAATAGTTGATATCATTAATAAAGTTCATTTAACATTGCTTCCTTTATTATTTTTATTATATTTTTAATATATTCAATATCATTTTAGCTATGCATGATGGCTCATGCCTTTAATCCCAGCACTCAGGAGTCAGAGGCTGGTGAATCTTGTGAATGAATTCCAGGATAGTCAGGGCTACACTTGAAAACACAAACAAAAATTTTTAGCGGGTATGTGTGGTGCTACTTTGTTATGATCTACTAAATAAAGCTTGCCTGAAGATCAGAGTGCAAAGCTAGCCACACTAGTTAGCCATAGAAGCCAGGCAGTGTTGGCACACACTGTTAATCCCAGCACTCGGGAGACAGAAGCAGATGGATCTCAGTGAGTTCAAGACCACCCTGGGCTACATGAAATTGATCCAGTCTAAAAGAGAAACAGCTCACACAGAGGTGATCCCAGCACTTGGAGTGACACTAAGGAGGTCGAGAGAGGAGTGATATGGCTGGGCGGAGAGAGGAATATAAGCCAGGAGGAGATAGGAGCTCAGTCTGGGGAGCAGTCTGAGGATGTAGTCTGAGGAGGCAGTCTGCGGAAAGGATTGACCCTTTGGTCTGAGCATTGGTAGAGCTAAGAACTGGCCACTTTGCTTCTCTGATCTTTCAGCTTTCACCCCCGATAGTTGACTCCAAGTTTTTTATTATTATGACCAAAGAGAATTCGTGTTACAAGAGTGTTGGCTATTCTTTGTGTCAGCTCAACTACATTCAGACTTAACTGAAGCCCAAATGGCTGGGTACACCTGCACATGTGAGGGATTTTTTTCTTAAGTAAATTGTTTTAAGTGGGAAGATCTGCTTTTAATCTTGGCCACACTTTCTGCTGGCAGCCTATATAATGAACAGGGAAGTGCTAGTGCTCTCTCTGTCTCTGTCTGTCTGTCTCCCTCTCTGTATATGTATATGTATATGTATATGTATATGTATATGTATATGTATATGTATATGAGGACATAGCTCAGTAGAGTGCTTACCTAGTATTCATGAAGCCCAGGGTTTGATTCTGAGTATCATAACAGCACACACACACACACATACACACACACACACACACACACACTGCCACCATTACCACACCACCACCACAAAGAAATTATGTAGGAAAGGCTGAAGGCCAGTAAGTGACTGCCAGAGGAGACGGTGAACTCCAAGCTGTGTGTTTCAGGGTAGTCTGAAATCCCTGCTAGGGTTTCTGGACAGGGCATAGGTTAACATGCCCACGATGAAGCCGGGCGTTGGTGGCTCACACCTTTAATCCCAGCACTTGGGAGGCAGAGGCAGGCGGATCTCTGTGAGTTCGAAGCCAGCCTGGTCTACAAGAGCTAGTTCCAGGACAGCCTCCAAAGCCACAGAGAAACCCTGTCTCGAAAAACAAAAAAAAAAAAACAAAAAAAAAACATGCCCACGATGGCTAATCTTTGTTGTCAGCTTGACTACATCTAGAATCAACTCAAACCAAAGCATCTGCGCATGCCTGTGAGGGATTGTCTTGATTAGATCATTTGGAAGACCCACTTAAATATAATGTGTCTCACCATGATTATTGATGATGCCAGCATCTTCTGGTGGCGGCAGTCCATGCCAAGGACACGGAAGAAGGAAGTTTTTTCTTTTTGCCTGCCAGTTTTTACTGGCCAATTCATTTATCCTGATACGAAGGCATTCCTTCACTGGTATGAGAATGTACTTCTGATTCCAATATAGACTGAAAACCAACTAAGACATCCAGCCTCTTGGACTGAACAACTACCAGATTCCTGGCCTTCGTTGCACTAGGTGGGCTACAGCCTGTAAGTCACTCAAATAAATCATCTGCAGAATTCTATCAGTTCTGTTCCTTTAGAGAACCCTCACTAATACTACAGTCAAAAACGTTTCTTTTACTTTTAAATTCTTGGCATTTTCTGACTTGGGTCATAGAACATTTACCTGGAGAAGGCCCTGTAGGTTGTGCAGTGCTAGGACAGTGAGGGGAGAGTCATATAAGCATACAAGTCCTGGAAGCATAAACATGCTTCCAGGAAGACAGGAGACCTTAGCGTCTGCCTCCCAACTCCTAGTAAAGCTTACTTAAATCCTCACGTTAAAAGAACCTGGCTGAAAAACAAAACAAGCCAGTGAGATGGCTCAGTAGGTAAAGGCTCTTGTTGCCAAGCCTGAAAATCTCAGTCTGACCCTAGAATCCACAACGTGGAAGGGTCAAATGGGCTCCTTCAAATTGTCCTCTGGTCTCTGATACACATGTCAAGGCACATGTCCCTCCACTCCAAATGTACTTAAAGGTTTTTTTTTTTAAACAAAAGCCGGACTGTGGTGGAACATACTTTTAATTCCAGCACTCAGGAGGCAGAGGCAGGTGGGATCTCTGTGAGTTCGAGGTCAGTCTGGTCTACTGAGTGAATTTCAGGACAGCCTCCAAAACAATACAGAGAAATCCTGTCTCGAAACCGCCCCCAAACCGCCCCCCTATCAACCAGCAGAATGGGACCTGAGTTTTAGCAAATGTCCAGGTGATCTTTTTGTACACATATTGGAAAAGCACAAGTCCATACCAACCATTAAAAAGGTGATTTTATTTTGTTTTGTTTTTTTTGAGACAGGGTCTTATGGATCCCAGAATTACCTTGAACTCACTATTTTAGCTGAGGATGACTTTGAACTCCTGGTCCTTCTGCTTAAGGTACTGGAATTATATATGTGCACTATCATGTGTTATGGAACATTAGTTTAAGATGTGTTACATTCATTTATGCAGTAGAATATTTGTTTAATGATGCAAAGATGTGTTGCATTCTTCTATGCTGTATTTGTTTAACTCTGTAAACTGTGTCACTTAGCCTACCTAAAGCACCTTATTGGTCTAATAAAGAGCTGAACAGTCAACAGGTAGGCAGAAGAGGGCTAGACAGGGCTGCCAGGCAGAGAGAATGAATCTAGGCTGGGGAGGGGAGGAAAAGGATGGAGAAGCAAGAAAAGGAGGAGAGGAGGATGCCAGGGGCTAGACACGTAGTAAGAAGGAAAGAAATATATAACAGAATAGAGAAACGTAAAAAGCCCAAAGGCAAAACAAAGTTAAAGAGAAACAAGATAACTTAAGTTAGAGAAGCTGGCAAGAAACAAGACAAGCTAAAGCTTGGACATTCATATGTAAAAATAAATCTCTGTGTATTTACTTGGGAGTTGGTTGGTGGGCGCCCAAAGATTAAACAAATAACAACAAGACAACTAACTACAATCATGCAAACCCTCTTTTTAAAAAATGGAAATGGAAAAAAAATAAACAAAAACAAAACCCAAACCAAAGATCCCAGGAAGTCCTCATTGGTTGCTTCTTTTGCTCATGTTCTATATCCAGTTTGTTTTGTTTTGTTTTTCATGACAGAGTTTTTCTGTGTAACCCTGGCAGTACTGAAATTAACTCCTTAGATACAGCTCACCTTGAACTCAGAGAACTGTCTTTCTCTGCTTCCTGAGTTTTGGGATTAAAGTCATGTACTACCATTGCCTGGCCCATGTTCTACATCTTGACTATCACAAAGACAGGGGCTTGATGCAAATATATATCCTGAAACTACTTGTATCAGTACTGTTTGCAAACCATCTTTGTCCCTTGGATTACTACCTTAGTTTCAACTAATTTTTCTTATTCTGCCACTGGCAGAGGGAGATAGCACTCAATTTCGGTTGAGTAGCCTGAGCAATTCTCCTCAGAGACCTCTACTTAGATTTGATCAGGATGTTCACTTGTGCCACAGAAAAGTTTTCAAGACAAAACATTGTAAAGAAAAATTAGAGTAGCTGGCTGCTGGTGGTGGTGGCCGAGGTAGTGTTGCACACCTTTAATCCCAGCACTCAGAGGTAGGGACAGGTGGATTTCTGAGTTGGAGGTCAGCCTGGTTTATAGAGTGAGTTCCAGCACAACCAGGGCTGTTACACAGAGAGACCCTGTCTTGAAAACACAAACAAAACAAAAAAAGAAAAATAAAGAGTATTTTGTTGTACTGGTGACTGAACCTACAGGCTTGGGCAGGCTACGCAAGTGCTCTGCTACTGAGTTTACATCCCTGGTTGTCTTTGTCCTTTTTATTTTGAAACTGTCTCACAAAATTGACTGGATTGTCTTAAAGTCAGTTGGGAGCACTGGCGTGCCTTGAACTTGTGGTTCTTTTGTTTCTGCCAATAGCTGGGATTAAAGGACTGTGCTTGCTTTGTTGCTGCTGTTGTGTGGTTGCCGTTGAGACAATGTGGTGGACTGAAGGAGAACGGCCCTTCATAGGCTCATGTATCTGAATGTGTGGTCCCCAAGTGGAACTGTTCAGGAAGGATTTGGAGCTGTGGCCTTGTTGGAGATGTGTCATTGGCGGTGGGCTCTGAGATTCCAAAAGCTCATGCCATTCCCAGCTAGCTGTCTCCCTCCTACTTGCAGATCAATATGTGAGCTCTCAGCTTCTGCTCCTGCGTCTCATCTGCCTGCCTGCTGCTATGCTTCCCACCATGATGGTCACAGACTCTAACCCTCTACCACAGTGAGCCCCAAGCTAAATATTTTTATTTAAATTAAAAACAAGCTTGCTTCGAGGCCAGCCTGGTCTACAAAGTGAGTTCCAGGACAGCTTCCAAAGCCACAGAGAAACCCTGTCTCAAAAAACCAAAAAAAAAAAAAAAAAAAAAAAAAAACAAGCTTGCTTCACATGTCAATGCCAGTTCCCTCTCCCTTCCCTGCTCCCCTGGCCCGCCCAAGCTAAATATTTTATAAATATTTTATATGATACTTTGGTCATGATGTCTTATCTTGGCAACCTAAAAGTAACCAACACATACAAGGTATATTAATTTTTGTTTCTGTTATTCCAACTGAATGCCCTTAAAAAAGACAACTTAAGAGACAAAGTTGGTGTGTGTGTGTGTGTGTGTGTGTGCTTGTGTGTTCGTGTGCACACGCATACACTCCTAGTTCCAAGTCACAGTCCAAAACAGCAGAGAAGTCATAGCAGCAGGACCTTGAAGGAGCTGATTGCACCCACAGTCAAGAAGCAGAACGACAAATGCATGCTTTTTTGTGCTCAGCTTACTTTCTCTATTTTATATAGTCCAGGATCCCCTGTCCTTAGATCCCTAGCACCACAGAAGCTAGGTGTGTGGCAGACACCTACAATCCCTGCATTTGGGAAGAAGATGCAGGAACATTGAAGTTCAACGTTATTTTGGTTATCTAGTAACTTTAAGGCCAACCTGGGCTATAAGACAAACTGTCTCAAACAACAAACAACAACAATAACAAAACTTAAAACCAAGGAATTAAGCTGGACATGGTGTCTCATGCTTATAATCCCAGAATTTGGGGAGCTAAGGTAGAACTTCTGTAAGCTGTGGGCTATCCTGGGCTATATAGCACATTAAATCTATATAGAGAACTACCTCCAAACAACAAGGAAAACAAAAACCCAAACCAAACTGATGGGAAAGTCCTCTGTATATGTCAATAAAGCATTGTTGGCCAATAGGGAAGCAAGACAGATGGGACTAGGAGTCGAGGAGGACTCTGGGAAGGAGAAACACAGGGAGTCAAGATGTAGCTGCCATAAGGGTAAGAAGTCCAAACCTTTTCTCCAGTAAGAGAAATACTTAGAATTACAATTATGGGGTAGCCGGGAGTTGGTGGCGCACGCCTTTAATCCCAGCACTCGGGAGGCAGAGGCAGGCGGATCTCTGTGAGTTCGAGGCCAGCCTGGTCTACAAAGTGAGTTCCAGGACAGCCTCCAAAGCTACAAAGAAACCCTGTCTCGAAAAAAAAAAAACCAAAAAAAAAAAAAAAAAACAAAACACTTATGGGGTAAATACTTAAGTCAGAGCTAGCCAGTATAAAACAAGCAACGCCAACAGCTTCATAATTAATACACCGTCTTGTGTGTTATTTGGGGACTACAACGCGGCAGACTGGTGGGGAAAAACCAAAGCTGCTGGCAAGGAAAAGGCTTCTCTCAACACCAAACCAAAGCAAAACATAAACAAATCCAGAAAACTGTCATTCTCGTTACCCACAAGAATTCTGCCCACCACAGTGTTCCTTTTGCTCTTTTATGTCATGTATTTTTGATTTCTTAAAATTTTGTTACATGTGTACAATTGCTATCACAGTCAACATGCAGAAATAGTCTAGCTACAAAATAAATGAGGTTGCCGGGCGTTGGTGGCGCACGCCTTTAATCCCAGCACTCGGGAGGCAGAGGCAGGCGGATCTCTGTGAGTTCGAGACCAGCCTGGACTACCAAACGAGTTCCAGGACAGCCTCCAAAGCCACAGAGAAACCCTGTCTCGAAAAACAAAAAACAAAAAACAAAAAAAAAATGAGGTCAGTCTGAGCTACATGAGGCTCTATTTCCAAACAAACCACAAATAAACAAAACCTGTAATTAACTATCTAACCTACCAAACAAAACCTAAACCAAAGCTTGCTAGGTTAGGCATGGTGGCAGGATTTCCTTATGGCTATAGAACACCTACTGTTATTGCAGAGAACCTGAGTTTTATTCCCAGCACCCACATCAGATTACTTACAGCTGTTTGTAACTGAAGCTCCTGGGGATCTGACAACTCTTTATCTTTGTTTGGGTGTCTATTGCTGTGAAGAGACACCATGGCCACCATAACTCTTGCCTGGAACTCACAGAGATATGCCTGCCTCTGCCTCCCGAGTGCTGGTATTAAAAGCATACGCCACCAATGCTTGGCTTCCACCGTAACTCTTATAAAGGAAAACATTTAATTAAGGTGGTGTCTTACAGTTCAGAGATTCAGTCCATTATCATCAAGGCAGGGAACATGGCGGTGTACAGGCAGACTTAGTGCTGGCTACCCCTTGATCTGAAGGCAACAGGAAGTTGACAGGTAGTAGGTGGTATCCTAGGCATAGGAAACCTCAAAGCCCCTCTATAGTGACACACTTTCTCTAACCACTCCAACAAAGCCACACCTCCGAATAGTGCTACTCCCTATGAGCTTATGGGGGGGGCAATTACATTTAAACTACCCCACCCTCTGACCATTTCATACACGAGAACATATAAGTAATCACAAATAACACTGGACGTGACGCCTTTAATCCTAGTATATAGGAGGCAGAGGCAGGTGGATATCTGTGAGTTAGAGACCAGCCGGGTTTACATAGCGAGACCTTGTCTCGGAAAAAACAATAATAATAATAAAAAAATCCTCCTACAACAAAAAAAAAAATTCTCCTACTAAGTTTCCTACCATCCAGGGCTCACTATAGTTCTCTGCTCTCTAATAATAGGCTTGGTGATTATAACTACACTTCATGTAAATCTATTTGGTTTCACTTCTGCAGAGATTTCTCAACCTTATTTTTCTTCTCTGCTCTGTTCTTTCTTCACAGCACTTACATAACACCGTGTATTCTCTATCAATTTCCAGAAGCCTCAAGTGAGCTTATTGCTTTATCCCTGGGTTCTAGAACAGGGCCTGCTGGGCACATAGTTTTTTAGCACATTTGTTGCTTGACAGGACGAAGGGGAAAGGGAGCGACGGTTCTACTGGGGCTTTAGTTTTACTCCGTGCAGTGTGAGCGCCACCTCCCGGGAAACCAAATTTTCTCGGGAACGGAGGAAGTGAGTCACAGGACAGTAGGATGGGAACAAAAGATGGCCGCCAGCGGGAAAAGCTGGGGAGGCGGCGGGGGAGGGGGGGTCGACAAAAACAAAAACCACACCCAGTGCCGGAAGTTAAATCCTGGAAAGAGTGCCCCCTAGAATGACATCCTACTCACTGGAGGAAGCGTGGGGCTGGCGGTGTTCCACGGAAAGGGCTCTCCTGAATCAGAACTGCACGAAAAGGTTCCGTGCGAGCAGCTGCTCGGAACCACGTGAGACCAGGGCGCGTTTCCGGTGCAGCCGGAGTAAGAGAGACCTGGCTTCTGAAGGGGTGAGAGGGGTTCGAGTGCTGAGGGAACGTTGAGGGCCTAGGTAAGCGGAGTGGGAGGTGAGTGCTAAATAAAGAGAAAGGGGTGCATTCTCTGAGAGGCGTTCAGGAAGACCGCAGCCTCGACTGTGGACAGGTGCAGACCTGTCCACTTGACACGTAGGCTCGCCTTTGTCCGTGGCCGCAGTTCCTGTCCCACTGCGCCGGCAGGGCTGTGCCTCACTCTCCTCCCAGTGACACGAGTGTGTGTGTGTGTGTGTGTGTGTGTGTGTGTGTGTGTGTGTGTGTAGAGCTTTTCATGGGGGCTGTTTCTGTTATAGTAGGCCGTTTCTTAGGATTCTATGCTTGCTCCACATTCCTTCAGAGATTCTCCAGCTAGTCTGCAGGTTCTGTCTGTCTTTGGAAGGCATGATTGGCCGTTGAAGGCATCCTCTTTGCTCCTATTGCCTTCGAGGTCCTGTGACTTGGAATCAAAGCAGGGGCTGGAGTAGATAACTCTTTATGCAGGTCACAGACCGGGGAGGTGGGAGAGGGGAGGAAGGCACCAACGGAAATGATCATTAAAAGATTATGTATTATTTATTGTATGTTCGTTTGCATGCATGCCTTAGCACACATGTGAACACCAGAAGACAACTTTGTGGAATGGGCCCGAGGGATCAAACTCAGGTTTGTGGTACAAAAACCTTTGCCCACTGAACCGTCTAGCTGAGTCAGGCTCCATTCTCAAGGTCTCAAGGTATAAAATTAGAGGTTAACTCACGTTTAGACAGCCAGAGTCAGGAGCCGGTGTCTCTATTCTCTTAGGTATTGTCTTTCAAGGTGGAGTCGCCTTTCATCTTGTGGGATTGTGTTCCCTGAAAATGGAAGGTTCTGGAATGATGCTCTCCAGGTGTCTTCCTTCAGTGATGATGTCCCATGTTAGGAATTGTGCTGTGGGTATCATAAGCCACCGTTCATTGAATATTCATTGCACTTTCCCCCAGTATATAGTTTAATAAATGTTAATTGCTGTTCTTACTAATGAACCTTCAATTTTCTTGTCCTTTGTTCTCTGACAATTTTATACATGCATGTAATAGTCACCCCCCCCCATTACAATCTGTTGAACTTCTTCCCAGGGAGTCACCTCCTACCTTCACCTCTTATGGTTTTTTTTATGTTTGTTTTGTGTGTGTGTGTGTGTGTGTGTGTGTGTGTGTGTGTGTGTGTGTGTGAGAGAGAGAGAGAGAGAGAGAGAGAGAGAGAGAGAGAGAGAGAGAGAGAGAGAGAGAGAGGGTCATGGGTGGAGGAGTTAATTAATTGCTGGAGCAGTTTACCCATGGCTGTATCTCTGAAGAAGATGATACCCACTCAGGCAGGGGTAAGGCCTTGGGCCTATGCGTCCCTCCCCATCTACGATGGCGTATAGTCATTGTATCTTCTTTGTTGGTTTTTGAAGTCTTATGTAGCTCAGTTCAGGTTGGGATCACTGACGTGGGCTACCACGCCTCGCCCACTACACTCAGTTCTGTTTTCATCCCACTTTTTTCTTTTTTGAGTCAGGGTCTTAGGTTGCCCAGGCTAGCCTGGAATCCTTTGTCCTTTTGCCTTAGCCTTCCTAGTGGTGGGATTATTGGCATGTATCCTCAGGCTTGGTTTTCCTCATTACATCTTAAGGTGTATCCCAAACTGCATAGGGCTGGGAAATCACATTCTTTGTATAATGAAGATGGTTGTTATGACATAGTCTCTAAAATTCTTGTGGGTTCTAATGCTGTAGGCCACACTGTGTTGAATCAGATATAACTTTCAGTAGGAAAACCATATCATTGCAGTTTCCCCTACCTGGTATTATGAAAAAAAGGGATGTCTTTTTGGTATGTTTTTTACAGATTTATTTATTACATATACAGTGTTCTGCCTACATACCAGAAGAGGTCATCAGATTGAATTATAGATGGTTGTAAACCACCATGTGGTTGCTGGGAATTGAACTCAGGACCTCTAGAAGAGCACTCAGTGCTCTTAACCTCTGAGCCATCTCTCTAGTCCCTGGTATGTTTTAGTTTTACATTTCCCTTTTTAGTTCTATCAGAGTATCAAGTACACAGAAGCTCAATAGGAACTTATGAAATCAAGTGAAATAGAAATTACATTTCTTCTTTTGAGCCCTTCGCTACTTTAGGATCAAAATTCATTGATCCCAGTTAGCTGGGCAGGGATTGGGATTTTACTGGAGAGACTTAAAGTAGACATAATATATTAAATCCAGTTTTAGGAGAGAGTAATCTGATTGAGAAGGATCATGATGAGGGTAGAGATTCTGTCCTGTTTCATTCCCCGCTTATCTCTCCAGGACCATGGCCAACAGCGAGCGCACCTTCATTGCCATCAAGCCTGATGGGGTCCAGCGGGGGCTGGTGGGCGAGATCATTAAGCGTTTTGAACAGAAGGGGTTCCGCCTTGTTGGCCTGAAATTTATGCAGGTGAGTGGATCTTACATTTCCTGTTTTGGTTCTTTGGAATATAGTAGAATGTTGCAGAGTAACTTCTGTGTTTGCTTTGTTTCCTGTCTAGACTTCTCCATGGTAGGGTGTCCTCTCAGTGACTAAGCATGTTGGCTGAAGCTTGGAACAAACCAGATCATTTGGGGCTTTCAAAAATAGTCTGTCTTTCCCCCAACTTTGTAGAATTCCACATATTGCTGCAGAACTGTAATTTCTGACTCAGCTCTGGGTGTTTTGGAGTTCTTGGTCTCTAGCCTCCTAAACGGATAATTCTAGAAACTATCCTTCCACCCCCATGCTTTACTAATTACTACCTGATAGTGCCTAGCATGAATCAGGCATGATACATGGGGCTTTGTGGGGAAAGCTGCAATTTGGCTTGTGGGGCGCTCCTGACAGAACAGAGAAAGGAAACAGTTCTAATACTCTTGGTGAGCCTCCTTTCTGAGTCCTGGGATTCTGTGCATAAATCATCCACTCAAATAACAATATTCCAGTAAATACCAAGGATTGGTTGGCCTCTCCTTCCAGAATGTTGGGATTAAAGGTATGTACTACTGTGCTCAGATACACTGTTTTTTTTTTTTTTAATTTGTATTTATGTGTATGTCTGTGTGCCTGCTCGTGTGTAATGTGCACCATATATGTGCAGGTGAATGTGGAGGCCAGGAGATGGTATCAGAGCCCCTGGAACTGGAGTTATAAATGGTTGTGAGCCACCTGATATGGGTGTAGGAACCAAACTCAGGACCTCTGCAAGAGCAGCAAGAGCTTTTAACCACTCCTCCTCCTCCTCCTCCTCCTCCTCCTCCTCCTCCTCCTCCTCCTCCTCCTCCCCCTCCTCCCTCCCTCCCTCCCTCCCTCCCTCCATCCCTCCTTGCTGAGATAGGTTCTTATGTTTCCAAGGCTGGACTCAAATTCACTATGCAACTGAGGATGACTTTGAATTCCTTGATCTTCCTGCTTCTGACTCCTGAGTGCTGGGGTTATAGGATACTTACCCTCCCCCCCCTTTTTTTTAATTTAAAAGCTTTTATGTATATGGGTGTTTTGCCTGCATGTATGTTTGTGCATGGCTTGTGTAGCTGGTGCCTGTGGAAGTCCAAAGGCGTTGAATCCCTCAGAACTGATTGCAGATGGTTGTAAAAATGCCATGTGGATGCTGGGAATTGAACCTGGGTCTTCTTGATGAACAATCAATGCTTTTAACCACTGAGCCATCTCTCCTTTCTTTAGCAAAATTATTTATTGCTGTATGTAGGTAGTTTAGAGGAAGGTACATCTGGAAATTACACAGTCATTGCAGTGGGCCTTTATATCCTTTGAATACATGTCAGGTGTCTCTGGGAGATGGCCAGGTTCAGTTTAATGCTCCTCTAATACAGACTACCTTCCTTGTTTCCATCTAACATTTTAGTTGAGGTATTTTCTGGGAACAAAGAGCCATTGAATTGTTACTTTTCCTTTCTAATAGTGGGTTCTTTTTGTTGTTGTTTCAAGACAGGGTTTCTCTGTATAGCCCTGTCACTGCTCCCCTCTGGTAGGGTAGAGGATGAATCTAGTTATAATGGCCCCGCTAGCTGTGAGCTCATGGTTCAGACATCAGGAAGAATGGAGGAGAAACTAGCTTGCTGATTCTTAACGGCCTGGGGCCAGTTCTCACTGTCCGTCCTTTGACAGGCTTCAGAGGACCTTCTCAAGGAGCACTACATCGACTTGAAGGACCGTCCCTTCTTTACTGGCCTGGTGAAATACATGCATTCAGGACCAGTGGTTGCCATGGTGAGTATTTCTGTGTGGGATGTTGATGGGAATGACTCATTTGGGTATAGAACAGAGTGAGTGTTGCATTTCCTGTGCTGGGTGCCAGACTCTCTTTGTTGCAGAGGAAACAGGCTAGTGGGATAGCCGGTTAGGATGAGAATTGGCTCTCTGACGCACCAAAAAAAGTTTACATTTGCTTGCCAAGCTGAAGACCCAGGACTGGAAGAAATCAGGAGAGATCTGCTTGATTGAATTCCCATGGAACAGAGGGAGCTTGGTTTATTACAGTACCATACCATATACTTATTCAAGAATGAGCTTGCTATATTTATGCCAAGTGCCTTGTTTTCATTCTTTCTTTCTGAAAATGGTTTATCTTAGTATGTATCCCAGCCTGTATCTTATAATTCATTATGTAGCTCAGGCTAGCCTCAAATAGTTCAGGCTGGCTTGGAACTTTTTTTTTTTTTTTTTTTTTTTTTTTTTGGTTTTTCGAGACAGGGTTTCTCTGTGGGTTTGGAGGCTGGCCTGGAACTCACTTGGTAGTCCAGGCTGGTCTCGAACTCACAGGGATCTGCCTGCCTCTGCCTCCTGAGTGCTGGCTTGGAACTTTTGATTCTCCTATTTACAGTGTATTAGGATTACAGACTTGCATCACTGTACCAAACAGAACTTTGGTTTTTTTTTTTTTTTTTTTTTTACAAGACAGGGTTTCTCTGTATTGTTTTGGAGGCTGTCGGTCCAGCCTGGCCTCGAACTCACAGAGATCCGCCTGCCTCTGCCTCCCGAGTGCTGGGATTAAAGGCGTGCGCCACCAACGCCTGGCTGTTTTGACTTTTTGAGACAGGGTCTGCCTTAGTTGCTGTTCTTTAGCTGTGAAGAGACACCATGACCCCAGCAACTCTTATAAAAGAAAGCATTTAATTGGGGGCTTGCTCATAGTTTCAATGTGTTAGTCCATTATCATCGGGGCAGGCAGCATGGTGGCGTGCAGGCAGACTGGTGCTGGAGAAGTAGCTGAGCGTTCTACATCTGGATCTGAAGGCATCAGGAAGAGTGAGCCATTGGACTTGGATTGAGCCTTTGAAACCTCAAAGCCCAGGGCTGGAGAGATGGTTCAGGGGTTAAGAGCACTGCCTGATATTCCAGAGGTTCTGAGCACAATTTCCAGCAACCACATGGTTGTTCACAACCATCTATGATGAGATCTGGTGCCCTCTTCTGGCATGCAGGCAGAGCACTGTATATATAATAAATAAAAAAAAAAAAGAAAGAAAGGAAGAAAAGAAGAAACTATTTCAGAGGTAGAATAAAAAAAAGGGGGGAAAAGAAACCTCAAAGCCCACCCTGGTGACACACTTCCTAATCCTTCTTAACTAGTGCTAAGCATTAGTTTAGCTTATGACTAAGTATTCAAATATATGGGCCTATGGGAGCCATTATTCAAACTACCACATTCCATTTCCTGGTCCCTTTAGGCTTATAGCTATATCATAATGCAAAAATGCATTCAGTCCAACTTCAAATGTCTCCACAGTCTATCACAGTATCAGCACTGTTTAAAAGTTGTTTCTCTGTAGACTCATGGCATTCTCTTAATTTTAACCCCCTATATAATCAAACTAAAAAAAGCAAATAACCAACTTCCAACATAAAATGACACAAAATATATATTACCATTCCAAAAGGGAGCAGCACAGTGAGGAAATACTCTGGACCAAATCAAGACCTAAAACTGGGAGGGCAAACTCCAAACTGTGTGTCCATGTCTCATGTCAAAGCACTCTTCAGATCTCCTACTCCTTTCAGTTTTATTGACTCAGGACTTAGCTCCTGAGCCGGTTCCACAATTCTTACGCAGCTTTTCTTGGCAGGTCTCCCATGACTCTGGCATCTCCAACATCTTGGGGTCTCCAACACAGGGTCTTTCTACATAGCCCTGGCTGTAACCTGGGACTCACTCTCTTATGTAGACCAGGCTGGCTTTATAGACCAGGCTGGCTTTACCTGACTCTACCTCTGGTGTGGTGGGATTACCTCAGTGGCAATATTTAGCATTTAAAAAGGCTGTCACATGAATGAATCTGGGGAGGATAAGAGTAGGGGCAGGGTGACCAGCATCCCTAGTCCTGGAACAAGTAGGCATTCTGTCCAGTGAATGAGAGGACCCAATTCTGGTGCCTTTTTCTTTTGTTTGGAATCACTAGATGGCAGGTTTTCTACTGAGTTTTTCTTCCTTGACTGTGTCTTCTCTTGTCCTTGGAGGTATGGGAGGGGTTGAATGTTGTGAAGACAGGCCGGGTGATGCTTGGAGAGACCAACCCTGCAGACTCTAAACCTGGGACCATTCGAGGAGACTTTTGCATCCAAGTTGGCAGGTAAGAATCGGTGTTCTTCACCTTTTTCCAAAATCCAAGTTAGTTGCTATAAGAATTTGAACCTTTGAGGCTAGAAATGGACATGATACCATCTGCAGGCCAATTTATTTTTATTTTAAAGATTATTTATTATGTATACGGTGTTTTGCCTGCATGTATGCCTGCAGGTCAAAAGAAGGCACCAGCTCTCACTACAGATGATTGTGAGCCACCTTGTGGTTGCTGGGAATTGAACTCTGGAAGAACAGCCAGTGCTTTCAACCACAGAGTCATCTCTCCAGCCCCCTATTTATTTTAACTTTTTTTTTTTTGGTTTTACGAGACAGGGTTTCTCTGTATTGTTTTGGAGGCTGTCAGACCAGCCTGGCCTCGAACTCACAGAGATCCACCTGCCTGTGCCTCCCGAGTGCTGGGATTAAAGGCGTGCACCACCAACGCCCAGCTACTTATTTTATTTTTTACTTTTTCTTCATGTATATGGATAGTTGCCTGTATATTTCTTGGTGCCCAAGGAGGCTTGAACAATGCATTGGATCCCCCAAAACTGGAGTTACAGATTAACTGTGAGCCTCATGTGGATGGTGGGAACTAAACCCAGGTTCTCTGGAGGCCTAGCCAGTTCTTAAAGTCATCTCAGTTGTTTTGTTTGTTTGGTTTTTGATATTTTGAGATAGGGTTTCTCTGTGTAGCCTTGCTGTCCTGGAACTAGTTCTGTAGGCCAGACTGGCCTTGAACTCACAGAGTTCTGTCTGCCTCTGCCTTCCCAATGCTGGGATTAAAGGCGTGCGCCGCCGGGCGTTGGTGGCGCACGCCTTTAATCCCAGCACTCGGGAGGCAGAGGCAGGCGGATCTCTGTGAGTTCGAGACCAGCCTGGACTACCAAGTGAGTTCCAGGACAGCCTCCAAAGCCACAGAGAAACCCTGTCTCGAAAAAACCAAAAAAAAAAAAAAAAAAAAAAAAAAAAGGCGTGCGCCACCACCATCAGGGAAGTTTAGTTGCTTTTGAGACAATGTCTTAAGTATGCTAGCTGGCCTCAAAATGGCTATCCTTGAATTCCTGAATAGTCTTTTCTTTCTCCTTCCTTCCTTCCTTCCTTCCTTCCTTTCTTTCTCTTTCCTTTTTCCTTTTTCTTTCTCTTTCTGTCTCTTCTTTGTCTCTTTTCTTTCTTTCTTTTTACTTTTTGAGACAGGATTTCTCTGTGTAGCCCTGGCTGTCTTGGAACTCTATCTATAGACCAGGCTGGCCTCGAACTCAGAGATTCTCCTGCCTCTGCTTCCTGAGTGCTGGGATTAAAGGCTTGAGCTACCACTTCTTGGCTCAGGTCACTTTTAAATGGGAGTTTTGTCTTCCTGCCTCTGAAGGTGGAGGCTGATTTGGAGGCCCCCCTGTGTTTGCTTGTCTTCATTCCATTGCCTATACCTTTCTTAAATGTAGAGTCTGGCCAAAACCTTTCTGAAGACTCACACTCTTCTGTCAGGGTTTCTGGGAGGGTCACTTACAGGAAGTCATTCTATGATGTTTTTCTTTTGACGTGTTCTGAAGTACAAGGCACTCTGGCTTTTCTGCTGCCATGGCTTTCTGGTCTCAGCAGTGGGAATACAGGGGACTGTGGGCAAGTTCATCTTTCTGGTTTTGGTAATGATGCAGTATCTCTCCCCACCCAGGAACATCATTCACGGCAGCGATTCTGTGGAGAGTGCAGAGAAGGAGATCGGCTTGTGGTTTAAGCCTGAGGAGCTGGTGGATTACAAGAGCTGTGCACAAAACTGGATCTATGAGTGACAGGAGGGCACCTGCTTTCCCCCTCTGCTTACCCCTGTTCTTACAGGCAAGGGACCAGCAACTCTAGAATTCCGGGAACTTCCTTTGACCTGGAAGGAACCTCTGGGAGCTGTGACTTCCTGTGCAGTGTTAAGTGCCACTGGTTGATTAAAGTGTTTCATCTCCAGTATTGGGTCAGCTAGCTACTTTGTATTGCTGTATGATTTTGCATGCCTTACTTCCTCCTCAGGCTCCTGGGTAAGCTGAACTGACAGGATGTAAATAGTATGCAAATTACTTACATTGACCTCACACACACATAGAGACTCTTGGTTGTCCTTGTGGTTTGAGCCACCGTCCTGGGACGCACAGATATTTCTTTGCCTATCTTTCTTCTTATCCGCTGCACCCCTATTCACTCTTGGCAGTGAGCCAGTGAGGAATGTCTGTGTGAGGTCCATAAAACTGGGCTGCGGACAGAGGATTCATCAGAAATAAAGATGCCAACTCAAGCATGTTAGCTCAGGCCTGTAATCCCAACACTCAGGAGACAGAGGTAGGAGGATTATAAGTTCCAGGCCAGCCTGGACTACAGAGTGAAACCTTGTCAAATCAAAACAACTGGGTGTGGTGGAGCAGGCCTTTTAATTCTGGCACTTGGATCTCTGACTTCAAGTTCAGTGTAGTCTACATATTGAGACTCTGCCTCAAAAAATGAAAACAGGAATCCCCCACCCCTGAAACTGGGGAAGTAGCTTAGTTGGTAGAGAGAATGCTTGTGTGATATGCATGAAGCCTTGCGTTCTATCCATCACTACATAACTGGGCATAGTAACACTGTAATCCCATCACTCAGGAGATAGGATCAGAGGTTCAAAGTTACCCTCAGCTTTATAGTTTGAGGCCAGCCTGGACTATACAAGAATTTATCTTTAAAAAAAAAAGTGAAAAATGGAAAATGCCCATCTTGTTCAAAGGTTCTCAGAAGGGATGGGGAATTGTAGCTGGGTGTGGTGGCAGACGCCTTTAGTACCAGTACTTGGGAGGCAGAGTTCGAGTCCAGCCTGGGTCTACAGAGTGAGTTCCAGGACAGCCAGGGCTACACAGAGAAACCCTGTCTTGAAAAACCAAAAAGAAAGAGGGAATTGTGAGAAGTTGTAGCTACCCTCAAAAAAGAAAAGCCATGTCTTCTGTAAGCCTGGGATGGATCATCAGTTGGTGTCATATGAAGTGGTAGAGACTACTATTACAGGGTAGGGAGGTATGTGACCTCACTAAGGGGTAAATGGTAGATAGATACTGTAGTTGGTTTTTTTACTCTTTGGCTCTTTGGTGGCCTACCACACAGCTCCCAAATAAATCACACAGAGTCGTTTTCTTTCTTATAAATGCCCGGCCTTAGCTGGGTGTTGGTGGCGCACGCCTTTAATCCCAGCACTTGGGAGGCAGAGGCAGGCGGATCTCTGTGAGTTCAAGGCCAGCCTGGTCTACAAAGTGAGTTCCAGGACAGCTTCCAAAGCCACAGAGAAACCCTGTCTCGAAAAAACCAAAAAAAATAAAAACAACCAAAAAACCAATCGTGTTTTAGTCAGGCGAAGTTAAATGCAACATAAAAGAAGGCAACACATCTTTTCACCGTTAAACAAATGTCCCACAGCACAAATGAATGTAACACATCTTGAAAGAATATTCCGCACAGATACATTCAGTGAATTTCCAGACTCAGGACAGTTGACATTTGGTAGCTCCAAAACCAGACCCTGGTGTTACATGCCTATAATCCTAGCATTTAGGAGGAAGAGGCAGGAGGATTGCAGCAAGCTTGAGGCCAGACTGGTGTAGTCCAGCCAGGACTACGCAGTGAGATTATCTCAAAAAACTAACCAGCAGACCAACCAGGTAAACAGTGAAGGAAATGGCCCCAGAAAGGGGACTGGTGCCAATCATTGCCAGTGATCCTAGGCTGATGCTCTGTTAACTGAGGTCTGGGATGGGATGGTGATGAGGTTATTAATTATCCACTTGATTACTTAATAATGAGCCACCATGATTAACCTCAGTTCTGAGGTTAGCAGACTCTGAGAGAGCCTCCTATCTGAGGCTGTATTGGTGTCAAAGAGAACATGAGAGAAGGGCTAGCTGGTTCCTGAAACATAGCACTCCTTGGGAATCAGAAAAAAAAAAAAAAAAAAAGAATGTAGGCCAGGGTGCCCAGTACAAAGCCTGTATGAAGGGACTTTAGAGTATAATCATTCATCTTAATGGTCAGAAAGCAAAAAGATGTCCAGGTGAGCAGCTCCTTAGCCAGAGGTGATGGAATGGAGTTGGAGGAGGGTTTTAGACATTTTGACTCATCTGGGCTGGGCTCAGTGTTTTGGGCAACACTCTAAACCTCTTACTGGGGATGTTCAAGGCCCCAGCGTGAGCTCTAATCCCACTGGGAGAAGAAGCAGCTGGTTCTATCTATTATTTCCCTCTGGACACAGAAATGAAGCAGTGACACGGGTGGGGACCTTTAGGGTGCCGGTGGTTTGCAAAGAGGACGAGAGGTGAGGAGTGTCTGCAAGCTGACTGGCAGGACTTCTCAGAGTATAGAATCTGTTTGGAATACTTAAGGCCTTGTGCACGTTACACTGGTGGGCCTACCACAGAGCTCAATTTTAAGTCCTCCCCGTCCTCATGTAGTTCAGCTGGTCTCTAATTCCAGGGTTGCCAAGGATGCACCACCGTACCTAGGTTATGTGGTGCTAAGGGTCAAACCCAGGGCCTTGTGTATGCCATGCAAGTCCTAAAAGAACTCCGTCTTCAGCCCCTCATGTACATATTTCTCAAAGGTTTACTTACTTTTTTGGTTTTTCAAGGCAAGGTTTCTCTGTGTAACCCTGGCTGTTCTGGAACTCTCTGTGGACTAGGCTGGCCTCACACAGACCTGCTTGCCCCTGCCTCCCAAGTGCTAGAATTAAAGTTGTGTGCAACCACTGCCTAGCTTAAAGTTTTATTTTTAATTTTTTGGTTTGTCGAGGCAGGGTTTCTCTGTGTAACAGCCCTAGCTACCCTGGAACTCACTTTGTAGACCAAGCCATGAAAGCATCTGCTGCCACTCCTGTTTACTATTGTTTACATGTAGGTGTGTGTGTGTGTGTGTGTGTGTGTGTTGCTGGAGGGCACTTGGACTCGGAGATGAGAGGCAGCAGATCCCCTGGAACTGGAGTTACAGTTGTGAGTTACCTGCGTGGGTGCTGGGTGCTGAACTCAGTTCTTTGAAAGAGCAGCAAGTGCTCTTAACTGCTAACCCATCTCTCTCTGACACCTTTTGTGTATTTTGAGATATAGACCAGGCTGACTTTGAACTGTGTAGCAGTGGCTGTCCTTGAACTCCTGCTCCTCCTACCTAGAGTTACAGGGTATCTGTCATCTATCACACCTGGCTTTGCTTCTTTTGAAGCAAATTGTCCAGGCAGGCCTTGAATTCTTTCTGAAGCACAGGCAGGCAGTCAACTTTTGGAAACTCTAGGCTTGCCAGGAGTGGCTCACGAAGAAGCGGGTTGTGCTGGGTGGGCAGCGAGCCCAGTGTCTAGGTGGGAACAGGATGGCTGATGGAAGCTGGAAAGGTAGGTGGGAGACAAACAGGAGGGGGTAGATCCTGGTGTCAAAAGGTATGGGTTACCTTAGGAACTGGAAAGTCCTTCTGAGACACAGACTTGAACAGATGGCCTTCTGAGGAGGGGCTGAGGGACAGACTTGGCTCCTAGGGAAGCTGTCATTTGGATTGCTAAGAACTGAAGCAGAGGGGAAGGAATAGAGGGTTGATTTTCAGAGTGGGAAGGACTTGGGGTACCCTAGGGTGGTGAGAGTGCTGCTGGGTGCTGGTGCCCTAGGGAGGAGTGAATGAAGATGACTCCAGTGATAAAGAATTAAGGACCAAGCCGGGCGGTGGTGGTGGTGGCACATGTCTTCAATGCCGGCAGAGGCAGAGAAGTAGAGAGGCCGAGGCAGAGACAGGTGGATCGGAGTTCGAGTCCAGCCAGCCTGGTAGAGCGAGTTCCAGGACAGGGTCCAAAGCTACATAGAGATCTGTCTCGAAACACACACACACACACACACACACACACACACACACACACACACACACGCACACACACGCACACACACACACACACCCCGCCATCACCACAGGGTCCAAAGCTACATAGAGATCTGTCTCGAAACACACACACACACACACACACACGCACACACACACACCGCTATCACCACCACCACCACCAAAAGAATTCAGTACCATTATGAGGCCCCTGGTGTTGGAGCTTGTACTAGGCAAAACGCAATACTTGGGTGGGGAACAAATCACTTCCTGCCTCTCAGTCTCAGAAGCCTTGCCAGGCAAAAGCGTGCACCGCGGGCTGCTGGGCGGGGACAGAGACTACTGGCAGATTAGACCGGCTGAGCGTCCCGGGTTGGGCAGCGGGTTCTTCGGGGTGTGGCGTCCCTTGTCCCGCCCTGCGCCCCTCCTCCTTTTCCCCCTCTCCGGCCGGTGGTCGCTCAGGTCTCAGCTCCCATCGCTCAACGCAGGCACCAGCGGACCAGTCGACTTTCGGTAAGGCTGGGATGCACTCTCCACCCCAACATCTCCCCTCCTCAGGCTACCACGGTCCCCTTCCTGGGCTTCTTGGGTGGGGAAGAAGTGCCCGGAAAGCCACGTGTCCTCCGCAGCGGCGGCGGCGGGAGCCCACGTGGCCTCCTGGGCCGGGTTGGTTTGGCCGGGCCTGTTCGACTACTCTTCTTGCCCCAGCAGGACCATGGCCAACCTCGAGCGTACCTTCATTGCCATCAAGCCAGATGGCGTGCAGCGTGGCCTGGTGGGAGAGATCATCAAGCGTTTCGAGCAGAAGGGGTTCCGCCTAGTGGCCATGAAGTTCCTTCGGGTAACTGCCCCTAGCCTTCCCTACCCTTCTGTTGTTGGGTCCTTGGTGTTTTGCCCCTTGGCCAGTGGTTTGTCCAGGTCGCCTTTTGGAGTTGGAGTCAGGCTTCTTGGCTGATTTCGCTCCCAGGAGAATCCTTTTGACCTCCGCCCCTCATAGACGGTGGTGGCCGGCTGGCCCCTTCCCAGGCCCGGGAGGACAGATGCCCTTGGGAAGGTTAAGCGGAGGTAACGTGATTCAGGCCTGGCTTCTCTCTGGCTGAGTGTCCTGGATCTGTCCAGGTCCTGTCCGTCTAGCAAAGGGTCTCCACTCTTCTTGTGTGTCTTCTGGGGCAGCAAGGAGTGGCGACAGCCTGAGGCCCACAATGTACAGTCTTGCAATCTTTTGGTGCTTTAGCGGAAACTTTGGGATCATAGAGGTGTTAAGGATTAATCCCTCCATGGAGTTGGAGAGCTGAAGGTATAGTTCATTTAGTATAGTGAGTACCATACATGAGGGCTTCAACTGGATCCCCAGCCCCACATAAACAGTCGGGCGTAGTGGCAGGTACTATAATCTCAGCACTTGGACGGTGGAGATAAGAGGATCAGACGTTAAGGGTCACCCTTGGCTAACACACCCTGACACCCAGACTAAAAAGGAAAAAAAAAGGGCTTACCTGTCCCCCCCCCTCCCGTTTTTCCGAAGTAGTCCTGGCTGCCCTGGAACTCTCTGTAGACCACATTGGCTTCGAACTCACAGATCCGCCTGCCTCTGTCTCCTGATTGCTGGGATAAAGGCATGCACCACCAGTGCCTGGCTAAAAGGTTACTTTTATTTTTTTTATTTTTTATTTTTTTGGTTTTTCAAGACAGGGTTTCTCTGTATTGTTTTGAAGCCTGTCCTGGAACTCACTCGGTAGACTAGGCTGGTCTCGAACTCACAGTGATCTGCCTGTCTCTGCCTCCCGAGTGCTGGGATTAAAGGTGTGCGCCACCAATGCCCGGCTCAAAAGGTTACTTTTAAAGTATAAATATCTTCTGAAATTTAACAAAGGGCATCAGTTTAGTTCTTGGGACTGGAGAGAAGGCTCAGTTGTTAAAATACTTTACTCTTCTTGAGGATGGGTTCAATTTCCATCACTCACATGTTAGCTCAGAACTGCAAGTCCAGTTTTGGGGATCTGGCACCCTCTTCTGGCCTTTGTGGGCAGAAGGTAAGCAAAGGATGCACACACGCAGGCAAAACACCCATACACATAATTATTAAAAAACAAAACACAATGGGGCCAGGTGGATGGCTCAGAGGTTAAGAGCATTAGCTGTTCTTTCAGAGGATCCATGTTCAATCCCCAGCACCCACATGACAGCTCACAAAAAAATCTGTAACTCCAGTTCTAGGGGATCCTATACTCTCATACAGACATACATGTAGGCAAAAACACCAATGCGCGTGAAACAAACAAAATAACCAAACCAGGAAAGCTTCTCAGGAGCAGAGGCACGCAGATCTCTGAGTTTGAGGCCAGCCTGGTCTATATAACAAGTTCCAGGGCTACACAGAGAACATGTCTCAAAAACAGAACAAACAGGATTCCGTGGAGTTGGAGAGATGGTTCAGCAGTTATGAATACTTGTTGCTGAGGCCACAGGTTTGATTCTCAGCACTGGACGGTGGCTCACACCATTTCTAACTCGGTCCAGGGGACCCATTATCTTCTGGCTTCCTGGGTACCAGGTACAAATGTTTGTTCTTTTTGGTTTTTCGAGACAGGGTTTCTCTACAGAGAAATACATTGTTTTGGAGGCTGTCCTGGAACTTGGATCTGTAGACCAGGCTGGCCTTGAACTCAGAGATCCGCCTGCCTTTGCCTCCTAGTGCTGGGATTAAAGGCGTGTGCCACCAACACCCGGCTCCAAATGTTGTTATCTGGAATGTTTGAAGGTTCACTTGACCAGGGGAACCTCGGAGGTGATCTATTATCTGACACATTCAGCCAGCACTTCACGAAATCTTGCCTCAAACCACTTTAGTGTTATATATCCTTAACATCACTGACAATGTGAGTCTTCTGTGTAGCCCTGGCTGTCCTGGAACTCGTTCTGTAGATCAGGCTGGCCTTGAACTCAACAGAGATCTGCCTGCCTATGCCTCCCAAGTACTGGGATTAAAGGCACACTACTGCTACCTGGCTGAGTCTTATTTTTTAAAGGCAAGATCTCTGTCCCATGCTGGCTTTAAACTTGTGATTACCCCTGCCAGTCTCCCAAGTGCTAGGATTACAGACATGAGCTACATGCAGAGTTTGTTGTGTAAACACTTGCTCTTTTTGTCTTTTTTTTTTTTTTTTTGGTTTTTTGAGACAGGGTTTCTCTGTATTGTCTTGGAGGCTGTCCTGGAACTAGCTCTTGTAGACCAGGCTGGCCTCGAACTCACAGAGATCCACCTGCCTCTGCCTCCCGAGTACTGGGATTAAAGGCGTGCACCACCAACGCCCGGCTTTTTTGTCTTTTGCATGGTGTGTGAATGTGTGTTTTGTCCCATTCCGTTTGAGACAGTTTCTTGTTCATTGTTGTATATTCCAGGCTAGTTGGCTGGTGAGCTTCCAGGAAATCTCCTGTCTTTACCTCTCATCTCTGGGTGGGAGGTTCTGGGGATTCAGACTGAGGTCTACAAGCCTGCACTTTATCCTCACATGATTCCTCATGGAGTCATCCTCCTTTTAGTGACTGGTGCTGGCTGGGTGTTGGTGGTGCACGCCTTTAATCCCAGCACTCGGGAGGCAGAGGCAGGTGGATCTCTGAGTTCCGAGGCCAGCCTGGTCTACAGAGCGAGTTCCAGGGCTACAGAGAAACCCTGTCTCGAACCCCCCCCCCAAAAAAAAAACTGGTGCTGAAGAGTGAACACAAGGTCTTTCATGTGCTAGGCATTCCCAGCTCAAGGGTATCTTTATGATCAAAAGGGTTTTTTTGGGGGGGGAGGGGGAGGGATCCAAGACACGTTTTTTCTGTGTACCTTTGGAACCTGTCCTGGAACTAGCTCTGTAGGTAAGGATGGCCTTGAACTCCTGCCTCTGCTGGAATTAAAGGCATGCGCCACTACTGCCTGACCGCCAGAATAGTATTTTTCTGCTGTAATGGTGTCAGTTTCATAGGATGGAACCTTTTCAATGTACTGAAATACCAAACCTGGAATTAAGAACCTGAAATATGGGATCTATCCTGTCTGCCAGGCTTCTGAGGAACACCTGAAGCAGCACTACATTGACCTGAAAGACCGGCCTTTCTTCCCGGGCCTGGTGAAGTACATGAACTCAGGGCCTGTGGTGGCTATGGTGAGTATTTGTGAGGGACTAACGGGAATTATTACTCTGTCCTCTCTTTTGGGACTGGCTTTTGCTGTGTGGCCCAGGCTCATCCAGAACTCTGTCTACCTCTTTCGTGCTGGGGTTGTAGATAGGAAGGAGTTAACTAGGTGTGTGGGAGGGGAAAGGAAATCAGATTCTGAAAATCTCTTGGACTGGACAGAGTTCAGTGGTAAGAGCTCATGCTGCTCCTGAAAAGGTCTGTAGTCAGGTTCCCAGCCTCCCACCACCTGTAACTCCAGCTCCAGGGATCTGATGCCTCTGCAGGCATCAGTATAAACATGTGCATGTTTGTGCACACACATAACTAAAGATAAGTGGCGGTGGTGGCGCACGCCTTCAATCCCAGCACTTGGGAGGCAGAGGCAGGGGATCTCTGTGAGTTCGAGGCCAGCTGAGTTTTCTAGGACAGCTAGGGTTATATAGAGCTAGAGCCTAGGGCAAGTCTCTAGGTTTTCAAAGCACTGACTATGTCTGACAAGTCCTTTTGACTGCAGTGTTTCCTAGATCTAGAAAAGTATTTCTAAGTATGTAATCTGTAATGCAAAAGTTCTCTGGCCCTGCACTACAGGTGCAGTGTCTTCTGGGTGGCTTTGATGTCCCCTAGGGACATAGAGTATAAGGAAAAGGCACTGAAATTGTTTAAGTGTACTTTCAGTTCCTAGACTTGTCCTTTCCTTCTTCCCCTGCAGTATCCTTTACAGTTAACCCTTTCCCAGGGAGGCCCTTCCACTCATCACTGATTTTTCCCCAAACTTTGACCTTTTTTTTTTTTTTTGGTGACTGTTTATCCTCAAGTTGTGTCTTTTCCTATGTTCTACTTGTTCAATGAATTTAAAACATCGGCTCTTGCTCTCTGCTGGGGTTATCGTACCACAATGTCAGAAATCAGTGTCCTTAATGGTTCTGTAACAGTAATTGTCTTTTCTTCTGTCAAGGTCTGGGAGGGGCTCAATGTGGTAAAGACAGGGCGAATGATGCTTGGAGAGACCAATCCAGCTGATTCTAAGCCAGGCACAATTCGAGGGGATTTTTGCATCCAGGTTGGCAGGTAAGTGTGTGTGTGATGTGTGTGAGCGATCCCCCCCCCCCCAGGGTTTCTTTGTATAACAGTCCTGGCTGTCTTAGAACTCACTTTGTAGACCAGGCTGACCTCGATCGAACTGAGATCTGCCTGCCTGTGCCTCCCAAGTGCTGGGATTAAAGGCATGTCCTACCACCACTAGTCATAATAACACTTATAACACTTAACTCTTAGTGGAGTATACATCCTTTGGGGCATATCCCAAGTTTAGGAAAACCTGAACTTAATATAAGGTAGAAATTATCACTAAATACTTTCCCCAAATTAGGGCTGGTTCTTGTCTGGCTTTGATTTGGAGGCTTGCCCACTTCTTTTTTCAGTAATTTAAGAAAGATGCTTTTTTGGCAGTAGTAGCAATCTTGGGCTATAAATACTCTTGAAGGGAAGACTTTAGTCTAAGGCTTTTTGTTTGAGCACCTTTATAGCTTTTTTTTTTTTGGAATGACATTTAAAGATTTTTTTGGAGTGTTTTGTTTGCATGTATGATGTGTGCTCTGTGTCTAGAGGTTAGAAGAGACTATGGGATGCTTTAGAACTGAGTTAAGCATGGTTGCAAGCCACCATGTGCTCTTAGTGGATTTCAGTTAAATGTTCTATTTACATTGAAGGTTCAGTGTAGTGCCTCATACATTCTAGACCAGCATTCTCAGTCCTACAGTTGGTTTTGGGATACCTGGGGTAGGGAAATGTAATTACTGTCTGCCCTTTGGTGTTACCTATTAAATGGACTCTGGCACTTTAAAACGATGTAACAAGTGAGCTTTCTTTTTTTAAGGAATATCATTCATGGTAGTGATTCGGTGCAAAGTGCAGAAAAAGAGATCAGTCTATGGTTTAAGCCTGAAGAACTGATTGACTACAAGCCTTGTGCACATGACTGGGTGTATGAGTAGAGGTGAATAACTCTGGGTCCTTTCCCGAATTACTGATGGATCCCTGGACACAGCTCTTCATTCCACAGAATGAATGGATCATCCTTTCTAAAACAATAAAGACTAAAAAAAAAAAAAAAACTTTGAAAGTGGATAGTTTCCTGTGCTCATTTGCTAGGCCTAAAAGTGATTTTGTCCCATGACTATGATGGAATTAAACAAAGCAGCGTTGTTTATTTATTTTTCAGGACAGGGTTTCTCTGTGGCTTTGAGATTGTCCTGGAACTAGCTCTTGTAGACCAGGATGGTCTCAAACTCAGAGATCCGCCTGCCTCTGCCTCCCGAGTGCTGGGATTAAAGGCGTGCGCCACCACCGCCCAAGAGTAGTCTTATTTATGATGAATAATCTGAATCTTCTCAGAAACAAGCTAGAGATCAAGACACTTATGAGGGAAGGTACTAGGGGAGAGTCAAAGTGTGACACTGACTTTTTAAAGAAATAAACAACCCAAATTGCACTAGCTTAATGTGTATTAATGTGAAAACATAATGACATTGAACCAAAGCCAAATAGGCCAGATTTGTCTTTGTTGCTTAGGAGAAAGTCTCAAGACAAAGTTAAAAGGATACCACTGGAACAAAGGGTTAAAGAACAATTATGTAGTTTCAGCCTGAAGCTTGTGTCCTGCAGCCTTATGCCCTTTCATCAAAGACTGCATGTTTCTAAGTGCTTTGTCTGGTGTACAGACGTCAGAAGTGGGTGTCTGATTGCCTGGAACTAGATTTATAGATGTTAGCTGCTACATGGCTGCTGGAAAGTATTGAACCTGGGTTTTCTACAAAAAGCAAGTGTGTTTAATCACGGACTCTTAACATGTGCCCCTGTGATAGGATGCCTATGCACCGGTGTGGGTGACCTCAAATTGGAGGTAAAAGTGGTTGAGTTGCCCACTTTGGGTACTGGGAGCCAAACTTGGGTTGTTTGGAAAAGTAGTGTGGTTTTAACTGCTGAACCATCTCTGCAGCCCCCTTGAGTAAGAGGATTTTTTTCTAAGGCTCATCACCCATCGGCATGGGGTATTTAGTGTATTCTTGGGAGTCTAAAAGCACAGTTCCATTTTTAAGCCTAATCTTCCTGTAGTATTTGTGTCTCTCAAAGCCTAGCTTAAAACACAAGTGCCTGCTGAATATTTAGAAACTGATAAAGCCTGGGGTTGGTGGCTTACATTTATGTCTTGTCACTCAGAAGACTGAGGCAGCAACCTGGGGCCTCACAAGAGAAAAGTTGGTGAAAACTGCCATTCCTAGCTAAGACAACAGAGTTGTCCTGGAACTCAGAAGTCTGCTTGCCTTTGCCTTGTAGGTGCTGACATTAAAGGTGTGCTCCATCATTATTATCTGGCTTTTTTTTAGTATCCTTGTACACTGAATACTGACACTGATGTAACCAATACGTAACCTTGTCTCTGCCTGTCTGCACACAGCTCCTAAACCAACTCCTTTGATGAAAAGTGTATGCTGAGAGGATGGAGGGAGCTTCAGGACACCCCAAAAGGAGGGTAACGGGGAACTAAAGGTTGAGCTGTCACCAGTGGCCAAACATGCCCAATCATGTCTAGGTAATGACATCCAGAGCAAGCCCAAAGGACAGAGTTTGGTTGCATTCACATTATTCCTGTTTAGATGCTTTACCTTCTATGTTGTATCCTGTCTTTTGTGATGTTAGGGAATCAAATCCATTTATTGCCTCTTTACAGTGCCAGAACCCTCTCTCTTAAAAACAGCAAAAAACAACAACAACAACAACAAAAAAACCCAAAAAACCCAAATAAAACAAAAACTGCATTTATTATGTGAAGGCACACATATGATGTATCTTGCAGGAGTGAAAACCAGAGGACAGCTTTTGGAACTACTTTTTCCTTTTACCATGTGGAACCTGGGGACTAAACTCAGGTTTTTAGGCTAGGTGGCAAGCACCTTTACTTGCTGAACCAGCTTGCCAAGATACCCAGCTGGTATTGGAATTCTACTTGGTGGGGGGAAAAACTCCACACATCTGGTTCAAATGGGGCTAGGGACATGCCTCTGGTAAAATACTTGCTAGTGTCCCTGAGGCCCTGGGATGGATTGCTGCTACTTGGCACAAACACGGTCACCCAGAGTATGGACTCCAAAGCCCAATGTTCTAGACTATTTTTCCACAAGTGATATACACTTAATTATGCGATTGCTCTGGGTTTGGCTCTTTTCCTGCCCGGCAGTGAAATCTCAGCTCAAACACAGCTTAGGATACAACAGGAGCAAGAGGACACTGATTTGTTGGACAGCAGCAAGTTCCGCGTCACAGTATCCTCTTCCTTTATTTTGTATTGTGACTATCCTTTGGGCCATGTAATGGCCATCTTGGGGAGTTCAGTTGTGCCCTCTTGCTAAAGGATCATCCTATGCTCATCTGTTTATGTTCCCTCATGGACTATTGGGAAGTGTTGCTCTCTGGCCCTGGTACACAGTCATTCTACCATCTACTGTAATACTAATTGCATATGGCCTCAGGGAGAGGTTAGAGTATACAGGGCAAGCCTGACTAGTTCAATTCTCAGATGACCCAGTGAAAAGAATCAGTTCCTGAAACACACACACACACACACACACACACACACACACACACACACACACACACACACACACACACACACACACACACACACGATTGATGTCATAACATGAAGGGGAGAACTGATTTTTTCAAGTTGTCTGACCTCCATATGTACACCACAGCATATCCACCCACACTCCCTAATAAACATGTGTTGAAAAAATTGATAAAATAAAGCTCAACTTTAACATTTTATTTTGTGTAAAAAAGGGCAAATTTAGTGAATTATTTTCATCTTGTACACAAAGTTATAATTTTAATGCTTTCCACATCCATGCTGAAAATTTGCATTTTGGTAAAAATGAAAGGAACATAAATTTCTCTAAAGGAATTTTTCACGTCATTATATACATTTCACGAGAAAGCTTCAAACGCTTCCTCAATGATCACAAGTTACCAGAAAATAAAAGATTAAATTTGTCCAGATATTGATCTATATATCAAACGCACACAGAAATGATGTAAAAACCTTATGTACTTTAGCCTGTCCTTGAAAGGTTTGTCCAGGGACAGATGCATCTTTATTTATTTATTTATTTATTTATTTGTTTTTTGTATAAATGACTGTGGCTTTATTTAAAATATGAAAATCAAAGGAAGATACCCAGTTTAATCACAGTATTTTTAAAATCCCTCCCCAATATTAAAGGATCATTACCAAATATATAGCACCATAATACAAATATTGATGGGCGAGGGTATTCACATCACACAAAATTAACAATAATAAAAACAAACAAACACTGAAAAACCCGTGTTAGTATCCGCAGAATAAGAAGTTGATAACAGCTTTAGCTTTCCTCATACACCGCAAGGAAAAGGTTAAAAGTTTAAACTACTAAAAGTTCCCAGGCTCCTAACAGGAAAACAAAAACAAACCCAACGTCAGCAGTACATTTTGAACTGTAAAAGAGAACAGGGCTACTGAGTTGTAAGACGACAGAATTATGGCTACAATGGAAGCCTCCTCTGGTTAACTTTTTGTGTTAGCAGCAGGAGTGGAGGGTCTTAACAAAGAAGAGGGCTTCAGGTTGTGTTCAGACTCTAACAAGTCTTTACTAACCCTTCACTGTTGGTGAACACAAACACTTTATGAATGTAGGTGGGGAATTTTAAACACGTCAAGCCTGGTTTTGGTGTACAATTGGAAGCTTGTAAAACCTGGCTACAAATGAGCATTTCACAGAACTAACTACCAGGACTGGCTGGCATGAAATCACATCCTTCCTGGCATACAGTTCGTTCCCCAGAGAGCTCTGACACCTAAGGTATGAGGAGAGCATCCCATACAACAGGCTTCTTGTGCTGGTAACATGGAAGCACAGTCCTGGGTTTAATCTGCTGAGCCTGAGAATAAAGACTGCTATAACCTTTGCTTTGGACCTCTTCTAGGCTTGAAGCTCCTGGGAAGATTCTTCAAAGTCAAAGATTTGGAAAGTTGGAGGATGTCACATTTACAGTAGGTCCCCCTCAGCAATGTTGTTTAAGATAAATATCCAGTAATTTTACAGCTGAATTCACATATATTTGACACGAGATTCAACTTGCATTGATGTGATCTACATTTAGCCCCCAGAGTCAGTATTAAGAAATGGTGACATGCGATTCCATACATTTTTACACTATAAAGTAACACATTTTACTTCCAGTAGCTACTACAAAACCTTATATTAACCCCTCTTGCATAGAATGAGGTAAACCTGTGCGTATTACCAATGCTATTATTCCCAAAAGTAGAGCAATATTTTAGAAAATAAATTGCTGGTTTTTAATGTTCTATGCATTTAAAAGTCAAACAAAAATCTTACCTAAAACGTCTCCTGGGGTTTTCCATTAGCGTTTTTTTTTTTTAAAGCATTCCATAGGCTCAAGGGCTGCAGAGGTTAATCATTTTGATTAATTTCTCATTAGCCCTGCCTATTTTCCAGAGGAGATGGGCAGTATTACCACTCTGAAGAGGCCAGGCTCAGACCCAGAAGCACTTCTAGAACAGATGCAATGAATTCCTGAGAGTTTAGTTTATGAACCTCACTGGTAAATTCTAGAGCTCTCATTCAGTCACAACTCGGCAGAAGGGTAGAGAGCAAACCTTTCACCAATTTACCCTTTTATCTTATTTGTTTTTAAAGGAAGCCATATGAATTTTAAAATAGGGAATGTTTAAAATGGTCCAAATCAGTTATTGTTAAAATAAATTCCAACTACAATTAAGGAAAACTCATAATATGTGTGTACATATGGAATTTTAAGAAAATTAAGTTTTTTTTGCAAACCAGTTTCTAACAAATCCAGGACAGTTAAAAGTGGTGCTGGAATGATTCTGAAATCTAAACTTATTCTGGTTAACAATTTTTTCATCTGATTCCCTTGGTAATACAAAACATCTGTTTTCAGGTGTGGTGACATTAAGTTGCTCTCTCTCAGATGGAGAAAAATGGCAGAGGTTTGATAAGAATATCCCTTTTATGGGATGTTTTCTAGCAAGGAAAATAGAATAAACTTAGGAAAATATTCATTTTCCCAACCCCTTATATAGACTGAGATCCTGTGTATCTTGTCAATCATTCCAGTTTAACACCTTAGTGTTAGAAAAGTTTATCTTTTTTATGTGAAGGAGAGCATATAAAAGTATCCAGGGTTCTCCTAGTTTCATATACAACTTCAAATAAATTTTAGCAGAATGAAAAAATTTCTGTACAAACATTTAAATGGGCTGCAATAAAATGTCAGCGAGCACAATTAATGACCCCTTCCGTGATCTACATGGTGATGAGCCCTCTGTGAGGGGTTCAGTTGCATATTTCTGCAGCAAGGGAAGCTGGAGATGTGACTGGCCTAACTCTAAAATCCAAAAATCTCCCAACAGGTACCAAAAAGGTTCATTTGTAATGACAGTTCATTTGCATTTACAGCTATATCCTTCTTAATAATTTCCTTCAATCCTGCTACCTAAACTTTAATCTTACCAAAAAAGTTAGAATTTCAGTTCTTGTTAACAATGCACATAAATCCAAACTTGGAAAATATTACAAAATTCTTTCAAAAGCTTCAAATACAACACAAAAATTGTCCATCTTTATAAATTGAAAAATTCCCCCCCACCAAAATAGTTTCCCCCCAACCTGAAAAATCTGGAACTGAACTTTTCTGTGTTTAGCAAAATGTCCCAGTAGAATAGCCGGCTGTACAGCTGGATGACTACAAATCTGTCCTGTAAAACAGTCCCTCCCACCCCTAGTTTCTGAGCCACCTCATGGCTCTTGTTTGATGTAGAAGGTAGCAGAGCCATTGCTTTCTTGGTCAGATGCTCCTTGGAGGAAGCTATAATCCTCTCCATCTAGCAGCTCCTCCTTCAGCTGCGATGTGGTCACTGTATGAGACAGAAATGCACGGGATGTTACCAAGTCTTCTGGAGTGCCCTGGTTGTTCATCTTCATGTTCTATCAATTTTACAGCTAAGAAGACGTCATTTCTTCAATACCTATAAAGATGAAATCATGGAAGGCTAGGTGGAACTCAAGGGTAGAATGCCTGCCTAGCACACATGAGGTGATGGACTTGACCCCAGCATTGCAAAACAGACAACAATGATAACAATGTCCTAAAATATATTAACACTGTATGTGTGTGTATGGTTTTAGGGCACTACATATGCGTGTGTTAGGCAAGTGCTCTACCATTGGGCTACACCTCTCAATCCTAATTTAAATTTTAAAGTATATAGTCAATTAAATGTTTAGGAAAGGAACAATGATGCACACTGGGTACTATACTGAATAATCTTCAATAGGATGATGAGTAACAGCGTTCATTAATTCAACTAAGATAACTGAAATTCTTAGTATTAAATTTTCACTTTTATACCAATGCCTATACAAACTAACATATTTCTTATACATTTGGAGATGTAACATACAACATGACAGTGTCTGCCTATGTAGACCAAGATGGCCTTAAATTTGTGGTCTTTCTGTCTCTTCCTCCAGAGGGCTGGGATTGTAGGTATACATTACCACATCCAGCTAACGTCTCTTCAGCCAACTTAGTTCTGATAAATCTGAAGTCACTAGCTATGGGCCCTATGATTATGATTATAATTTTTCTTTTATTAAGACTAGGGCTCATGTAGCCCAGCTAGCTTCCTGTCTCAGCCTACAAGTGCTTAGATTACAGATGTGAGCCACCACAGTCAACTGCTTTTAATATTTTAATAAACCTAATTATCAAATTAGCTTTATTGTATGTGTGTACTATAAAAAATACAGCATATAACATACACACTGATGTCTATATATACACAGACATCACACACGTGTGTGACTTAGTACTATCTATGGTTTGAGGTATCTAAGGTCGGGCTTTAAAACATACATTTGAATGAAGGGTGCCTGCATGTAGAATATAAACCTCCTTACACCAAAGCCCCTAAACACTGTCACTTGTATTTCCTTCCTTCCCTCTTACCCTCACTCCTGGTACTAGAAATTCATCCTAGAGCCTTGGGCCTATTAGACAAATACTCTACCCCATGAGCTACATCCTCTACCCCCAGGGTCTTTGCTAGGTTGCCCATACTGGATGAGAATTTGTGATCTTCCTGCCTAGCCTCACAAGTGCTAGGATAACAACTATGTGACATCACCACACCCAGCATTATTTCATTTTTTCATGGTGCTGGGGAATGAATTTTGTGTATGCTAGGTCAGCACTCCACCATTGGGATACACTTACACACTTTGTAACATTATTTTAGTTGATGAAGATTTCTTTAAAAATTAATGATGCCTTTCCCAGTCCAAGTGTGTTGGCTCACATCAATAGTCCCAGCAGTCTGGAGGCTGAATGAAGCAGGAGGATCTTGAGTTTGAGGCATAGACTAAATACTATATAACAAGATCAACAAACAAATATAAAACCTAACCTTAGGACATCTTTTAAAAATTTTATCTATATTTTTGAGACAAGTTTTCACTAAGAAGCTCTGGATGACCTGGAACTTGCTATGTAGATGGACTAGACTAGCTTTGAACTCAGAAAGATCTGACTCCTGAGTGCTCAGATTAAAGGTATGCACCACCAGCCAGCACTTCTCACATCTCTTACTAATTTTAAGGAATAATGTTTTACGAGATGACAATTCATCTTTCTTTGGTTCCTATTTTAGTATCGAGGGTGAAAGACTTAATAGCACAAAGACAAAAAAGTGCTATGTATAGTAAGAGCAGAAGAAACATATTGTTGGAAGGCAAAGCATGCACAACTGTATAGTTCTTCCTTTGCTTAATAAAAATGTGTTCTAATGAACAGTACAAATATGCAATAGTTATCTTTCAGATCTAACCAACATGCAGTAGACATTTTAGTATTATCACAAGGATAAACATGGAAACAAAACCCACATTTCATTAAAGGTGCAGTACCCACAATAAAAGGTTGAACATTACTTGTTATACGATGATTAGATGGCTAAATGAATGGGAATCACCATGCTTCAAGATCAAAGATGTTTCACTCAAACGGATGTGTTTTTATGTAAGGAAGATAAGCTGAGGATCTAAAGCACATCCTAAAGCTTTATTCATTTGTACCCAAAACAAGTATTTGGAGTAGAATCATGTTAAAATATGGAAATGATGTACTTCAAAATCACTCAAGATAAAGGTGAAACATTCATCACTCAGGTATGAAATGTTCTAATGCAAACTTTCATTATCATGGAAACAAAAATAAAGCCTGCCTGGGATAATCCTTTCTTCCTAGCCTTTATTCTCAACTAATGATGGATGAATGCAATAGATCAAGTGGCTCAATGTCTCATTTTATACCAACACGATTTCTAAACTCTGCTTTTCAAAGTAATTCGCTTTAGTGACACCAATCACCAACACAAATGGAAGTGACATTTCATAAATACAAAGCCAATAATAATAAATTCTCCAAACAGTCAATCCAACAGCGATTTTAGACATGAAGGCAGTACTACAGTTTCCACAGAGTTTCACTGAGCAGATCACACCACAGCCCATAGGACATGCCCCAGAGCTCAGAAGATAGGCACTAAAGTTAGAAGCCATGAGGTTTTCCTTGTAGCATCTCACAAGTTGAGTTCAGCTTGTGAATCAGAACCTCTATCAAAATATGTACTTTTAAAATTAGTCTGTTTAAAGAAACTGCTCTGAAGAGCTAATACACATTTTAAAAAGCAAGAATATTCATATTTAATTAGGTAAAATACTGTTTCCTAAGTAGCATGTATGAAAAGAGAAAAGTTAACAATGAACTGGAATGCTATTAGTTCTTGGAGGAGTAGCTAACATTGTTGGTTTTGTTGAAACATCAGAAAAACTGGTGGGAAGCTCAAGATGACTATGCACAGTCAGAGCTGTGAGAGCTAAGGAGTTCATCTTAAATCGAGGTGAAAAAAAAAAAGGCTGATAATGTCAGGTACAAACACCCTGGCAAGGGAACAAGGTACTAAGTTTCATGTAGGCTTTCAAACTACAAAGCCATTGAGGAAATGCTGATCAGCTAAAGCAAGTCACTTGAAAAGCAATCCTAAGATGTGAAGGATAAATGCTAACCAAACATGCACTCTAGCTTTGAAGTTCCAAGATCACCACTCTTATCTAAAGGAAACTTTGGTCTCAGCAACTATAAGGGGTAAAACGTTGAGCAGTCTTCCTTGATTCTACCTACGACAGACCCTGGCCTAACCAACTAACACCAAGAAATGCCACCTACTTAATCACTTAATCACTGTGCACACCAAAACATGAAGTTATGGAAACAAATTTCAATCTAATTCAACACCATGACATACATAATAATGTGTTTCACATCGGTGATGATACTCAGCTAAGATTTACTATCATGACCAAAATTACTTGAACTCAATACACATTTTCCAAGAATGAGCCACTATGGAATGTTATGAAAAAATATCTTACTTTTGATTAACCAGATGAGTTCTTCTGAACCTCTCTCCCTCAGGTTAAGTTACATGGAAGTCTACAATGTAATATGCTAGCCATTTTAATTAAAGCATGAAATATCGGAAGTTGTCTCCTAATTCTAAAAGTTAAAATGACAGCTCGCTCATATGTTCCTTAAGGACAGCAAAAACTCCTTTCCTAATGATTCCTCTTAGTGAGATGACTACTAAGAACCAGTGAAAATGGATATTTTAGTTAAAATTAAAAAAAAAAGGAAAGAAAAAAACTTTGATGAGTCAGCACTGTCACGCCAGACCATGCTTTGTTTCCCACCACCCTGCCCAGCACCTGACCCTCTGTAGTACCTGAGGTGCTGCCGTGACTAGTTACCTGTTTTGAGGCTGGGCCTGAACTCTCGGCTAGTGCTGGGAGGTGGGAAGGCCTCCAGGGCTGTCTGTGCTGGCAGGGTTCGATATGGAGGAGGAGTCAACTCTTCGTCCCCAGAGAAGCTCCTCCGCACCCCGCCTGTCATGGGCAGGCTCGACAAACTGACAGGCTTCTTCCCAACTGGCATCTTCCTCTCTAAACATCAAGTCAGACTGAAGTAAGCTTTGACTTAGGTGTGTGGTAAGAAAAGTGCATTGTATTACTAGGGAGGCTGGGTTGGATAGGACACTGTAGTTAGTTGACTGTGCAAGGCTTTAACTTCTGTAAATAAGTATGTGTGTGTACCCATATGTGTGTGCGCGCCCACATGCACAGCGTATGCTGGGGGGGCAAATTGTTTTTAATCTCTCGGGTTTGATATTCCTGGTCTTGACTCTCAAGCTTAAAATGAACAAGAAAACAAACTATACAGTAAGTTAGTGAGGACAACTGCTGGGTTAATTTCATTCAAGAAAACTCAGCTTGAATGCTGGGGTGAAAAGCCAATGGAAGAAGGGGTCTTCACTTTCTTGTGGTAGTGCTGGAGACCAGCAGGCTCTCACACACACTAGGCAAGTGCTACAGTGATCTGCACACTGATCCCAAGAGAAAGTCTCCTCTGAGCATAAGTTTTAAGGCTGTATTTTTCTCTGGCTATAGAAGCCTAATTATGGCCCTTCAGGGGAGAAATCAAACAAACTAGCATCATATGTCTTGATTGGGTACCACAATCTCAGTGCTCTCCTAAGTTTTTGTCAGCAGTACATCCAGACAGCATTTGTAATTCTGACCCAGAAAAGTACTTCTAAAACTCAAAAAGCATATTACAATTACATACTTCTTACAAGTTCTTAATCTCACATATTAGGACAGGATCTCAGGCAGCCCAGGCTGGTTTTGAACTTACTATGTAGACAAGGCTGGACTTGAACTTCTGATCATCTTGCCTCCATTTCCCAAATGCTGGAATCGCAAGTGTGCGCCATTGTGTTCAGCTTTCCTTAATTAATTAGTTTTCAAGATAAGGTCTCACATAGACTAGGCTAGCCGTAAACTAATTAGATAGCTGAGAATGAATTTGAGATTATGACCTTCCTTCCTGTGTCTATCTCCTATGCACTAAGGCTAAAGGCATGTACCTCTTTTAGTTATAGGTTCATAAGCAAACATAAACATTCCAGAACTCACAAAATGCTTTTACCAAACTAAAATATGCTTTAAACTTCACAAACACTGAACTGCCAGGCATAGTGCAGTAAGAGTACAAACTGAAAGATAATCTTATCTCTATAAATGTACATTTTTCCTGCTAAGTGTACAATGACTCAGTAATCATCTAAGCTTTAGATAATAGGAATGAAATACATAAATCTAAGTCAGCAGTATTTCCATATAAAATGAATCTGAAATCGAAGTGAGTTCACACTCAGCTTTCAACTGCCAGGCTACTGTCATGTGCAGTAACTACTTGACTTTTTCTAACACACTGTGAGTATAATACTAGGAAAATCCACCAAGTTCTACACATAGCAGCTCCTGAAAATGGTGCAATTTGAATCTACTTCAGAATTACTATGGTTTGAAATAATGTTCTTTGAAGTTGAGCAGCTCATATGACCTTCCTGGTAAAACTATACTCTTATTTTCCAAAAGGCTAGTTAACAACTGGCCTCATATATCACAACTATAGCACACACCGAACTCACTGTTCACCAAGCCAGACAATGAAGACAATCAACTACTCTGGTAGGCAAAAAGGACTACCATAACAACTTCAGGACAGAAGAAGACTGAGCTTGAAGTAACAACAGAGCCACAACACAACATTCTACCAGCAAACGTAAAAGACACCAGGTCCTGAAACTCGTCTACTATGGACAAGTTTGCCTGCAGTGGGTAACTTGGATTTTTATTTTGGTTTATGTGCCTGTGTGTCAGCATGCAGATATATGTAGGTACCATCAGAGTCAAGAGCCTGTTGGATACCCTGCTACATACAGTTACAGGCAGTTACAAACCACTCAATGTGGTTGGATTCTAACTTGGATCCTCTTGCAAAGCAAGAGATCCATCTCTCAGACAACTTAGATTTTATTTTTTTTCTAAGACAGGTTTCTCTGTGTAGCCTTGGCTTTACAGGAACTCGATCTATAGACTAGGTTGGTCTCACACTCATAGAGATCTGCCTCCCTCATGCTGGGATTAACGGCATGTGCCACCATTGCTAGCAACAATTTAAGATTTTTAAACCTGAAGCTCTTTCATGTTTTGCTAACAGATTTTGTGGGAAGGACTTATTTATGTGTTTGTGTGTGTATATGTGCTGATGACAGTGTACATGTGTATGGCCAGAGGTCAACTTCAGGTGTCATACACTTCTGGAACTTGCCAATTAGGCTAGGCTAGTCGCCAGAGAGTCATGGGATCTTCCTATTTCTGCCTTCTAGCACTGAGCATGTGCCACATTGTTTTTTTTCTTAAATGTATGTTTAGGGAACCAAATTCTGGTCTTCATAATTTGTGGCAAGTACTTTACCAACTAGACTTCCAGCACCACTCTGTATCCCCATCCCCTTTTGAGACAGGGTCTCAATTCTGCAATTTAGGTTGGCATGGAACTCACTATGCAGCTCAGGATGGCCTTGAATTTGCAGCAATCCTCCTGTCTCTGTGCCTGAGTACTGGAATTATGGGTCTGAGACACCACACATAGCCTTATGGGCAAGATTTCTAATAAGTTTGTGTAATGGGGGAAAAATCCTGCCAGTCAGTGGCATATGCCTTTAATCACAGAGGCAGAGACAGGTGGATCTCTGAGTTCCAGGACAGCCAGGGCTATACAGAAAAACCCTGTCTCAACCCCCACCTTCTCAAATCATACAAAACAAGAAGCAGATAGTAACTTAATAATGTAAAACTATTGCTTATTATATTTCTTCTAACATTCAAAAAGCATTTTTCTAAGATTTTGGCAACAAAACCATACTCACTTGATGATACACTCACTATCTTTACTTGGTTCACTTATTGTAAGCATTTGTATTTTGCTTCAGAAAACACTTTCCTTTCTGAATGGGAAAAATTCCTAATTCCAAAACAAAAATATATCTGGTCCCAAGGGGTTTCTAGTAAAGAATCATTATTTACTTTCTATGTTCATATAATTTTAAGGCATTAGAGATGATGGCCATAGTATTAAATCAAAATGCCAGAGTTAAGGGGTATGTTTCATCTACAGCTAAAGTTAATCTCTAATTCAGAAATCTAGCAATATTAAATAGCACCATAATTGGTTTAACTGATATTCTTACTTTGTCAATTCATTCACGTATCCCCATATTCCTACCCTAGGAATTCAACGATTCAAATATTTAAGACAGAAACAAACCCTGCAAGGATCACAAAGAGGGAAGCAAAGGAACTGTGAAAATAATGCTCATCAGTTAGCAAGAAGGATTTTTTTTTTGAGTTTTTGAGACAGGGGTTGTATTGTTTTGGAGGCTGTCCTGGAACTCGCTCTGTAGACCAGGCCTGCCTCTGCTTCCTGAGTGCTGGGATTAATACAATTTTTATATGTATTCATGTGCATCTGAGTTCGTGCGTGCGTGTTCGTGTATTCACTTCATGTGTGCAGGTCACCTCTGATCTAGAAAAGGATCTAGGATCCCTTGGAATTAGAGTTATAGACATTTGTGAACTGCCTGATATAGGTCCTGGGAACTGAACTAAACCTGGTCATATGCAAGGATAGCCAAGTGCTGTTAATGGCTGAACCCCCTCTCTAGCTCTTTTTCTCTTTCTCTTCTTCTTCTTCTTTTATTTTTTTGAGACAGGGTTTCTCTGTGTAGTTTTGGAGTCTGTCCTGGAACTTGTTTTGTAGACCAGGCTGGTCTCAAACTTACAGAGACCCGCCTGCCTCTGCCCCTTGAGTGCTGGGATTATAAAGACAAGCTCCACCATTGCCTGGCTCCTCTTTCTGTTTTTGAAGACAGTCTTATTCTATAGCCCAAGCTAGCCTGAAACTTGTGGCAATCTTTCTGCCTTATCTTCCTGAGGGCTCGGATTACAAGCATGAATCACCATACCTAACTAGTAAAAAAGACTATTCATAAATCTTCAGGAGGGAATATATATACACATGTGTGTAAGTTAATTGCATACATATACACCACATATTTATGTGTGTGTATGTATTCTCCCTGCCCCCTTATGATAGGGTCTCCAGTAGCCTAGGAAGGTCTTGGACTTGCTATGAAACTGATAACCTTGAAATCCTGATCTTCCTGCTTCTGTTTGTTGAGCGCTAGGATTACAATCATGTGCCTAAAACCACTGTTTGACTTCAAAGGTCTTAGAAACTTCTGAAACCTTTCTCAAATTCTTGTCTAACACAAAATGGTAATGCGTCTGTTAAATTCACTTTACAGAAAGCTGAGTGGCATACCTGCTATAGTTCATATAGGGACATAATATTCACATGTGAATTCTTCATAAGCATGTGCAAATCAGCAGACTTCACTATAACTGTGAATGGTCTAGCAGTGCTCTCTAAGCTCCTGTAGTCAAACTGCTACACTACCAAGCTCCTGATGGGCAGAGTAACTCTGGGTCTGTGGGAAGTTTTGGCCACAGAAGAAAGGGCAAGGGACAAGACTGTTTTGTGATGATTTCATGCAGGTCATCACTAGTTGAGGCTAGATACATTTTCATGATGGGAGGAACATTGTTTTTCTTTTTTGTTTCTTGAGACATGGTTTCTCTGCATAGTCTTGGCTATCCTGTAACTCATTCACTAGAGTAGGATGGCCTCAAATTCTGCTTCCCAAATGCTGGGATTAAAGGAGAGCTCCACCACTGCCCCACCTTGGAAACTTGTTTTTCAAAGCACCAACACAGTAATTAGGTTTGCCACTTAAAAAAATTACAAATAACTGTTAATTGGGAAGAACAGAGACTATTTGGTTAATCCTTAGGTACATTTTACTGTAAGAAGTATCTTAAACATCTTTTTTAAATGTTAGAATAAGATATTCTACAACAAGTTTCATGAATAGCTTTCTATGGTAGTAAAAAACATTTTATATTACTGTGGACAATAATGACAACCACAATTTTTTAAGAAAAATTCATTATTGGAAGCATTTAAAAATTGACTTTGTTAGCTACACATCAACTCAGATTTTCCCCCCTTTATTTTGGTGTGTGTCTGTGACATGTGATATATATATATATATATATATATATATATATATATATATGAGGGAGTATGTTCTTCCTTGTGGAGGCTTATCGCTTAGTGGTTCTTTTGAGACAGGGTTTCTCTGCATATATCTGGCTGCCCCAGAACCTGTTCGATAGACCAGGCTAGCCTAAAACTCAAGAGACTGGCCTGGTTCTTCCTCCTGAGTGCTAGGACCAAAGATGTGTGCTACCACACCAGGCTTCCTCCTTTGCATTTCCCCCACTAAGCTCTAGACTTTCAATGTGGATTTCTCAGGGTTATTGTTCTAGATAGAGCGGTACTTTGTAGGAATGATGGCTACTGTAAACATCAAGCACTGTTTTTTTGCTTCATTAAAAAAGTTTTAAAAGGGATTAACTTTGATAGGTATATAATTAATCCAAGAATCATTCTCAGGCTCTATTCTTTATCTGTGTGCTTTAAACCGCAGATAAAGAATAACTGATTTATCCTGTCAATTAAAAGTGTTTCTTAGTATCAAAAAGGTTGGCCTTTTATGTCATACTGCACCTTTAAGCATAATACATAATGAACAAGCACCAGTTCTCACAGAGATGTATTTTTCTGTGCAAGAATACTGTGACCTCAATTGATTAACAATTAGAAAATATATGCAAACACATGGTGACCCACTTTTCTTATGTCCTTTGTATTGCTGGGACTTAGCCTTTTTCTTCTGTTTTGAGGAAGCTGACTGGTTTTCTCTTGATGCTGAAAAATAAAAGAAAAAATTGGTAATGGAGAATGGTTAACAACTCTAGACACAAATTGGATGAACTATTTTTCTGAATATCATTATACTTTCAGAAGTACACACTGCTTTTAAAAGGTATATTTGGTCTTACAAAACCATTCACCTCACTACTAGACAGAATCTACTATTTATTCAACAACACTTATGAATGATACATTTTTAGCCTGCAATGTTCAATTTGACAATAATGTAGTTTAACTTGGTGACTTCTGGTTTTCTCTGTTTATTAAGTAACTGATACCGAGTTCACACTACTATGGCACACATGGTCTAATTCTGTAATATTGTTGAGTCTTAGACCTGTCAACTCAACAAACATTGATATAATCTTGTCCTGTGAGCTTACAAGTTGATTTACATGAGACAGCCTTCTGAAGAATTAGCTGTTTTTTATAAAAGTACATGTCTTCTGTATTAGCAACTTACACTGTGATGCTGGAGGCTGTAGTTGATATCCAGTTAACTGACACCACCCTACAGGATAGAGGTCAGGGGACTCACAGTCTACCCACTGATCATACTCTTCTTCCCATCCATCAAAATGTATCCTCAAGAGACGATGAATAATTCGAGTAACTGTGGCTACACATATTAAACGTGGCTCCATGAGATCTACAGCTTCTAATTTCATTCCTACACGAAATCCGTGATTTGGAACATCCTGACACAGAGAAAAAAAGTATTAATACTGACCTCAGGAGAATGCAGTCGGCTATAACCAGAACAGCAAATGATACATCTAAAATAATTCCCCCCCAAAACATTTTTTTGCTAAGTCACCATAATGCAATAGGGAGGCATTTAAGAATTAGTCATGTAAAGCATTCATTTTCAAAAGACCAAATAGTTTAGGGCTGACAGAAATGGTTCAGTGTGCAAAGGTGAGAAACCTGGTGACTTGAATCTGACCCCAGAATCCATGTAAGGTGGAAGAGAGACTTGACTCCACAGATTTGCCCTTTGAATTCTATACATGAGTCTTGGCACGAAGAATCCCCCTTATTCTAATAAAAGAAAAGAAAACATTTTTCTTTCCCTAAAGAAAATACTTATATTGCTAATCTTCATTAAGAAATTCTACCTCCAAAGCCACAGAGAAATCTTGTCTCAAAAAACAAAACAAAAAACAACAACAACAACAAAAAAGAAATTCTAATACATGACAAAGAATTTTGGCTCAAGAATAACTTCTATTCTTATGTTTGATCATGCCACCATTCAAATTTACCTTATTAAATAGTTTTACTGGTGCTGCAATGGAGCCGGTTTCCCTGAGGTAGTCAAACCATTTAAAAGGAAGTTTTGTGTAACCTAAAAAATAAAACTGGTTTAGTTAACAGTTCATTTAAAATTAGCATAATCTTAAATAACTTAACACATGAAATCTTAGATTTGATATAATTTTTTTTTTAAAGACAGGCTTTTTCTCTGTAGCTTTGGTGCCTATCCTAGTACTTGCTCTGTAAATCAGGCAGGCCTGGAACTCATAGAGATCCACCTGCCTCTGCCTCCCAAGTGCTGGGATTAAAGGCATGGGCCGCCGCCACTACCACCACCACCACCACCACCACCAGGCTTATTCTGTTTTTAAAAAATTGTACTTTTATTTTTGAAATTGGGGTCCAAAATAGCTCAGGCTAGCTTCAAACATGCTACGTAGTAGTAGAAGGTAACCTCATTCTCCGTGTCCAAGTATGGAATTGAAGGAATGTACACTTTACCTGGTGATAAGAACTTGTAGCTCATGTTCTAACATTACTGAGCACACTGGCTCCATATTGCGAAGATGTCCTCCTTTGCAGATGCACATGTATGCTTCCTTACCATAATGCAGGCAGTGACTTTTTTGTTTACTACAAGGATAGATGTAAGCCTTTTTCTTTCCCTTGGTGGCATTGGATATCTAATCCAGGGCCTCAGCATACTGGGCAAGGTGTTCCTACCACCAAGAGCTACAACTCCTGCCTATAATACTAGGCTTTAGAGCTAACAGTCTAGCACTTTATACTCTGGAATTTCTTTTTGTGATGGAAATTAAACTAGCTGAGTAAATACTTTTGGCAAATCTTTCCTTTTCTTTAATACCACTTAGAGAAAAACCCAAGCCACAGGTACTGAAATAAGAAAAGTCACCGGTGAGCTGGGAGATGGTGGGGCACACCTTTAATCCCAGCACTGGGAGGCAGAGACAGGAGGATCTTTGTAAGTTTGAGGCCAGCCTGGTCTACAAAGTGAGTTCCAGGACAAGTTCCAAAGTTACAGAAAAACCCTGTCTCAAAAAAACCAAAAACAAACAAAAGTTACGGGTGAAACTATGAGTTGCTAAAGAAATAATTTCTTTTAAAAGGTATAAAGCTAGGTGTGGTCATGCATGCCTTTAAACCCAGCACTCTGAAGGCAGAGGCAGGAGAATGCCTATAAAGTGAGTTAGGCAGGAGAAAGCCTATAAAGTGAGTTCCAGATCAGGTAAGAATATATCTCAACAAAACAAACAAAAATAGAAGCCATGTGACAATCTAAAGGGTCTTCATTTCCATGAAGGCTAAGTATCCATTTAAAAAGTGCTCATGTAGGAGCTAGAGAAAGGGCTGAGTAGATAAGACCAGTGGCTGCTCTTCCTGAAGACTAGGCTCACTTCCCAGTACCTATAGCTCCTAATAGTCTGCCAACTAATATTTCCAGGGAATCTGATGCCCTCTTCTTGCCTCCACAGGTACACAGCATACAAGTGGTGCACAGACATACATATAGGCAAAACATCCATACATATAAAATAATAAAAAACATTCAGGAAAAACTTTCACTGTAATTTATTAACATGAGTTAGAATACAAAATCTGTGTTTTCATTTTAATTAATGTATTAACCTTGAGATGGACTTTTGTTGTGTAGCCCTGGCTGACCTGGACTCACTATGTAGAGTGGGCGGGTCTCCAACTTGTGGGTGATCCTCCTGCCTTTGCTCATAAGTGCTGGGATTTCAGGCATAGACCACCATGACCAACTTTAGAGCATCCCATAGCTCTTGCAGATTCTATTCTATCTATACATACCCATACATACTGTGTATAAATATACACATAACAAGGAAATTAGGGCTGTGCTAAAAGTAAGCAGATATCATACAGAAACAAAGAAAGACTAAAAACTGAGTGCTTATACCGGGATGGAGTACCTCTGGGTGGAGTCAGTTCTATCATGTTAATTTCACAGAAACCCACAGGGAAAATAGAAGGAGAGGTTGCATGATAACAGAACCAGTCAGATCCATCTGCTGCTTCTGAGCCATCGATCCCAATCATCAGGAACCCATCAGCCAGCACCTTTGAAATCAAGAGAATCCCAAGTATGTGAACATGAATACTACTATTACAACAGTATTTTAAATTATAATCTGAAAGAAAGGAAAGTCTATCACATAAAGACACTTTAAGAGTAAAAAACACTCTTATTGGATGTTAAATAGATAAAATAACAAGAAACTGATATAGATAGTTTATGTGTACCAGAAACAAAAACCATACAGAAGTGATTTCAAAAAAGCGAGTTTACACAGCGCTAACTTCAGATGCTTGGAAAAACCAGTGTCTTTGCTGAATCACACACACACACACACACACACACACACACACACACACACACACACACACACACACACGCAAATGTCTTTAATCCCAGAACTTGCAAGACAGAGGGAGGTGGATCCCTGTGACTTTCATTCTAGGCCAGTCGTCTACTACAGAGTGAGTCCCAGGACAGCTAAAGCTACACAGAGAAACTCTGTCTTAACCCCCACCCCAATCAGACCAACAACAACAACAACAACAACAACAACACGTAGTGTAAGTGTCAGGTTCTTATTTCTAATATGGTAATGCTTTCCTTCTCTTCTGACTTGTTATAGAGAATACTTTTGCTAAACTGCTTCTTCAAGTTTCAACTTGCCTTCTTTTGCCATGCTTTTCTACAACACTAATGCTGCTTGGGTTCAACAGAGGGTCATAACTCTACTTTATGCCTCAGACTGCTTTTTTTTTTTCGAGACAGTGTTTCTCTGTGGCTTTGGAGGCTCTCCTGGAACTAGCTCTTGTAGACCAGGCTGGTCTCGAACTCACAGAGATCCGTCTGCCTCTGCCTCCCGAGTGCTGGGATTAAAGGCGTGCACCACCAACACCCGGCCAGACTGCTGTTAATAAGTAGCACACCTGCCTCCTAATATTAGGATTTGAACCTGAGAAGCTCTTGCTCCAACTTCTACATCCTGGAAATACAGACTTGCAGCACCTCATCTAGCTCCTCCCACAAAAAAAAAAAACCCAAAACAAACCAAAAAACAAATTTATTTATTTAGTATGCAGTGTTCTGCCTGTATGTCAGAAGAGGGAACCAGATCTCAATATAGACGGTTGTAAGTCACCATGTGGTTGCAGGGAATTGAACTCAGGACCTCTGGAAGACCATCCAGTGCTCTTAAACTCTGAGCCATCTCTCCAGCGCCCTCCCATTTTTTTTTTTTTTTTTTTTTGAGAGAGGGTTTCTCTGTGTAGCTTTGTAGATCAGACTGGCCTCAAACTCAAAAAGATCTGACTGTTTCTGCCTCCCTAGTGCTGGGATTAAAGGCATGCGCCACCACGCCTGGCTTCCCATTTTCTTTTAAAGTATAACAAACTTCTACATCTTGCCCAATTATAAAGACCTTGTCCAAACACATGTTTTACACTCTAACAGCTTCTAATTTCCATCACACTGAAAATATTTTATACCCTGCATAACAATCAAGAAACAAAAAAGGAAAAATTGAGACAGGTACAAACACAAATGGCATAAGGTTACTGCAGTGAATTCAGTAGACTGCACTCTGAGGCCTAGTATGTAATTTGTTGCTCCTCCACTTCCATCCTTATCTATACTGCAAAATTCTCAGATAACCTTATTTTCTCCATTCAGTGGTGTATTTCCCATAGGTATCACCTCCTCAAATGTAACTCTTATTTATTAGTGAGACCTTCTTACTATGCACTTCTCCAGCTGGCTAGGAACTCACTATGGAGATCAGGCTGGCCTCAAACTCAGATTAGCTGGCCTATGCCTTCTGAATGCTGGGATAAAAAGCATTCAATCTAGACTGTCATATTCTGTTCTACACTGATTAATATACATACCTCTATTACTCCTTCTGTAACTCTTTTAGTACTTGGCTTTTCACCTCCAACCCTGACATTTCTGATTTCAGCTCTTTGCTTTGTTTCAATGACCTCAGACACGATCAACTTCATTATCAATGTAAATTTTGCCTCCCTTCCAGAGTCTCAGTATTTACCTCCATGCTGAACATGTTCTCTGAGAGCTAGCTAGTCTGTTAGTGTTTGTGTCAAGCAAACAGCTCCTTCTTTAGTACTTCACAAGTAATCAACCACTTAATTCACAACTCCTATCTCAAAACATTCTGGCTCTTGTTTAAAAATAAAAATCTTATTAAATTTTTAAAAAATGTTATGCATATGGATGTTTTTGCCTATATGTATGCCCAAGTAGCATGGAAAATGGCATCAGATAGCCTGGAATTAGAATTATAGATGATCATGAGCCACCATGTAGATGCTAGGAACCAAGCTTAGTTCCTTTTGCAAGAGCTTTTAACTATGGAACCAATTTTGAAACCTCACCCGTCCCCCACATTTGTGTAGCCCCGACTGTCCTGTTGCCATCTTTTTGTTTGTTTGTTCAGGGGATTGATCTAAGAGCCTTGTACATGTTAGGCAAATGCTCTACCATTGAGAGCTACAGCCAAAGCCCCAACTTTTGTATGCATATTATATGCATGTCAATCATTTACCATTTCCTAAATGTGCTAACTAGAGCCACCAGGAAAAAGGGAACCTCAACTGAGGAACTGCCTCTATCAAAATGGCCTATGGGCATGTCAGTGGGACATTTTCTTGATTGTTAAATGGTGTAGTAAGGCCCAGTCCACAGTGGTTGGTACTATCCATAGCTAGGTAGGTCCCAGCTGTGTAAGAAAAATAGCTGATGGCCAGGCATGGTAGCACACACCTTTAAGCTTTGCACTTAGGAAGCAGAGGCAGGTGGATTTCTATGAGTTCCAGGTTAGCCTGGTATACATACAGAGTTTCAGGATAGCCAAGGCGAAATAGTGAGACTCTGTCTCCAAAATAAACAAAAAACGTTGCTGAGCAAGCCAGTGAACAAAATTGTTCTGTGATTTCTGCTTCGCTCTGTGATTTTTGTTTCATGAAGTTCCTGCCTTGGCTTCTTCAATGATGGGCTATATGGGTAAAAAGAAACTCTTTCTTCCTCATGCTATATTGTGCACACTGTTACAACAGAAGCTTCCTGAAATATTCCTAGTTCACACTTGAATTTGAGACTATCTTGTACCATTCTTCAGATTATAAGTATCAAATTAACCTTTATTTGTATTGTTCTATTAGACAATAAGCATATCTATCTCACTAGTATGTAAGTTTGATTTTGTCTTTAATAAACAGTAAAATTATACCAACGAATTGTTTTAAAATAAATTTGTGATACCTGTAGGTGTTTGATTTTCATTAAGTACTTCTTAAAACTGTATGCAAGGGGTTGCATTAAAGTTTTGTGTGACAAGTGGTTGTAAAGTCCTGATCTTGACTATAACACATTAAAAATTAAAACGGATCTGACAACAGAATTCAAATTTATTTAGAAAGTTTTAGTAACTTTCTTCCCAATGAAGATCCAGATATACATTATTTTTTTTTCAAAATATATCTGCTTGTGGCTCCCTTCTGTTTTTAAACCTGGTTCTTCTGATTGAATCTCTCCAATTTAGAACATATTTTCTTACCTTTCTAATGGTTGCAACACATATTGTAGAAAGATTTAATGGGTCTATAGCCTCCAATTTCATTCCTTCTTTGAACCATTCTCCACTCTGGTCTACTTCTTTTACCTATAGAAAGCATATACACTATTATACACGTTCTTTAGAATTACTGATTTAGTGTGCATGCACACGTGTCCAGGTGCCACTGTGCATGTGTAGGTCACAAAACTTTGGGAGTCGCTTCTTCCTTACACCTTATTGAGGTAGGGTCTCTCTCTTGTGTCTGCCTCACTGTGTACTACAGACTGTAAGCTTCCAGGCAATTCTCTTATACATACCTCCCATTTTGCTGTAGGAGTGCTTGGATTACACATGAACACCAGGTTTTTTTTTTTTTTAACACATGTTCAGAGCATCAGGATGTGCAATAGTACCTGAACCTGCTATCTCTTCCTGGTCCATAAATGTCCTCCCTCTGCCCAGACAGGGTCTGTCTCTGTAGCACAGACAGGTCTGAAACTTGTAATCCTCCTTCTTCAGCCTCCTAAATGTTCTCATTTTAATAACGAAAATATTTCTGGCTGGGTGGTAGAGGCGCATGACTTTATTCCCAGCACTCGGGAGGCAGAGGCAGGTAGGTGGATCTTTGTGTTCAAGGCCAGCCTGGTCTACAGAGTTCCAGGGTCACACAGAGAAACCCTGTCTTGAAACACCAAAACAAACAAACAAACAAAAAACAACTTAAAACATTTACCAGATGTCTTTTCCTATCTATCTGTTATAATTCCCTTTGTTTAGAAAAACAGAAAGAACTTATACAGGTACACATAATTTAGGAATGAGTATACTCCTTGTAACACCTAAGAATCATAGACTTTAATTTTTTTAAGAGAGCATTATGTGATACCCATAATTTTAGGAAAAACCCCACAACCTTTTTTCAACCTAATTTACAAATGAGGGCTCTTATAGAAACTTCTTACCTTAGCAAATAAATGTGGTGGTGTATCAAAATGTCCATCCTGTTTCTTTGTAATATCTACAAGGAAAAGTTACATACTAATGTCAGCATTTGTGAGAAGACAAAACAAACAAACAAACAAACAAAATCCCCCAAAACCCACCATGCTTCCTTGAAGGGTTCAAATTCACAAGGTATGCAATACTCTAAAACATGGCAAAAACAAAAAAGCATGTCTTCTACGTTTATGATGGTGAATAATATTAATAACCTTTCACGAGTTGAGAGCACATGTACATATGCTATTACATTTCAGTTAATTACAATGCTGGTAATCCATAATATGGGAGTTGCAACATTAGAAGGTTGTTTTCCTTTTGGTGTGGTACTGGAGACTGAACAGAGCACCTCACACTTCACACTTGCCAAATACTCTTAATACCAAACTGTCTTCCTAGGTGTTTTCACTTTTGGTTTTGAGGCAGGGGCACATGAAGCTGGTGAGGCTGACTTTGAACTCGTGATGAGCATGCCTGACCCTGCAGCATAGCCTGCACCACTAGGCCTTCCTAGAAGAATGTTTTTGTGAGTGTAGTATCATGTCTAGTTAAACTTAATGTTGCCATTAGATGACAAGTGGAAAGGGGATCCCTTCACATCTTTCAAATGGCCTGGATAAGAAAAGAATAAATAATGAGACAATTGTAGTTGTGAGGAAAAAGAAATTTCAAAAAAAATTTTTTGGTGCTAGAAATCGAACTCCTGACCCCACGCATAAAAAGTACATTATTTTAAGATCCTTTTTTTTTGTTTTTAAAGATTTACTTATTATGAATACAACATCCTGCCTCCATGTATATCTGCACGCCAGAAGAGGCACTAGATCTCATTACTGATGGTTGTGAGCCACCATGTGGTTGCTGGGAATTGAACTCAGGACCCCTGAAAGAGCAATCAGTGTACTTAACCTCTGAGCCATCTCTCCAGCCCCAGAATTTTTTATTTTTTTTATTTTTTGAGACTGGGTTTCTCTGTGTAACAGCTCTGACTGCCCTGGAACTCACTCTGTAGACAGGGCTGGCCTTGAACTCACAGAGATCTGCCTGCTTCTGCCTCCATCCCCCTCGGTGATGGGATTAAAGGCATGTGCCACCAACGCCCAGCAAAAGTACATTATTTTAAATGGGTAAGATGAGGAACACAAGGATTAATACTGTAGAACAGTCAAACTAGAATGCATCTTTGATCTATGCTTTGTAGAGAGAAACAATCAAGTAGTTTATTTACCCTCACTGATACTTTTGAAAGTTTTTGTGACAGATGCTTACCAGATCTTTTGAATCGATGGCCTATGCTTCGAGACCATCCGATATGGTGGATTAAGGGGCTGTGCATGTGGCACCAGAAGTCATCCGTTCTATCTTCACTCTCTTCATACACTAACCTTAATCTTCCTCCAATTACACTTTCCACCACTGCTACTCTTGTTCGACATAAATGTCTCTTGTCAACTACTTCTACTCTCATGCAAGGTTTGAAAGGATACTGCATACTCTCTGAAACCTTCAAACAAAAGCAGAAAAAAAATCCCATTTGAGACTCGTGACAAAGGTCTACAAGTAGTTTTGTGATTGCACTCTCAATACTGAATATACTTATATGTTACTTTTGTCTTTTTTTTTTTTTGAGACAGGGTCTCACTATGCAGCCCTGGCTGTTTTGGAACCTGCTATGTACACAAGGCTGATCTCGAACTCACGAAGACCCACTAAGCCCCTACCTCCTAAATGCAGGGATTAAATTGTGCACCGCCATGTCTGGCTCTTGTTTTGTTTTGGGGAATAGGGTTTCACTTTTTAGTCTAGAGGTTAACTTTAAACTTTTGACCATCTTTCTGCCTCAGTCTCTTGAATACTTAGATCATAGGTACGAGTCACCCATTCTAAACATATACTTTGATATTTAACAGTTCAGAATTATAATTCCTTAAGCCACCCCCCCCTTGCTTTTTTTCAAGACAGGGTTTCTCTGTGTAGCCTTGGCTGTCTTGGAACTTACTCTGTAGATCAGGCTGGCCTCAAACTTAGAGTTTTGCCTGCTTCTGCCTCCCGAGTGCTGGGATTAAAGGTGTGTGCCTAAGTAATTCTTTTAAATCGGCACTTAAGGGCTGGAGAGATGGCTCAGCCGTTAAAGGCTAGGCTCACAACCAAAATTAAATCGGCACTTAAATTCTTTAAGGATCCTATTTACCTTTTGTGAGAAATCAGGAGGAAGAGTTTTGGCACCGGTAAGTCTTTTTACTAGAAAAGCTTTCCAGTTTGTATATTTGTGTTGAACAGCTAAAACAAAAGAAATAACTATAGTTATTGTTTAGCAAACAGAACTGTTTCACAAAATAATTAACACAAAACAAAAACAAGGCTAACAAGTTTCTCTGGAAGTCATGCGTATGAATTACAGTATTGAAAAGCAGCAATAGCCAGGCATTGGTGGCACACGCCTTTAGTCCCAGCACTTGGGAGGCAGAGGCAGGCCGATCTCTGAGTTCGAGGCCAGCTTGGTCTACAAAGTGAGTTCCAGGACAGCCTCCAAAACAATACAGAGAAACCCTGTTTCAAAAAACCAAAAAATAAAAAAAAATAAAAAAAAAAAATAAAAAATAAAAATAAATATGTCTTGCTAACATAAAAATCATGTGACTTAAAAATAATTTCTGTATCACTTAAGGATATTATGTGTAAGACAGCACTAAGGTACATACATTTAAAATGCAGTTGGGCTGAGAGTTGGCCCAGTGGTTTAGAGCACTCTCACAGAGTACTGAGGTTTGATTCCCAGCACCCAGAAGGTGGCTCACAACTGTCTAGAACTACAGCTCTGGGGGCTCCAATGCCCTCTGTGAGGCCATGCATACATACATACATACAGGCGAAATACTCACACCTATAAAATAAATGAATGTGGCTTAAATAAAATAAAATGATCATGTGAGGCTACTCACTTCTGGGAGGAACGAGAGGTTTTCCACTGGCTGCACACCAACCAACTGGATGAATATCAGACCCACATATATTGCACCAGAAGTCTAGAGAAGAATCATTTTCAAATCCTTCATATCTCAAAAGGGCATTGTAACCTAAAACCAATGAATCAATCATTACATAGTAAGATAACAAAACTAAAATAATTCAGTCCCTAGGGTAATAGCTGTCAAACTCTACTTTCCCTCTGTAGCAGAACCACCTGCTGCTTCTATAAGCAGAGGGTAGTCTCTTCCAGGGTGGTTTCTCCTGTGTCAGGGATTGGGATTTAGACATGGGGTGGTATGAATAATCTACACTTTTAAGTCCCTGGGCAATATTAAACCTGTTGGACTATGGTTCAACTTTGAGAGTCCCTTGTTAATACAAAGTCAATTTCTCAGAGCATGGCTTCCCCTGCGCCCCCCCCCCCCCCCGCCCTATTTCAATTTATTTAAATTTCTCAAATTCCCGGAAGGGGGAAAGACCTCAGTGAAAACAAATGGTGGGATAGTTTCATGAGAATGTGCAGTTTTCTTTTTAGGGTGGCATGTAGGTGAAGCTGGCATAAAATTGACTACATAGCTGTAGACGACCTATTGCTCCTCCATCTCCCAAGTGCTGGAATGTTAAATGTGACCAACATGTCTGAACCAGTTCTTAAAGTTTTGTTTGTGTGTGTGTGTGTGTATTGTATACATATGTGTGTGCAGGTGAGAGGACAATCTCAGGTGTTGGTCCTCTCCCTCTACTTTGAATAAGGGTCTTTTTGTTGTCTGCCACAGTGTATGCCAGGTTAGCTGGTCCATGAGTTTTGGGGGGGATTTTCTTGCTTTTACCTCAACCTGCTGTAGGAGTATTAGACTCTGTTTCTCCGAGACTACCAAAATAGTACAGTGACTTAGAAGATATATGAGACAAACAGAAAAAATAGAAATATAAACCAGAATCAGTAATTAATTAGGAGTAATTCTTAGATTGTAAATGTGCTGATCTTACGAATTATTTACATGTAAGTGACTCAAACATCTGGGACATAAATGCTGTCAAGAATTCTAGTACAAAAAACAACAGAAGCATTTAAAGGTGCTTACATAGACCAATGTCTCAAGGAAAAGACATGGGATTGAAGTGGATAGGAGAAAACAGAGCCTGAGACTCTTGCCAGAGTAATCAAAGGCACAGGTCAGATAAAAAACTTTGAATGAAAGAGAGAGACCAACTTCATTTAAATGTTAACACATCATTTATACTGGGGGAAAAAAATCTGTCCAGCAATTTATAGAGTGAAGGTGGAAACTGTGACTACTTTAAAGTATAAAGAGGCTACTGATGATGCCCACAAAGAAAAGTGTCATCAGAATTATTTTTAGGGCATAGGGATGTAGCTAGCTTACTGGGAGAGGCCTTGCCTAGCAGCACATAAATTCTTGAATTTATCTCCTCACCCCTGTAGGGCACTTTTTTTTTTCCCTGAGATAAGGTTACATAGACCTCGCTGATCTGGAACATGCTACAGAGACCAGGATGGTCTGGAACTCAGGGATCTACCTGCCTCTGTCTCCTGTGTAATGGGATTAAAGGTATGGGGCCATCACACCTGGCACCAAGGTCACTTTTAGGTAATACAGGCAGTGTACAGTAAAGTAATATTCAGAGTGTTATAGGGAGACAAGTTGGAGTTTAATAAAGCCCACCCAGCAGGCCTGGCCTACTGCTTGTTTTTTTTTTTTTTTTTTCTTCTCTGAGGCAGGGTTTCTCTGTAGCTTTGAAGGCTGTCCTGGAACTCACTTTGTAGACCAGGCTGGCCTCGAACTCACAGAGATCCGCCTGCCTCTGCCTCCCGAGTGCTGGGATTAAAGGCGTGCACCACCAACGCCCGGCTCTGTTTTTTTTTTTTTTTTTTTTTTTTTTACCTTTCAATGGCCAGAGAGGACTGAAGAGAGAGTATTTCTTTCAGGTAAAGAAGTGACAGCTTCATGAGACTCAAATTTCATAAATAAAATTCTACAGCTATATTCATCTATTTATAAGTTACTATAGTTGTTCACTTGTTAAAATGGTGGAAATGGGTAGTATAATAGAGCAAACCCTACAAATTCAAGAATAATTATTGTCTGGCCATATATATATATATATTTGCCAAATCCTACTATACATGTATTATTTATTTGGTAATACCCATAACATTTATACTTTTATACTTTTTGTTTGAAACAAAAGTTTGTGTTATTGGCATTTTCTAGTAAATCATCATGTATGCTTTTCACCTGCTAATTTTATAATTCCAGCAATCCAGAAGACTTTGGTAGGTAGACTGCAGTCTGTATTGGGAACTTCTATTCTTACATTTTCTGAGATATCACCCCAGCAGGTCCCCATAGGTGCCTGTCATACAAAAATTATGAAATTATTATCTTAGTAACTAACAAGCAACAAAAAACATTCAAAATTAAGTATCACCAACAATGGACTATTTAAAAAAATGTCATTTTCACCCATTTATATTTTCTTAAAGTATAGTTTCTATTTGTTGTTGTAAAGAATCCTATTTTGAGAAAGCCAGAGTCAGGCTTAAATTCAAGATAGAAGACAGAATCTGAACCTATTAGATCCACGATGACCTCAAATGACTTCAAGATTCAATACCAAATGTGACATTTAAGTAACAATTATCCTAAAACCTGAATTACAAACTTGGCCAACATCATAAAATCAAGGTGACTTGAGGAATTTAATGTTTTTAATGTGTACTGAATGAAAATACTTTAACCCCTAATTTTTAAAGATCTTGTCCAAGAGTAGGAAAAAAAATAAATTCAATTAGCAGGCTTTAATATGATCCAGAGAAATAAAACAGGTATTTGTATTTCAAATATAACATACATACAGACTATTAAGAGGTACAGGAAAAAGCAGTGGGAAAGTCATTAAAGGGGGACGTGAAGAGAGGCCTGCAATAATTGCTAAATGATTTATTATTTCAAAATTTCTCATGCAACAATTACTATGAAAAGAAAACTTCCCATGTTAAGAGTTGCTAACCATTGGCCTCCATACTACTGGTTGAGATGCAACTGAGAAAACTTTACCTAAGAGTGTAACAGTCACATTTCCCAAAAGGTAATGTTCCCATTTCTCTAATTCCTAAATTGCAAGGCAATACACAGTTACTTGGACTTTATGCAACAGTAAATTAGTCAAGTACATGAGTTTATAATTATTCCCTAGTGCTGATTAATTCTAGTCTCTGTGGCCCTGGATAATCAGGTTTCCATGAAATGTATAACACTGGACACAAAAGGATAAGGTGAGGTTCCAGAAGGCCTGATAATATGAATAATCAGGTGAAAACAAAAAGCCTCAAATTAAAAGATAAGCAAGCACAGACAAAACTAATAAATATGAACATTAGAAAAATGTATTTCATAGAAGGAATGCCCCTTATACTTTGATGGTAACCCAGAACAGAGTCAGCCTAAAGCAGTATTTAATTCCTGCCCTCTAGCAGTTTATAAATTTCTGAACGGAACAGAGTGTCAAATAATAGTGAACTAAGATCTAGAAACCAAAACCAGAACCAATTAATAGCTAACTCTTTGAGTAGCAAGCAATGAGTATACCTTATTAACTTAGAGACACACCCAATCTCAATTATTTGTGGTTATGGGGAAGAAACACATACATACACATCTTCCCAAACAAACAAAGCCACCTCCTCCCCTTGACAAAGGGTTTTGCTATATAGCTCAGGCTGGCCTGGAATTTGCCATGTATACCACACTGGCTTCAAATTTGCAATGCTCCTGCCACAGCCCCCTCCCCCACAAGTGCTAGGGTTGTAGGTGTATGTGCCACCATGCCTGATTTTCCTTTTTAAACAGGAAGATTGAACCCTTCAGGTTCTGCTACCTCTCCGTACATCATTCTAGACTGTAGGGCCATCCCTATTGCCAGCAGATATGATCAGAAAAGGAGAGGCTAGGAAGACAGGTAACACAAACTAAGCTAACATATATCAATACAAAGATCATACATTCATTTCTTGGGAAGCTAAGCAATCAGAGAAGATAGGTGCAGGGAATTGCATGCATAAAGCTGCATTAAACTCAAGTAGAGTAGCTACTCTTTTCTTGACTGCCAAATCTGTGAATTTGGTTTTTATTGAGAACTGTGGTTATGCTGACAAGCTACAGGTTAGGTGGGCACAATGCTAAATGAAATTTGCATACAGGACTCTTTTCTGGGCTAGACTTCACAATCTGTTGCGCTGATTTCTTTTTAAAGCTTCATTATCATCTTTGGTGACAATATTTTTTAATGCTATTTATTAAAGAAAAGAAGTGTCAATATTTACTAAAAGAAAAAAAAAAGGTAATGTTCACTTGAGTGGGAGATCTTTGGTTTGGTCCCTATAGTCTGGATTGGTATAGGAGAAAGTAGCAGAAAGTGACATTTGTTCTTGCCTGTAAGGTTGTGGTTCTGCTAGGCCCTCTTAAACCAATCCATATGGTTCACACTATGAAAAAAAAAGAAGAAACAAACATCAACAAGATAGAGCACTACAGTTATAACTGAGAATGTGCTCGATGTGTTGAAATGATAGTGATTTCATAGATAAATCTGCCCTTTTTAAAAAAAAAGAATATTCTTTAAGTGTGGAAGACCAAATGACCCAGGGCTTGACAGCCATCTTCATCCAAGTCATCTGTCTTCTCTTGCTGGCAGGAGGGATACCTCTGAAGTCTGGATTGGTATAGCATGAACTAGCAGAACCATCATTTACAGGTAACAACAAATTTACCTTCCAGACTCAGGATGCGAGGTCTACCTCAGGCTCCTCCCAAACAAGGAAGATCTGCTCCACCACTTCCTGCTCCAGGGCCACTCGTGAGAGCTATCTGGGAGCGACTCTCCTTCCCTGCAAAGTAAGCTGTCATCAGGTCCTGTAGAGATGGCCAAATCCAAATGCTGAAGGGTCCCCAACACAATGTATGAATAACCTCCACCTACCTATCTGAAAGAAAATAACCTGGCGGGAAGTCTTATTTCCTTCACTCTGAGAACATACCCAGACAGTTCAATAGCCCAGATGACTGTATTTAGACTGTAAGAGGGCACACATGATGCTCACAAATAAAGATTTCCTTTTATAGCACTGCAAACCTTCAACTTTTGATAACCACAACCAGCTAAAGAGAGTGTAAATGGGCATAGGTTAGACCTGAATTTGTAGGTTGGAAACCAAGTAAAATCTACCATTATGATTACTAAAGTACATGAGTTTTAGAGAAAGATGAACAAGAAAAGAAGCCAGGCACAGTGCTGCACATGTGTAATTGCAGCAGTTGGGAGGATGAGGCAGGAGCTTTGTAAGTCTGAAGCTAGTTTGGGATACACAGCAAGGCCCTATATCTCAATATACAACCTGACCCAAACAAAACAAAACAAAAACTCCAACCTATTCTGTCCAGAAAGTATACTCACCTGATCTGACACTAGAATCTATTGAGGGTGTGTGGGGGTGATGGTAGCATAGAGATGGAGAATGTAAGGAAAATGGAATGTTTGAGAACACCTGAGAAAAATGCTACACATGTTAAAAAAAAAAACGGAAGTAGAAACTACTAATTTGAAGGTTGTTTTCTTTTTCTTTTTTGGAGACAAGGTCTTACTCTGTAGCCCAGACTGGCCTGGAACTTACAATGTACACCAAAGTAGCTTTATAGTCGATGTAATCCTCCTGCCTCAGCTTCCCAAACAAGGAAGACTTCTATGTGTGAGGTTACAGGCATGTACCACCACACTTGGGTTTAAAACTGCCTAATTAAAATAAAACAAAACATAGTTTAATCATTAGGAGATACTAAAAGAAAACCAAAAACCACTTAGGGATAGAGTCTGAAATGAAGACATTCATTGAGATTTATTTGGCATCCTTCTAAATTAGGTATTCCTGAAAACCTATGGCAGGTGATTTTTTCACTATGGGGCTTGTTGCCTTTGTAGAGACAGAATGCATTTTGTGTTAGTGTTAGTATGGGTGGAACCTAAGCACCAGAAACCAACTCAAGTTTTCTTAGAGATTTATTTACTTTATGTAGATGTGTGCTTTATCTACATGTATACCTTTATGCCAGAAGAGGGCATCAGATCCCACTAGAGATGACTGTGAGCACTGTGTGATTGCTGGGAATCCATCTCAGGAGCTCTGTAAGAACAGCCAGTGCTCTTAACTACTGAACCACTTCTCCAGTCCCAAGTTTTATTTTCATTAGAAATAAATTTTATAACCTAAGATGACACATGGAGGTATGATCTTTAATTATAAAGGAGATGAAGTTATATTAAGCATTTCCCAGAGTTCTCTTTCTATGGGTCAAGGACAGAGGGGGAAATACACTAAAAGGTAATTTTAGTTGAGTAATATTCCTAATAAACCTGTATTGTATTGTGAATTTTACTACAAAGCTAAACAATTGTTATATATAGCTCATATGCAAACAAGACGGCTTCTGTTTTTATTTTTTATTTGTTTTTTTGGTTTTACGAGACAGGGTTTCTCTGTATTGTTTTGGAGGCTGTCGGTCCAGCCCGGCCTCGAACTCACAGAGATCCGTCTGCCTCTGCCTCCCGAGTGCTGGGATTAAAGGCGTGCGCCACCAACGCCCGGCTATTTTTATTTTTTTTAAATTTTATTTTCTGTGCATTGGTGTTTTGTCTGCATTCATGTCTGTGTGAGGGTATTGGATCCTTTGGGAACTGTAGTTACAGACTGTTGTGAGCTACCATGTGGGTGCTGGGAATTGAACTCAGGTCCTCAGGAAGAACAGCCAGTGCTCTCTTAACTGCTGAGCCATATCTCCATTAAAACAAAATAAGCATGTATGATACAAGTTGCAAATAAATAAAAAAAATTCTTCAAAAAGGCTGCACTCAGATCACAGACAAAAACAACGAAGACTGTATTATGTAAGTGATACCAGGTATATTCATGGAGGCAGAATGAAAAGGTCAAACAAACTCAACTTTAAAGTCATAGTATAAGCTAGGTGTGGTAGATCATGTCTCTAATCACAACATGTAAGAAGCTGAGGCAGGAGAACTGCCATGATTTTCATAGTAATCTGATCTACAGAGATCCTGCTTTGAAAATCAACCAATCAACAAATAACACCCCCATTCCCTACCATAAAACCCAGCACTGCTCCCTGCATCACAAGTCATAGTACAACTGCCCATGACGGCACACACTTAGAATCCCTGTTAGGAGGCCGAGACAGGAAGATTAAGTTCCAGGCCAGCCTGGGATAAGTAGTGAGAGACCGTATCAATTCTCTGACACCCTCGCCTGCTTAGATAAACATCTGTGAATCTGAGGAATCTATACAGCATCTCTAAATGGAATGTGGTCCTATATTATTATTATGTGTTTTGTTTGTTTTTTGTTTTGTGTGGATACCACTAACTAAGAACCAAGAAAGGGCTGGAGAAATGGCTAGGGGCATATTGCTTTTGTAGAGGACTTTAGTTTGTTTCTAGACACTCAAGTCAGGTGGTTCACACCCACTTGTGATTCTAGCTTCAAGGGATCTGTTATCTTTGGTCTCCTTGGGCTTCTGTATCTATGTGTGCAAACCAATGGGCAGAATACATATAATTAAAATAACAAAAGTAATTGAAAAAGAACTAAAAACTTTAAATTATGAAAATTAAGTTTAAAATTACAACTCAGCTTCTCAAAAAAGCAGTAAAGCTTTATCTAAGAAATAGTCTAGGTGAGCTAAAGGATTCTGAAGATATTGCCAGCTTTTTCTGGTAGTCTCACACTGTAGCCTGGTTAGCCTGGAACTCACAGTGCTCTTGCCTTAGATTCCTGACTCCTGGGATAACAAGTATGTGCCACTGTATCTGGTTAATTCAGGATTAAGTAAAAATTTTATTATCCAATTCAGCGATTTCCAACTCAGGACTGCATAGGAAAGTTGGACAATAGTTGGAGACCAATTTGTCAAACCAGTCAGGGTAGTTTGTGATTGAAGTCTGAGTCAGATTTTATTAGGAAAGAAATAATATGGGAAAGGACAAAAAGGACTCAATTTTGATTGTAGACTTATCTTTCTTTCTTTTTGGTGGTATTGAGGTCACACCAAATTGCCCAGGCTGGCCTTCAACTTGTAATCCTTTTGTAGTTGAGATTACAGGGATACAGCACCAGGGTTGGCTCCAATGAATTTATTTATCTATTTATCTATTTATCTATTTATCTATTTATCTATCTATCTATCTATCTATCTATCTATCTATCTATCTATCTATCTGACAAAGTCATGCTATGTCACCTCATTGGCCTGGTACTAAGTACACACACGATGGCCGCCCACTTAGTTTATCCTTCCCGAGTGCTGGGACTACAGGTGTATACCATCACTAATTGACTCCATACCTCTATTTCCCTAAATTTATTTATTAAAGAGAGTTACTGGTAGTTCTGAACCACTCAACTTGGGTCTTGGGAACAGAACTTGAGTCCTGCAAGAGCAGTGTATGAGCTTAAGTGCTGAGCCATCTCTCTAGTCTTACAATATATGTTGTAGAACTTCATTTCTAGAAATTAAAACAATTTCATACTTAAAAGTGTCTGAATGTTTTAAGTGCCTTGAATAGGGTATTTGGATCCTTACTTGAGTAGAGGCTGGTTAAACTGGAAAATCCAGGCAGTTAGGATTCTGACAACATGCTCATAACAACTCCTGTTTCAAGCAGAACAGCTTTGCTTCTAAGTCACACATAACAGATGAGCTTTTATAAATTAGATTTGAAAAAGAATCTCTATCAGCAAGAAGGTTCCTATTTGATACCCAAGTGTGGAAGAGGGCAGATGTGAGTCTCTAAGAAGAAAACCCTGTTAGAGAACATGTGAAATCTTAAATGGATGATGGTATAAGACAGGATCTTCTTTTTTTTTTTTTGGTTTTTTGAGACAGGGTTTCTCTGTATTGTTTTGGAGGCTGTCCTGGAATTCGATCTGTAGACCAGGCTGGCCTCAAACTCACAGAGATCCACCTGCCTCTGCCTCCTGAGTGCTGGAATTAAAGGCGTGTACCACCAATGCCCACCAAGACAGGGTCTTCTGTTCCCAGTAATTACTGATCACAGACTTCCCACAGCCCAAACCAGTAACTTTTCTTAGAGGCAAGATAGAAAATAATCTCTGGGAAAGACTGTAGAGCCAACTCTGAGGAATAAAATCAAGTGTAGTGTGAATTCTACATCTTAAATCAAATGGCTTCACCTGAAAATGTTGATTAAAGTAACAAAGTAAATTCACTGTACCAAGTCAAAGCTTTTCCTCTCTGGTAAGGAGGAGGAAGCAGTAAAGAAAGGAACGTCAATCAGGAATGTGGGCTCCACATAACCAACAGATCTTTATTCTGAGTGAGAAAGTGAAGGTGCCACATTATCCTTACTAATAAGTTAGCTATTCTTTTTTTTTTTCTTTCTTTTTTTTAGTTTTACAAGACAGGGTTTTACCATGGCTTTGGAGGCTGTTCCGGAACTCACTATGGAGACCAGGCTGGCCTCGAACTCGTGGAGATCCGCCTGCCTCTGCCTCCCGGAAGCTGGGATTAAAGGCGTGCGCCACCACTGCCCCGCATAAGTTAGCTATTCTATTCTATGTCATAGAATATCCTTTACTGTCTTGAACTCACTATGTAGCTGAGGTTAGCCTTGAACTCTTGGATCCTCCTGCTTCCACCTCCCAAGTGCTAGGATTATATGTATATGCTATCATACAGATCCTGAACTGAATTTTAAATTATAAAATATATATTCTCCTTGTTAAAAAAAGCAAAATATTACAAATCTAAAGGTCCTTTAATTACTATCTCCAACCCCAATCAAACAGCTCCACTTCACATAACCACAACTCTCAGTTATTACCAATTTTCCAGTCCTTTCTGGAATTGTACTTATTTCCAAGGTAGAATTATTTGCCCCATGACCATTTCAATTCTTAAAATAGCAAAGCTGTAAGCAAAACCAACCAACTTAATTATTTTAAGAGATGTACTCGAAGAACATGATTCAGTATAATTGTTCAAAGATATGGAGAGGAACTGAAATATACTTTCAGGACCTTGAAATGCTACTTTTAAAAAATATTATGGTACTTATATAAAAAGGCTTGACCTAGTTTACGACATAAAACATTAAAAATAAGATCTGAGGAAAGATGAAAGATAAAAAGAGACAACAGACAAATGTGCCAGGAATCTGGGATGAAGACTTACTATGGAATTCTGAGCATCTCAGCACCACAGAGCAACACTGTGAGGGCTGAGTTTGTGCTTTGTGCTCTGCAGTGCTAAGTACAGGACCTTTTCTGAGCTGCTGGTTAGGTGTCCTCAGAGTGAGTGACAACTCAGCTCTGTAGTTTTCTTTGTAGCTGTTGTATATAATGCAACCATATATGTTACACAGTTCACTAATATTACCAACAGTACAGCATAAATCACCCGCTTAACTCTAAGCACCTAAAGGTTACATTTTAGGTTATCTTAGCATGTCACAGACAAAGGGCTTAACATTTGTATGTTAAAGGAAGAAAATCAACAATTAATGCATGGGGCTTTAATATACATTTATACTAGTGAATTAATATGCTTCCGTCTGCTAAAAACCCTTCATCGGCAGAATGAGTGAAAACTCATTTGGATTTCATAGTAAGAAAGTATGTGTATTTTTGTTCACATGCTGTTACTTAATAAAGCCCTTAGCAAAATGTTAAGTGTGAAGAAAACTGCATCAATTCTTAACTTTTCTGTTTATATATACACAGAAGTAGACAGTCTTTAAAAATAAATTAATCATGCCAGGTTAATGGGTTCCTTTTTTTCCAAGACAGGGTTTCTCTGTGTAGCTTTGGCATTCGCTCTGTAGACCAGGTTGGCCTTGAACTCACAGAGATCCTCCTGCCTCTACCTCCCAAGTGCTAGGATTAAAGGCGTGCGCCACCAACACACAGCCTCATCTCAGGTTAAGAAATATTAGGGCAAATTACCAAAGATAGATCAAAGTGAAACAATATGACATCTGACACATTGTTTTTACATCAGATGCTCTGAAAACAGCATTTTTCAAACTGTTTTTAACGACACAGATTATACTCCAGCTCACAAGAAAACATTCCTGCTGCTTCTTTAGTGTGTGATTTTACATTTGGAGGCAAAAACAGAACTGGAGGAGATAATTCTTTTAGAAATTACCTGTTCAAACTGCAAACTTTCTGGGATGTGCTAGGCTGATCACATGACACTGCTAGTAGTCACCAGCAACAGAACTCCTTCCACACACTTCATGTTTCACATGGTTTAACATGGAAACCGGATGAGAGTAACTTTTATTGTTAAAAAGTCACTCATATTGTAATTAAAAACTTTAAAAAAATTTTATGGTCACTGGTGTTTTTGTCTGCATGTTATGTCAGAAGTCGTGGAGCTAGAGTTACCCCAGGGCAAAAGAAGAGCCAGTGCTCTTAACTTCTGAGCCATTTAACCAGCCTATGACTAAAAAAACCTTTTAGTGTTGGAGGCAAATCATAGGGTCTTGAGTGTTTTAGGTAATCATCGTGCCACTGACCTACAATACTTCAAAAGCCCTCAAAAATGGCATTTTTTTTTTTGGTTGGGATAACAAAGATTTTACTTGTAAAACAAGTTATTCTTAACTATTAAGTATAATAACTATTACTGGAGAAACATTTTTATTTCATGGTACAAACAAAAACTTTCTAAAGATAAGATGATGAGGTGTTAGTGTATCTTCAGATTTAAAGGTCACATTTCATGGTAAGGGAGAAATCCCATACTCACATGCTTAAAGCAGGCAACTGGAGCTGCTATGAAGCTATTGCTGTTGATGTAGTTACCCCAGCTGAAGCCTTCCACAGAGACTGCTGAAATAAAGCAAGCTTAGATATAATTTTTCAACATTTTATTTTAAAAAATTGTTCATTTATTTAATGTGTGTTGGGGAGCATGTGTACCAAAGCATGTGTGTGAAGCTCACAGGATAACTTCTGGGAGTCGGTTCTCTCCTTACAGCATGTGGGGTCCAGGGACTAAATTCAGGTTTCTAGACTTTTACTTGCTTAGCCACATCTTGCTAGCCCCAAAGTTATTATTATTATTTTGTTGTTTTTCAAGACAGGGCTTCTCTGTGTAGCCCTGGCTGTCCTGGAACTCCCTTTGTAGATCAGACTGGTCTCAAACTCAAGAGTTCACCTGTCTCCGACTCCCAAATGCTGGGATTAAAGGCATGTACCATCACAAAGTTTTTGAGTTGGGCTGTGGTGGTGGCACGCCTTTAATCCCAGCATCTGGGAGACTAAGGGGACAGAGGCAGGCAGATTTCGGAGTTTGAGGCCACTCTCATCAAAAGCTTTTGTTTTCCCATAAAGAAGAAAGAACTTGACTAGTAATATGAGCTTTTACTGGTTAAGCCCCTTTCTAAATACTTGCTACCAAAAGTATATTAAATTTCAGAGTTTCATGGATTTTTCAGGCATTTGCATGGCCTTTATTTGTGCAAATAGCACATATTAAAAAACATTTTGGATTTCAGATTTTCTTTTATGGTAGTACAAGGAACTGAATGGAGAGCCTTATACACTAGGTGAATATTCTACTACTGAACAAATGCCTTCCCCAGGTCAGATTTCTTATTTTCTTATTGGGAATTTCCCACTTGTATTTACAACACATTACCACCACCACTAGAACACATCTGTGTGTCAACTACCTCCTTCCATAATAGGTAACAACTGAATACCTGATACCAGGAAGCACATAGTCTTAATGTGCTAACAGAAAAAACATATAGCTCAAACATAACCCAAGGTTAAAATGCTATTACTTGAAACCAGTCATATGAATATTTCTTTCATTACACTCACCAGAATTACCTGCTTTTGTCTTTGCTTGATTTTGCAAGGTAGCTTGATATTGAGCATAGGCAGCTAATTTAGCAACTAAAGGTTGTTTCTGAAGAACTTTTGCTTTTTTTGTTGGAGGCTTACCCTGAAACAAGAAAAGTTAAGTAAATAGAGTTCTTCAACCCTCCACAAGTGAAATTTAACATGATTGCATACTAATTCTGTTTAAATACTGAGGGTTTAGAAAATTATTAAAGCAGAGGAAACATACAAGGAATTTTAACATGAGAGTTTTTCTTTTTGTTCTGCTACAATGTAGTTATCTAATATGGACAGCAGAGCTGGCGCAGACTAAAACAGCAATATGCGAATTAATATGTTAATAAAAATTATATACCATAAAATGTTAAAATACAGGCTGTGGTGGATACTTGACCTCTTCTTATAGTAGACAGAATCAGTGTTATTCATTCATGCAGCTGCGAAGCATTGCTACTGATATGGTAAGAGAAGACAACTGAATGTTCAAAGAGCAAGTGACTGAGGTTTATACCTTTAGTGCTAACGGAAAAGATCAATGACATAATGATCATGGCCAAATTCAGTGTGACAAACTGCCATCCATTTGGGTACAGACCACTGCTCAGGATCTTTGGGAACTGTCTATCTGAAATATAGAAATACATCTAAGTGATGTATTTCCTTTATCTGGGGGATTTAAATAACTTTTCAGTGCTATGTAATGATCACATAAGTTAAATGAGAGAGGAAAACTGTGACCATACAGAAGATAATTACAAAAATAAGTAATCTAATGCTTTAAGAAATTTTTAGATGTTACAGTAACAACTAAGTGAATCAGTCAAGACTCCAGGATTCTGTAGGCACTAATACACACTTAAAAGAAGATGATTTTCAATTCATGGATTTTTTTTTAAAAGGTGAGTTATATTAGCAAACATTTGGTTAAGGCATCAAACTGGTTGTACTCAAGAGTACAAAGTTGAACTTGCCTATCACGAACAAGGTTGGGGGTCATCACCAGCAACAAAACCCCCAAAAACAAAAACCAAAGTATAGAGCATGATGAGGAAAAAGGTAAACAAAACAAAAAACCATCAAAAGAAAATAGAAAAATCCAAAGAATAAATAATTTTCACCAAAATGGGGATTCTACCTTGTATTTATTTATTTACTTATCTATCATTTTTGGTTTTTCGAGACAGGGTTTCTTTGTCCCTGTCCTGGAACTCTGTAAACCAGGCTGGCCTGGAATTCACTGAGATCTGCCTGCCTCTGCCTCTCTGGTGCTGGGATTAAAGGCGTGCACCACCACCACCTGACATCTACCTTGATATTAACTCAAGGTAACACTAGGAGGGAGCAGAAAAGAAAATGACTATATTTTCCACATATTAACAAGGTGTTATACTTATGTGGATAAAGGTCTTTTTAGTTCATTTGTATGCTAGTATACAGCTTATTTTGGAAAGCCTGTCTTCACCATGTAAGATACTCCAGTTTATATTATTTGTGGCTCATACACTTCCTAAAAGCGTAGGCTGTAAATCATTGGCCAGTTGGGCAGACGTGGAGTGTGGTGAACTACAGACAGATGACAAGTAAGTAAAAGCTGTGTGAAACAGGAAGAATAAGAAGGTTTCTGTACCGTTACCTGAAGTCTGGCCAGAATGCTTGCCTTCTTAGAGTTCGACGAGTAACTTCTTGAACAAGAAACACTGCAGAAACGTTTTGTTTTAGAGTAAAAAGCGTCTCGTACACCGACCATCCCACACATCTCACAGGTAGCTAATTAATAAAATAAAAACAAAGGTATGAAAGATCAAACCATAAAATCAAATCTCTCCACCTGTTTACAGGCATTTATCTAAAAATCTGCAATGAATTTTTCCCCCTCCCTCATACACAAATGATAGAGAAAAATTATAGATAGGACCTGTATGATACCCTGGTGGTGGGAGCCTATAAAGTCTGAAATTTTCCTGAAGTCCTAAAGGTAAAGGGGTATGGTGATGCATGTCTATAAACCCCAGCACGCACGCACGCACGCACGCACGCACGCACGCACACACGCACAGAGAGAGAGAGAGAGAGAGAGAGAGAGAGAGAGAGAGAGAGAGAGAGTTTGTGTGTGTAGGGAGGGAGGGAAGAGAGGAAGGAAGACAGACCCTGTTTTCAACTAACATTTTCCTAATGCTAACTATGTGGTAGGCATTTTCATATATACTGATATATATATTATGAATTTCAGCTTTTAAAAGGATTATGAGCAAAAGATTAAAAGGAGTGCAACATAATTAAGGATTAACAAAATTATAGCAAAAGTCTTTAAAATATTGCAAAGGCTGAAACCAAAGAAAAGGAAGTATCTGGAAAAATTAAGAGGATTATTTCAAATTATGTCCAGGGGATACAGAAGGATGAGGCAGACTCCAAGTGTGAGGCAGAGGTCAGGACAAGAGACAGCTCAGCTTCTGATGGATATTACATAATGACCAGCAGCCCAAAAGGCAGAATTACATAAACATACGTCACACGAACCAAGTTCAAAAGAGTCAAACTGCTGGGTCTGGCTATGTAAACAGGCTGAAGCAGAAGGTTTAAGAGTTCAATGTCTGCCTAGGCTAAATAGTCAACTCAAGGCCAGTGTGGGTTAACTAAGTAAAATACTATCTCAGTAAGAAGTAGGCTGGGATACAGTTCAGTGTCAGAGCACTAGCATGCATGAGGCCCTAGGTTTAATACTTAGAATTATCTGAGAGAGAGAGAAAGAACAAAACAAAACAGAAAAATCCATAGGTTAATGTTTCACCTAAACAGTTAAACTGAAGACACCTACAGTACAACCAGTACTTACAAATCCATAAGAAATGGAAACAAGACAAAACACCAAATAGCCAAGCTATTAGCAATGAATACTGGGTGTTCCATTCGATAAAAAAGAATGGTTCTCTACAAGTTTTAGATTATTAAAAAGATTTTCAATTACCTATGTTAAAAAAGAAAAAAAAAGTCTGCCATAGTAGCACACTGTTTTGATCCTAGTACTTGAGAGGCAAAATCAGACCCTGTAACCACACTGAATTCCAGGCCAGGCTGGTCTACATAGTGAGACCCTGTCTCCCAACAAAACCAAACTAGTCAAGTGGACAGTGAATCCTTGAATAGAATTGTACAATGTTACACAGAGAAAACCTGTCTTTAAAAACTAAAACTAAACCAGAAAAAGAGACTGGCTCAAAGCTTGCCAGTAAGCTCCATGGATTCACCCATTTCCACCACTGTAGTGCTGGCTGCGATTACAGTGGACACTATCATACTTGTCTTTTTATTTGTTATCTGGGGATTAAACCCAGGTCCTCAATCTTACATAGCATGCACTTTACTGACTGAAGTTGATTTTTATAAAAGAATTGTTTCTTGGGTAGCTTCCTTGTGTAGTCCATGATGGATCTTCCTGCTTTAGCATCTTCAAATGTTGCCACTGCAGCCACTCTTAGCTAAGTACAATTTTAAAAATATGGTTTGAAGAACTCTGTACCAGGCTCTACCATGCTCAGCTTCTTAGTTAAAAGACAGTAGGATGCACATCTATAAGTGATACATAGCTTAAAAATTAGATGACATAGCATCCAACACTAGATGACAGAATTAAAAACCTCTACCATCAAAGGTTAGTAAGAAAGAGGCTTCCAAGAGAGGTTCAACGCCCAGCATTGGTTTAGGTTGGGGTTGGTTTATATATGCCAGAAGACAACAACAAACAGCTGGGCTGTGGAGGCACACTCTAACCCCAGCACTCGGGCTGTGGAGGCACACACTCTAACCCCAGCGCTCGGGAAGCAGAAGCAGGTGGATCTCTGAGGTTGAGGCCAGCCTGGTCTACAGAGTGAGTTCCAGGGCTAAACAGAGAAACCTTTTATCAAGAAACAAAAACAAAAATCAACCAGACAAAAGCAACAACAAATAGTGAGCTCGTTCTGAGGTAAAGGCATTTTTGTCAAAGCAAGTGTGACAACCTGAACTGAATCCCACACATACACATAAACGTGGAAGGAGAGAAATAACTACACAAAATTGTCTTTCTAATCTTTCCTAGTGCACTATGACATGTGCACCAACATATATATACATACATACATACACACACACACACATATATATACACCTTCACCATTTTCTCCCTATCTCTCAAATTAAAAAAAAAGAAAAAAGAAAAAAAATGCTAAAAGAAGTATCTATTATTTGAAATTCAGTATTATTTTAGAGAAAAGTGACTTAACTGCAGTGTCTTGAAGAAGACCGCAAGGCTGAAATACCTTTTGGCCTGATCACAGTTGTAACCAGCCATTTTCTGGAAGTGTTTTGAGGATGGGGTACAAATCAGGCAAATCAGGAGGAGCTGTTCCTATTAGCAAAATAATCTGAATATCCCAGGAAAAGTGGCCAGAATATTGATGAATGGAATTATTTAAATGGAAGAAATGACTGGTTATCTTGATATGCCTACCAAAGGAAGTGGTCAAGTATGAAAAAATATCATAAAAAGATTAGAATTATTCTGGCAGCTTGATTTAAGAAAAAAAAAAAAAGGGTCACTTTCTTTATAAGGTTGATTCTCAATACACATGCAGACACACTTTTTCATTTGTGGTCCTAAGGATGGAACCCAGGCATTGTGTGTGCTAGGGAAGCATTACCTCTTGGCCCCTAGTTTAGCCTTAAAAGTAGAATTAAAACCAAATGAAAAGAGTCAAAACAGGGTACAATATAAAGCATATTCTAGTGCTGAGAAGCACTAAAAAAAGAGACCACTTTCTGTGTAAGATAGGCAGCACCAGGGCTGGAGAGATGGCTCAGAGGTTAACAGCACTGCCTGCAAAGGGCCTGAGTTCAATTCCCAGGAATGATATGGCGGCTCACAACCATCCATAATGAGATCTGTTGCCCTCTTCTGGCCTGCAGGGATACATGCAGACAGAACATTGTATACATAATAAAAAATAATCTTAACAACAACAACAAAAAAGATAGACAGCACTTTATTACTGAGGGTGGTAACTTATGTTCCAGGGATGGTGGGGCAAGTGAGGCAGGAGTATTATTAGCTCAAGTTCCAGGCCTGCCTGTGATTTACAGTGCAACACCCCTCCACTGCCCCCTGGCCACCACATATCTTGATAAACCGTCACAGAGAAAGAAGCTTTGTTGCACTGTTTTTAAAAACTCTATGATCCTTTCTACTTTCAGTCCTGTAAGGATAGTCATTAACTGAATTATGTCTTATAATAGATTGCTTTTGATTTTCTTCTACTTGCTTCTTACTAGAAGGTAGGATGGCAGAGATAAACTCTGTGATCTTATCTGGAACTTACAGAGTTTCAGGTTCACTATCTTCAAACAATCTTTCAAAAATTCTAAAGGAGGGGCTGGAGAGATGGCTCAGAGGTTAAGAGCACTGACTGCTCTTCCAGAAGTCCTGAGTTCAACTCCCAGCAACCACATGGTGGCTCACAATCATCTACAATTCAATCTGGTGCTGTCTTCTGGCATGTAGGCAGAACACTGTATATGTAATAAATAAATAAATCTTAAAAAAAAAAATCTAAAGGAGAGGCCAGGCATGATGCCATTGTTTATAATCCTAGCACTTTGGAGGCTGGATGATTGTGAGTTCTCAATCAGTCTGGGCTACAAAGCAAGACACTGTCTAAAAATAAAATTACCAAGCCAACGTAACAAAAACGTTAAATTAAAACACTCTCAAACACAAAGTTATGCAACAGGTGAAAAGTACAGATACTCACCCATGCCAGATTTACCATCTGGGTATGTGTAGACTTGTCCATTATTTTTGATAATTGGGAGATTGGCAGGTAAAGGAGCAACTTCTTCTTCACTCTCCTCGGAGCTGGAGCTGCTACTTGTGTCCTCACTGCAGCTATCATAGCCGTCAAACATCCCGAACGAGTCTTCTTTTTCTTTTGGATTGTGAAGAATGTTCTGTCTTTGTACAAGAAACCAGTGACATATGACACAGTGCTCACATAAATCCCCTTTACAAGCCCTTAACGCAAATTCTGCCTAGTGAGATGTGACAAACGAAATCTAGTACTGAGAACAGAGAATTTTTGCTCGTTTATTGGGATAGGGTCTTATTGCTATAGCTCAGGCTGGCTTCAAACTCAGGTGATCCTCCAATTTCAGTCTACCAAGCTGCTGGAATTATAGGTGCAGGCCTAGCAGACAACATTATTTCATAATGAAATACTAAACACTGTGGCAAAATGTACTTCTTTACTATGAGACACAAATTAGTTAACTTAATAATGCTGACAGAACTGAGAATGATGTTAATGACTTGTGTATTTAATGAGACATGTCTTTCCTCCCCTCTAAGAAATCACACCAGATCCTTTCTTAAAAAACAAAAAACAAAAAAATGAGATATAGCTGGGTGGTCATGGTGCATGCCTTTAATTCCAGCAGGGAGGCAGAGGCAGGTGGATCTCTGTGAGTTTGAGGCCAGCCTGGTCTACAAAGTGAGATCCAGGACAGACTATGTTACACAGAGAAATCCTGTATTGAAAAACAAAAGAACAACAACAACAATAAAAAAGAGATACAAACGTTATTTCTCAATTTGCCTTTTATTTCTAAAATTCTAAATTTCTTAAGAAAATATAGCCGGGCAGTGGTGGTGCACACCTTTAATCCTGGCACTTGGGAGGCAGAGACAGGCAGATCTCTGTGATTTTGAGACCAGCCTAGTTCCAGGACAGCCTCCAAAGCCACAGAGAAACCCTGTCTCGAACCCCCTGCAAATAGATATTCTTTAATTTTTTAATTTATTTAGTATAGTGTTCTGCTTGCATATATGCTTGCAGGTCAGAGGCCAGAAGAGAGCACCAGATCTCATTACAGATGGCTGTGAGCCACCATGTGGTTACTGGGAATTGAACTCAGGACCTCTGGAAGAACAGTCAATGCTCTTAATTTCTGAGCCATCTTTCCAGCCCCCAAGAAAAAAAAATATTTTTAAAAAAATGCATGTGGGTGTTTTGTCTGCATGTATATCTGTGCACTGATTGTGTGCCTGGTATCCATGAAGGCCAGAAGAGGTTGTTGAACCCCCTGGAATTGGAGCTATAGACAGCTGTGAGTTGCCACATGGGTGATGGGAACTGAATCTGTGTCCTCTGGAAGAGCATTAACCACTGAGTTATCTTTCCAGCCCTCTTTCTTATTGTGAGGTAAGGTTTGCTTGTAAGGCCGGCCTCAATCCTCCTGACAGTCCAAGTGGCTGAGATTACACAGGTGTGTCTTCGGTGCCCAATTTAGTTCCTCAGATCAGGTACTGGAAATATTAGACCCTCAAAAATACTGACTTAGTAGTTTCCCTTGAAAATTTTGCATATTCCAATAATGTTGCTACAACTCCCAGCCCCTGCGTAGTAAGTACTCTTCTACTGTGCTGAGCAACTTTTGGATAGTTTTATAAATCAAATCTATCTTCAAGAGTTAAAATCAGATTCCATTGGAATATTTAAAAAAGAAGAAACCACAGCAGACATAGTTCCTATACATGGTGTCATGCATGGACTGAGAGATGGAGCAGTTAGTTATGTGGTAATAGAATAACTAAGAGGGATTGGTAGCATATTCAATGATGATACCATAGCACCTTCTTCTGGAGATAAGGTCTTCCTGTTAGAAGGAAGCCTGTTAAGACACAGGATGCTCTAAAGGGGAGGTAAAAAGTCATCTTTTAGGGAGTAAATCAGGAAGCAAGCAACTCAAATGCTGCAGGAAGTCCCTGAAACTGACCAGATACACTAGATGGCCCCTCCCTTAGCATGTAAATACTAAGGATTCCTGAGAAACACTGTCAGGAAAAGGTAAGAGACCAGCTGGGCTCCATGAAGTTTGTGCAGCATGTTCCAGGTTTCCAGTGTTTGTGAGCCTGTCACCCATGCTGGGATGTGCTTTGGTGATGCAGCTGTCTTTGAGTCATTTTTGCTCCCTCTAAGTAACCTCTCATTTTATTTTATTCCTGTAACATGAATAAAACTTACTGACTCACCAAGTTGGAATTTGGTATCCTTACTTTGGTTTTGTTATCAGTTTTTAACTGAGGTAAGTAGACATTAGTTCATTTCTCCCGAGAATAATGTCACACAACATGAGGTAAGACACCGAGGACACAAACGGTGACACTTGAATATCTGCTGCTGGAATAGGCAGAGGAAGGATCGAGATAAATGATTATGAGTTGGGCATGGTGGCTCATGTTTTAATCCCAGCATTGGAAGTAGGGTGTGGTGTGGTGTGGCATGAGTGTGTATATGTGTGTGAAGAGGCAAATGAATCTCCTTGAGTCTGAGGTCAGCCTGGTCTTCCTAGTGAGTTCCAGGGTAGCCAGGGTTATATAATAGAACTCTTGTCTAAAACCAAAACCAAAAGATAAAGGATTTGGGGTTATAATAACCTAGATACACTGACAGTTCAGCTATGCCTAGCATAGTGGAATGGAGATAATGGTTGTGAGGATTTGTAGTCAGATCATTACGGTCTTTTTAGGCTAACTCAGGTCAGGATTTCTTCCTACAGGGCAAGGAAAAGACAGTACATGAATAATTTACCTGCATCTGCAGTTTATGTTAACTAACACCAGCTAGACTAGACTCTGAGTAAATTCATACCACTCATTTGCAAGCAGAAATATCCACGAAGACTCCGCATGCTGACCAATGAGATGGCTCAGGGCTTGTAGCACAGCCCTAATGACCTGACTTCAGTCCCTGAACACCATGGCTGAAGGAGAGAACCAACTACTCTGATGTCTACACACACACACACACACACACACACACACACACACACACACACACACACACACACACAGTAATAGAACAATAATAAAAGATTCCACATAGCATTTAAATCCAGCACTAGCAGATCTGTGAGTTTGACGACAGCCTGAGTTTCAGGACAGACAGGGCTATGTAGGAAGACTCTGTCTCAAACAAACAATGACAAAAACAAAAATTACTTCCCCAAATAAAGATTCCCAAACACACACACACACACACACACACACACACACGCATGCTACATGCACATGCTAGCATGCACACTCACCTGCTACATAGCCATTTTGCAGGCAAGTAATATATGGCAACTCAAGATAGCTTATTCTAACTCTACTTTCAGAAGGTGTTATCTTGAAGTTTCAAGGGATTATGATTCCAAATGGTACAGTTTTAATAATCACAGGCAGTTAATATTTTTTAAAAGAGTTAATACCAGACATGGTGGTATACACCTTGTTCTAGTTTGCTATGATAAATACTATGACAAAATCCAACTTGGAAAGGAAGGGTTTATTTCATCTTACATTTGAGGTAACAGTCCATCACTCAGAGAAGTGAGGGTAGGAACTCAAAGTTAGAACTGAAGCAGAGGCCATGTAGGAACCCTCCTTATTGGTTTGTTCTCTGGCTTGATCCACTAGCTTTCTTACAGAGCTTATGTACACTTGCCTAGGGAAGGTACCCCCTCTCCCAGTGGGCTAGGCTCTCCTTTACCAACTAGTAATTTTAAAAATGTTCCACAGACATGTCAACAGGTCACTCTGACTACAGCAATTCTTCAACTGAGGTCCTTTTTCCCTAAGGCTTGCCAAGTTGACAATAAAAGCTAACCAACACTACATCTGTAATCCCAAAACTGCAGGCAGGAGACAACTTCAAGGCTAGCATCTGCTAAAGTACCATGATAATTTAAGAGATTTTCGTGCTTTCAAGGTGTCTTAGAGCCCTTAATATGCTTATGGACATTATTAAAAAGGAATATTCAGTATTATAGAGGAATGCTCTCTGACCTTTTCTACAGTCCTATCATACACAGAAAAGATCTTCATAAACATGTGGAAGAATAATTTCCCAGGCTAAGAAAATCTGGCAATGCCAACATACTGTATGAGTATTTGACATATTTGCAATTATTTTTGCATAAAGAAAATTTAATAGTGGAAAAGTGATCTGGAAGCCCTGGAACTGACCCTACACATTTGAGACGTCACATGGGTTAAGGGAAAGGCAACAGAGTCTCTGTTGTTCAGATGATCATTTCAATGCTTACATACATTTTTTTTGGTTTGTTATTTATTCAGAACTAATTTATAATTTACATTTCCTCATATTAACACAGGTTCCTGTTTAGCATGTAATCAAATTATGCCAGTGAGAAAAGTCCTCATGGCACCTTCATTTGAGTTGCTGTTCCTAAGAAAACACTGAACATGAGTATATACAAAAGAGGCATCAGGATAAAACAGCATGTCCATTTTAATAATTGTACAGTTTTATCTTTACATTTTTGCCTGGAAAAATATGAGCAAACCCAGGTTTACCATGCTAAGATAATGGTTTAGCCAACAGCTATCAAAGCAGTGGAGACAAACAACCAGGTTGAATCGTATCCTTAGTTCTGTGATTATTGAGACGATTCCCTGCCCTGAGTGCTTTATTACATTTCTTTAAAAGATAGGAGCAGTAGCTTATCATAACTCTCCACTAGTGCGTTAGTGATGGGAGTCACAACAACACAACAGACTCGTCAGGATGAGAGGCCTCAAAACAACCAGAAGTCAGTTTTATGCTTCTTCTTGCTCTGGATAATTTAGGATTTTGCAGTGTGCCTGATGTAAATATTGCTGCTGTTTGAAGTAAACCTTAAATGCTCCTTTTATGGCAACAAAAGCAATTCCACCCAAGATTGTCCCTTGTAAATCTGAGTTAACACTACTGAACATCAGTTTACCAACTATTGTCGCAATAGTAGGAAAGACAAGGGCTCCACACAAAATTCGGGTATCAGAGACATGATCAGCTAAAGGATTAGCTTCAGCTGGAATTCGAGAAACAGGACAACCAATCCCTGGAAATACACTGTTCAAAATTTGTAGTTTGAGTATTTGCACCATAGTCTAAGCACATAGTCCTCCCAGTGAATCATTTTACCCAGTTATTAAATGTGAGGGTAGGTGCCCATGGAGGCCAGTAGATCTCATATATCCACTGGAGCTGGAATTACAGCCTGGTATTGGCACAAAAACAGACAGACAAATGGAATCAAATTGACCACCCCGACATTAACCCATACACATATGAACACCTGATCTTTGACAAAGAAGCTAAAATTATACAATGGAAAAAAGAAAGCATCTTCAACAAATGGTGCTGGCATAACTGGAGGCTGACATGTAGAAGACTGCAGATACATCCATGTCTATCACCACGCACAAAACTTAAGTCCAAATGGATCAAAGACAACATAAATCCAGCCACACTGAACCTCTTAGAAGAGAGTAGGAGATAACCTCGAATGAACTGGCTCAGGAGACTGCTTTCTGAACATAAAACCAGTAGCACAGACACTGAGATTGAAAATTAATAAATGGAACCTCCTGAAACTGAGAAGCTTCTGTAAGGCAAAGGACACAGTCAGCAAGACAAAAAGGCAACCCACAGATTGGGAAAAGATATTCACTAACCCCACATCTGACAGAAGGCTGATTTCCAAAATTTACAAAGAACTCAAGAAGCAAGTGTTCAAAACACCAAAGGATCCAATCAAAAAGTGGGGTACAGAACTAGAAAATTCTCAGTAGAGGAGTCTAAAATGGCTGAGAGACACCCAAGAAAGTGCTCAACATCCCTAACCATCTGGAAATGCAAATCAAAACAATCCTGAGATACCATCTCACTCCTGTCAGAATGGCTAAAATCAAAAACTCCAATGACAAGTTTATGCAGGAGAGGATGTGGAGAAAGGGGAACACTCCTTCACTGCTGGTGGGAGTGCCCACTCGTACAGCCACTTTGGTAATCAGTATGGAGATTCCTCAGGAAAATGGGAATCAGTCTACCACAAGACCCAGCAATTACACTCTTAGGCATATATCCAAAAGATGCACATTCACACAAGAATGTCTGTTCCACTATGTTCATAGCAGCATTATTTGTAATAGCCAGAACTTGGAAGCAACCTAGATGTCCCTCAACTGAAGAGTGGATAGAGAGGTTGTGGTGCAGTTACACAATGGAGTACTATTCAGTGGAATCTTGAAATTTGCAGGCAAATGGATGGCACATAATATAGAAACATATACATGCATATTTAAGGAAGCCTTGAATCCACACTTTCACTTCCAATGCCTAATCTACTCCCCAAAAGCCTTTTCCTTCTCTTTCCAGTCTACATGTATTTTTCTTCCCAAATGGGAATGGTGCCCTACACAAAAATCAATTTACTTATGCAAGCCTTTTATTTGGTATGTAGTATATGCATATATTTTTGTGTATGTATGTGAATATCCATGAACCAGAGGTCAACTTGAGGTGTCTTCCTCAATTCCTTTCATTTCTATTTGTTGAGATGTGATCTCTCACTGAAACTAGAGCTCTCTGATTCAGGTAACGTCTAGAGAGCTCCAGGAATATGCCAGTCTTTGCCTTTCCCAGTGTTGGGACGATAGGCATCCACTACCATGCTTGGCTTTTTACCTAGATGTGGAGATCCAAACTCAGGCCTTCTTCTGCAATGCAAGCACTCTACTGATAAGGTCATCTCTCCAGTCTCCCACCCCTCTTTCAATTTTAAAAATGATAATCCACACAGAATACATCACTCCCTTTTTTGTAAAAAAAAAATCTAGTTTTTGATATATGCTCCAATAAACTGATATATATTATGTATTTTATATTATGGTAGGTAAATATGCAATCTTGTTATACATAAAGTCCCTTCCAAAGGAATTTTACCAGCTGTGCTTTTGTCCCAGCAATATCTAGAATGCTAGTTCACCCAGGTCTACTCAGGGAGATATACTTGCATTTTTGTTAAACAGATGGATGAAAACAATCTGTGGGGTTGCAGAGATGGCTCCGAAGTTAAGAGCACTGCCTGCTCTTCTAGAGGTCTGAGTTCAATGCCCAGCAACCACATGGTGACTCACAACCATCTGTAATGAGATTTGGTGTCCTCTTCTGGTGTGCAGACATACACGCAGGCAGAACACTATATACATAATAAATAAATAAATAAACCAATCTCTAAAAAAAAAAAAAAAGAAAAAACCAGAAAAAAAAAAAAACACAATCTGTCAGTATAGTCCTTCACAATTTTTTTGTTTTGTTTTGTTTTGTTTTACGAGATAGGGTTTCTCTGTGTATTTTTGGAGGCTGTCGGTCCAGCCCGGCCTCGAACTCACAGAGATCCGCCTGCCTCTGCCTCCCGAGTGCTGGGATTAAAGGTGTGCGCCACCACTGCCTGGCTGTTTTTTTGAAAGAAACAATTTTGAAAGAAACAATGTCATACTTTCAGCAAGGCTGGAAGAATAAATGCCTGTGCACTCATATTTACCAGTGAGTAACATTTTGCCCTATTTGTTGTTCTTCATAACTTAAACCACATACATCAATCCTAAGAATAAAAACATTTCTTCATATCTACACCATGGTTATCAGTTTCAGGAAATTTAGTAACAGTAATATAGTTACTGCCAGTCATGTGAGGTCTGCTACAATTTAGTATTTGGGAAGGTGAGGCAGGAGGATTCTGAGTTTGAAGCCAGCATGGGCTACAGAGCGAGTACCAAGGTGGCCTGAATTATATAGAAATAACAAAACAAACAAACAAACAAAACCCAAATAACATCAACAAACAACCACAACACCACCCCCAGAAATAAGCCAAGCAAATAGGGCACCAATTTCTAATCCACCATCCATATTCTGACTGACCTTAATAAAGTCTTTGGAAGAACACAGGTTCTTCCATTTTTTAATAGGATTTTCTTTCCAGTTTGGGGTTTAGCTGATGTCTCTTCTTTAAGTAATGTTTTACACTGTCATAATAGTAAGTGATGTTCTGTCTATAGAATACTGTATCTAGAGGCACAGGATAGACCCTAACAGCATCTTACTGGTGACATTAGTTCTGAATAGTTGGTAAAGTCTAGTTTTCTTATCTTTTCCCCAGGATACTAATTTGCAGATACCGTTCTTTTGTTTGTTTGGTTTTCCAAAACAGGGTTTCTCTGTGGCTTTGGAGGCTGTCCTGGAACTAGCTCTTATAGACCAGGCTACTCTTTAACTCACAGAGATCTGCCTGCCTCTGCCTCCTGAGTGCTGGGATTAAAGGTGTGCTCCATCCCCGATCGGCTTTTTTTTTTTTTTTTTTGAGACAGGGTCTCTCTGTATAGTTCTGGCTATCCTGGAAGTACTGGGATCAAAGGTGTGCACTCTCACACCTGCTAATATTGGTCTTTACAGTAATCTCACATAATTTTATAATGATGGCTGCAAAATTATTTTCCAATTCTAGTACTAGACCAGTCAGCAGTAGGTCCTACCACTCTTTACCTATCATTTTCTCATTATTAGTTAAATTAACTTCTGCTCTCCTTCCACCACTGTTGTTACTCATTTTGGGGTTCAAATGATCCCTGATTTGGATGCTAAGGTCTTCTTGAACTGGTGCATATATCCGTTTGTCATGCTATCTGTACTTTTTGGTTAACTCTTTTCTAACATATTAATATATCCCAGGCTTACTTTATATTAACTTCAGCTCTGAAATAGATTTCTTTAGGGAATTCTAATCCCCTTTAGTGGTCAGTATTAAAACCCAGCATCTCATATCTCAACACAGGATAGACAGGCTTTATACTGTCTCTCCTCAACTCATGGAAATCCAGGCTGACCTTGAACTGCTTTGCTAGAGTTGGGATCAAAGGCACTATCAACCAGACCTTCATACTTTTTTGTTTATGAATCATTTGACCTTTCTTTTTTGAATTTTTAGTCAAAAACATTTTCCCCCCACAGTTGATTTTTTTAGTATGGATCTAAATGAAAAATTTGCTTATGTAACTTTTTAGCAAGCAATTAAAAAATATCTGATTAACCCAGCACCGGGGAAGCAGAAATAGGCAGATTTCTCTTTTTGTGAGTTCAAGGCCAGTCAAAGTTGCATAGTGAGACTCTTTCTTGGTGGGTTCCTGAAGGGTAGTGTGATAAAATGTACCAAGCTATTTATTTTTTCTAATGCTAGAGACCAAACTCAGGGTCTTCGGCATGGTGAGCACTTATTCTAGCAGAGCACGCACTCACTAAGAACCAGCATTTCCTTTCATTTACCTGAGTCAACATTGGAAAAATTTCCCTAAATCGCAACACAGAAAAATACACCTCCATTTTCTCTTAGTGTCTGTACAGTTTGTTTCTATCTTCAAGTCTTTGAAGCATTAGACTTCATTCTCATGAGTGATGAGAATGATCTAACATCTGTTTTTATTTTTTTATTATTTTTTTTGGTTTTTACGAGAGAGGGTTTCTCTGTATTGTTTCGGAGGCTATTGGTCCAGCCCGGCCTCGAACTCACAAAGATCCGCCTGCCTCTGCCTCCCGAGTGCTGGGATTAAAGGCGTGCGCCACCACCGCCCGGCCTAACATCTGTTTTTAAATAGCTACCAGTTGGCCTAACATCATTTATTAAAATCTCACCTCTGATCTGAAATACCACTTAAAGTACTAGGTTTCTATCGTGAACTTTACCCTATAGTCATTTGTCATTAGTGACAGGGACATGTTCTGGAAATTACAACATAGGTCCACTCACTCCCACAGATTTAACAGTTAATTCAACTCTGGGTAAGTTCTGCTTTTCAACATTTAAAACCTTTTTATTCGGCTTTCATCATCATGGTGCCTAAGAAGATGCTTTTCTGTCTCATCTTCTACTTGTCATTGTGTTTCTTCATTCCTGATACCAGGCTATCTTGAATTTGGTATTGCTGACTTCAATATAGGAGATTTTTCAAGCTTGTAATTATATAACAGGACATGTCTGACAGGTGAGCTTAATACCCACTACTCACTTTTCACTTTTAATTTTGTTTCCAAGTTGACCATTCTTTAAACAATATCAACAAAAACAAACAAACAGAAAACCCTTGAGACAGGGTCTCACCATGAGGCCTTGACTGATCTGAAACTTACATCAGGCTGGCTTTGAACAAATACAGATCTGTTCACCTCTCAAGTGTTGAGACTAAAGGGGTACACCAACATACTGGCCAGATCTATCAATCCTACTGGCAATATAGGCAGTGGATTCTGAATACTTAGAAGTCATGAAAAGCAGAACAACACATTTTTAAGCCAAGCACAGGAGAATGTGACACAATATAAAGCTGGAGCAAACCTGACAACTCTGAGGCTGCTTCTGCGCAAACAAGGCAATGTATTTTATGCTAAGCTTTTAAAAAATAACTACTCTAAAGTGACACCCCCCAAAAGATGCTATGCACCAATCAAAGTGAAAATAAATCCACCAAACCAATGTGGCAAACAGAACTGCCAATACAATGCAGATGGGAATTGTTTGGAGCCTCAGGCTTGCTACTGTACAATCCAAAAAGCCCATCCGCTCCAAAACCCTGCCTATTCAGAGAGTCTCTGAACAAGGACTAGGTGCCAAAAAGATTAATTCTGTATTCTTGGTGACTATTTCAACTTCTTCCTCTGATGCCGCTAGCGGCCCAAGTAACCTAAGAGCTTAGCTTTTGACTATACTTGGGCACAAATCCAGCTTGTGGCAGACACATCAGCACCCCTCACCTACAACCTATGAAATCTCCCAGCTCTAGTTCAGGGCATGGGACCAGAGAACCCTGCCTGGAAGTTGTTTCAGTCAATATACCTGTTTTCACACTTTTTCAATTTGGCTTGATCTGGCTTACTGTGTTGGCAGAAAAATCTTATTATGGGGGTGAGATGGGGTGGGGGAAGATGATCTATTAGGAATATAAAATGGCACATTGCAAAACAGTTTCCTAGAAAGTTAAATCTATACATGCTATCCTCCCACTCCTAGATATTTAACACATATGAGAAATGGTATCAAAATGTCCATATAAAGATACCTAGAAATAGTCTTAACAGTCCCACAACACAAGGAATCTAATTAGCAAACCCTAGTCTGCAAAAATACAGACACACAAACCCGCGACCCTTAATTAACTATCAAACTTGATGTACTATATCTGCACTGACACATGCTACTTTGCTAGGACTAGCACCCTAGGTTTGTTGGTACCAGAAGCATATTACTAGAAGCAGACAGTGCTGTGTTATACTTTTTTCAGCTACAGCTACGATGTCACCAAGCAAGAGGAATTTTCTAGCAGCATAGTAATTTTCATGGGGCTACCATTGTACATGTAGTTAATTGACAGAACATTGCTATGGTGCAGGTGACTGTTTCACTAGACTTTCATGTGGCAAGGTTCTGCCTTTATAATTTTAGAGGCTTTCTAAGGTATTTGATGTTTGGTAAGTCTAAACCCATCTTTGGGAGATCCTCAATTTTTTTTTTTTCTCTTGGTTTTTCAAGGCAGGACTTCTGTGTTGCCCTTGCTATCCTGGAACTTGCTCTGTAGACCAGGCTGGTTTCGAACTCACAAAGATCAGCCTGCCTCTCTCTGCCTCCTGAGGGCTGGGATTAAGGCGTGCACCACCAACACCCGCTGGAAATTTATTATTTTATATCTATCTTGTCCAATTATTTTAAGATAGTTTTGCCGCTGATTTTCTGGGGCTTTTCTTTTTTTTTAATTTTTTTTTAAAGATTTATTTATTTATTACGACAACATCTTGCCTCCATATATGTCTGCACGCCAGAAGAGGGCACCAGATTTCATTACTGATGATTATGAGCCACCACGTGGTTGTTGGGAATTGAACTCAGGACCTCTTCAAGATCAGTCAGCGTTCTTAACCACTGTGCCATTTCTCCAACCCCTGGTATTCTTATCTTAAATGCTTTAGATGAGAATCAATTTCTAAAAGGAAATACATCATATGGTACAGGTTAAATACCTTTATTTAAAAATGTTTGGGATATTAAAAATTTCAGATAAAAATGGGTTTTCTTGGAGAGATCAAATCTAAGCACAAAAAATTAATTTATGTTCTGTATACATAAAAGTACTTAAATCATTTGTCTTCTGAGATACAGTTTCATTCTGTAGTCCATCATGGCCTCAAAACTGTGGCGGTCTTCTTGCTTCAGAGTTCCTGATGTTGGGACTACAAGGTATGAGTCACCATGCCTGGCTTCTATTATGATAATTATTATTATATAGGGTCTCACTAAATTATATAGGCAGGTCCTAAACTAATTTTGTAGGTAAGGTAGCACTGACCTCATTTGCTCAGCTAGTTTCTAGAATAGTTTGGATTATAGCCCTGTTGTACTAGCACTGCTTTTGTTTTTTGTTTTTTGCTTCAGACATGGTCTCAGTCTGTAGTCTAGACTGGTCTTGACCTTGGGCCAATCTTCCTGGCATTTGGGTGTGAATACCACACCTAGACTATTTATTCCCCCACCCCTCAAAGACAAAGTCTGATTAGGTAATTAAAAGCTGGACTTTAACTTGAAATCCCTTGCCTTTGCCTTCTAAGTGTTGGTCTTACAGTACCTGTCTTTACATAGAAGTAATCTTATTTTTATTGCACCTATGTTTTTCTTTTTTTGAGACAGGGTTTCACTATGTAGCCTGTCTGGCCTGGAACTTGCTATGTGGATCAGGCTGGCCTTGAATTCCCAAGGATGCTCCTGCTTCTGCCTTCTGAGTGCTGGGATTAAAGGTACATGATAACATTTGTTGGTCCCCTTTTTAAAAATGTATTTTTATTTTGAGTGTTTTGTTTGCATGTCTGTCTGTGTAGTACTGTGTGTCTGGTGCCTGTAGAGTCCAGAAGAGAATGCTGGATCCCATAGAACTAGGGTGACAGATGGGATGTGAGCCATTAGGTAGGTGCTGGCAACCAAACCTGGGTCCCCAAAGGAGCAGCCAGTGCTCATAACTGTTAAGCCACCTCTCAGCTCCTATACCTATGCTTTGACAGTTGACTATCAACATTTCAAGTCAGGTCAAATTTTCTACCTGTGTGGTGCCAGATGGTACTCAAAATGTTTTAAGACACCTCAGACTTTAGATTGTTTTGAATCAGGGAAGGTCAACCTGTATTTAAGATTAAGAGCCGGGCATTGGTAGTGCATACCTACCTGGAAGCCCAGTACTCTGAAGACTGAGGCAGGAGACTGCAAATACAAGGTCATCTTAGGCTACACAGAAATCGTGTCTCAAGGAAAAGATTGGAAAGTATGAACATTTCTGTGCCTCATTTCTTTCAATCAGCATTGCATATTTGAGACCCATCTGCTACTACATCTACAAATGGTCCAATGCCTTTTACTACTAAGCAGTATTCCATTTTATCCATGTATTACAGTTTATCTTTTCTCCATCCAGATTCTACTACGAATAACACTGTCACTAAATTTTTGTACAAAGAACAAACATGGTGGGTCTCTTTATGGGGATTTCTTCTAAGACCCATCCCCCAGATAATGGCAGAAACTGAGAGGATAGTTCTGAACCCTATGTGGGCAACGTGATTTATACACTATGCACACATTATCTAATACTAATAAAACATCACAGCAATATAGTGCAATAAAAGTACGTGACTGTGCTTTCACAGAATCTGAGCTCACCTCTTATAGTGATGACACAATGCCTACACAATGAGATGAAGAGTGGGATGATACAGGGTTAGGTTGCTATATACGTAAAGGTATTTGAACACAGCCTGCGACACCTTGACAGTCAATCTGATAATCAAAATGGATAAGTAATGGATAGATATGAAGTATGCAAAACATGGACAAGCTGGACTTAGACATAACTATCTGAGAAGCTGTGAGATACTAGATATTTTCTCAGATCTGTTTATTTATTTATTTATTTATTTATTTTGGTTTGAGAGAGGGTTTCTTTGCATAGCTATCCTGGACCTCTGTAGACTAGGCTGGTCTTGAACTCAGAGATCCATCCACTAATCCTCCTTAGTGCTGGAATTACTGCCCAGCCATTTTTCTCAAATCTTAAACTTGTGAGAACTCAAGAGAGATGATTGGAATTAGGAGCTAAAAAGCTACTTAGTTCTTGCTAGCCTCTGTCTCATTACACCACCAGAATCAAATGCATAGTTTGGTTAGTTATTAGGTCCAAATCTCTAAACTTCTGAGTTCAATTTCTGGTTCTATCTGTATTACAAGTTTGGATGCTACAATCACTTGGTTCTCACTTTCTTTTCTAAGAAAACATAACTTACTACAAAGGAAGGGCATTACTACAAATGGGTTTTTAGTTCTTTAGGAAAAAAAAAGTTATAAAGTTAAGTATGAACCTGAAATTCTAACTAAAAATAACATGGCTTTATAAAACTTAGTTAGGAAATATAGTAGCCTAGAGGGTCTTAAAGATCATTACCATTGTTTAACTTTTTTGTATAAGTTGGGGATTAAACTCAGGGCCTTGTAAATGTCAGGCAAGCATAGCCTTTAGCTACATCCTTGGTGCATCCATCTTTTAAAAATATATTTGGAACAGGATGCTCAAAAGACATGTATGATTGGTAAGATGAGTAGAGAGAAACTTGCCACCAAACCTGATGATGTGACTTCAGTCCCAGGAACCTAGATGGTGGAAGGCTACAAGCTGTTTTCTTACCTTCACACACGTGCTATGGCATGCACATGCCCACACACATAAAATACAAAAAAACAAATACATAAAAATGGAATGAAAAGTTATGTAATTACTGACTAGACGCTAACCAATACTGAATTAGATACATGTATACAAGGGGTATTTCTCGTATGTGTAATGATAGATTAAAAATTTTAAAGTCTAAAAATAAAGTAATAGGCATTAGTCAATAAATTATAATGCCAAACACCAGAAATATAAAAACGTACTAAACTTAGTATGTCTGCTCTTTGACTAGACTAAAAAGTAGGGTCAAATAATTGAGCTACAACACTTCAAATAAACTATTATATACAAACAGCTTTATAATAGAGGTGGCAATTATACAGTAAAAGGAGTTCTGGGAAGAAACTGACAGAGTTCCTCACTTTTTAAATGTAGCGATCATCATAACTTTGGAAGCCTACAGAAACCCTATCAAAAGATTAAGACTTGATTTTTACCCCATATTTCAGATGAAGACGAGAAAGCTCTAAGAGAGTAGGCAGCTTGTCTTAAGAGTAACAAGACAAAGTCAGAGCGAGAGCCTAGCCAGCTTGCCTGCTTTGTTCAGACCTCACTTCTGCAGCACTAAATTCTAAATTAACGCTCAAATCAGAGTGGAAAGCAATTCAGAACCAAACTTAGTGTTTCCCTAACTAATTCATTAAGAAAAACTTTCTGGGACACACATTAAACAGATTCTTAGCAGGGCTTGGTGCACACACCTAAAACCCTAGTAATTTAGAAGCTGAGGCAAACATAAGTTCAAAGCCAGCCAGGGCTATTAAATGAGACTTTGTCTCAAGAAATCAAATTGGGCTGGGAAGATGGTAGAATGCTTGTTGCCCAAGCACTAGGACTCAAGTTCAGATTCTCCTGCACCACAAAAAAGAAGTCACAATAGTGAGGTGGAGACAGGCAGATCCTTGAGATCTTTAGAGATCCTGTCTCAGAAAGTAAGTAGAGAACAATAAACACAATGTCAACCTTTGGCTTCCACATACATAGATGTAACACATGCACACACGCCCATCCTTTAGCTTACATACACATGCATGCCTGTGTGCGAGCCAAATCAGACCACACACACACCCTCCCTCCCAAACCAGAGCAAGCCCGTGTAACACACCCATCCAAACCAGAACTACAACAAATTCTCAAATGTTATAGTAGGACTAACAACCACCACCTCCAGGAAAGGGGTGTTTTTAACTAGTGTCTTCAAGAGACAAGACCAGTGATTACATTGTTCTAATACCCACATGTCCAATTTGGAGAGAAAAGGCTGTTTAAGTTGACATCAAGTGAAAACAATATGATAAAATATTGAATGCTTCAGCTTCCATACTGGTTAGCACAGGTAACACACATTTCCATCACTACAGCAAGTTCCATTAGATATCAACAAATGATTCTATATCAATCCTTCAACTATAAGGAGAAAATCAAGGCATCTGATGCCATCCCATAAGGCCATGGGTCTCAACAGTGGCAAAAGTGCAACTCAAGCCTCTTCTGACCAGCGTTCCCCTGACTATCACTGCACCCCTTTCTTACATTCAGCAAATTTATAGCCTTCTAATCTTTCATTATGCTTTCTAGCAAAGTCAGAAGAGAAACTGTAAATTCATGGGGGGGGAGGACCCTTAATAAAAAAGATTAAGAAGTAGTAAGCTCTTGGCTGTTAACAGCGCTCTGCACACATGGAGTTCTGGGTTCAGTCACCACCACTGCATAAGTGAGATATGGTGGCACATAGCTATGAACCACACTTAAGTTGCAGGCCAAGAAGGGATAATTGAGACCCTACCTCAAAACAAAAAACCAAAAGCTCCACAATAATCTAAAAGGAAAACATGCATCATTAGTAAAAAAAAAAGTTACCCGGGACCATTAAGGATACCCTATTAGAAGATAAATCTAGACTTGTAAATAATTAAAATCTCTTCTGTCTTCATGGTTTTTCCTGTCATGTATTTGAAACTCTGAAACTAAAGACAACTTGTCTTTGACTATTATGTAGAAGGTTAAATCTTCTGTTGTTTTTGTGAAATGGGGGTTTTACTATATAACCCAAATAAAGCTGTACACTCTGACCTTTGGGTGGTAGGATTAGAGGCAAACACCACTATTTCTGGCTTAGATAGACATGGAAACCTAAAAGGTGAGGAATAGGGAGCAATTCAAAACAGTTGACTTCTCTAATTTTAGAATGTGCTTATTCAGATTACCTGAGCACCCCTGGCTTTTGGTAATTTAGTACTTTAATGGATATGACATTAATACACCGTTTATACTTAGACAATTATGCTTTAGTTTGAATACTGTGTTTTAACATAATTTAAAATCATTTCCTTAGTTTTTAATTTACAAAAGTAACTAAGGGACAAGAGTATCTGGAAGATCCATGTATAGCCAGTCATAAAAATACAGCAATGTTCTCTTTAAAAATAAAACTAGTTGCCGGGTGTTGGTGGCGCACACCTTTAATCCCAGCACTCAGGAGGCAGAGGCAGGCAGATCTCTGTGAGTTCGAGGCCAGCCTGGTCTGCAAGAGCTAGTTCCAGGACAGCCTCCAAAGCTACACAGAGAAACCAAACCAAACCAAAAAACCAGTTGTTCCTGTTTAGTATGTTTAGAATGCAAATGCTTCCAAAGTCAGTCAAATTATGTCATGATAGTTCATGTTTAAAGTTAGCAGGAAAAAAACTTGGAAGTTCATACTGACTCAAACTCTGAAGACATGAGTAAGGAGCTCTGTAAATTTTCACAGTATCCAAGTCCCCATTAAACTCTAGTGACTAGCCCTGAGAGAAAACATTGTATACTCAAGTTCACACAAAGTTACAAAACGGTTAAAAACCTTGGCTCACCAGAAGATATTATGAACAGACACTTATTCAAGACAGCTTTTGCCCTAATCTACAAGGCATTTGCAATCCTTGAATATGGGGTTCTATATAAATAGAAGGCACTTGTTATTCAGAGGGGGTGGTGCAAAAACAGCTATTTTCTTTCTAAACACTCTTTGGTGTTGAGGTAAACAGTCTGAAACACACAAGAGCAAAGCAACAGCTCTAGCATAGGCTGAGGAACAGGAAAAAGTTTGTTTTAACAGTATCAGGGGATACTGGGAGTTAAGCACATCAGTGGGTGCCAATATGTATTTGCAAGTGAACTACTAGGTGACAAATTCTGCTGCATATTAGTGTAGGGAGGATTAAAAATACTGAAAACTCAAAAGTAAACATTAAAATGTTATAAACACATTAAGTCTCATAGAAGAATTTTTAGGGGGGGAAAAAGGATGGCTCAGTAGGTAAAAGTCTTGCTGCAAACCTTGATGACCTGGGTTTGATTCCTGGGGCCCACTTGGCAGGTGAGATGAGGACTTCAACCAGTTTTCTGAGCCACACACACCCAATGTAGCATGCCCTACCCCATAATAAGCAAATGTTAAAACAAAACAACCACCTTTGTGACTCAGAGCCTTCCCTTTTTGGAGGGGACTGGGTTTGCAAAGACCACAAGTCAAATCGACGGGAAGGACAGATCTGATCATTTGTTTTACCGGTAATTGCCTGTATCAGCTTCAACCCTATTCCAATTTCAGACGTTCTTAGGAAAAGCGATTCAGGCAGAGGCAAATAGACACTGCCAGTACTAAGGAAATGGCGTTAAAATTCCTAATCTCAAAAATACCAGTGAGATAGCCATGAAGTCCCCACGTATAAATTCTCTAGCTTCCCGGAGACTACTATCAACCCTCTTTAGTCATGTAAGCAGCACATTTGCAACCGACCCGGCAAAGTTTTCAGTCGCCCTTCACTAGCTCTTAACCCTCCCCATCCCCCTTCCTCCACTTCCCTGCTCTTCTTTCCTGGCAGGAAAATATAGGCCAATGAGCAGTGGGTGGGTGAGGAGGATGTGAGAACAAATTTGAGAAGTAAAAAAGGGAGCAACTTAACCAGGGCATGAATGAGGCTGAAGGGTCTATTAAGGGCAGAAGAACAAGTATCCGAAGGACTGAAGAGAATGGAAGGTGCTTTCCTGGGCGGGCGGTAGTGCGTGTCATTATGTACGCAGGTTTAAGTAGAGGTCAGGCTACCTACCACTTGTCAGAAGCTGGGCAGGGGCGGCTGCTTTGGGTGACTTCTAGTGACTCTTCCGACTCTGAAATGTTAGGATTTCTAGTTCACAAAGGAGAACGACAGGAGGACGGAAGCCCACCGCCTTGGAACTCTTCTGAAGCGGCAGCCTCGGCCGCCGACTCCCCGACACCACTCCTACGTCTCCCTCCCACACGCGCCCACCCCGCCCCCTTCCAATAGCAGCACCTCCACGTGCAAAATGCCCTGGGCACTGGCCCCACACTAGCGGGCTCGTCCCCTGCAAAGCCCCCAGACTCTGATGCGCCTGCCCCCACACCCCAGAGAGGGGGGGGACACCACTCTCCCACCCTTGGCAGCTAAAAAAAAAAAGGGGGAGAAAGTCTCCGATCTAGTCTCTCTCTTCAGCCAGAACAGGGTGGGGGAGGGCAGAGAAAAACTTTCTTCTCAATTTTTTTTTCCTCTCCCAGAGAGTAGAGAGAACCCCAAGTCTCAAGTTGGGGGGGAGGGGAACCCCCTTGAACGTTTAACGGCCAGCAGGGGGAGGGGAGCTCTGGAGGTGGAGGGGGCGTGGGAAGGACCAGGCCCGCGAGCGGGGTCCCCGAGCTGCGGGGTTCCCGGGGCCGGGCAGCTGCAGGCGTCCCCCCCCCCCACCTGGCACACAAAGCGGCTGCTGCGCTCGGCTCTCACCAGATCCTTTGTGTTTTCCATCAGGGCCTCATGGGTAGGGGCCGTCCGTGCTCCCCGAGCCCGCGGCGCCCCCTCCCCCCCGAGCAGGGGGCGGGCGCCTCTCCCCGGGACCGCGGCGACTACAGGGGGGGACCCCAGGCTGGGCCCGGGCCAGTGGCGGCAGTGGCAGCCCCCGGATTTCCCCCCTTAACTCGGGTGGCCCCAGGATATCAACAACATTAGCATAGCCCTCCCTCCCCAGCGCGCCTGCGCCGTGACCCGCGCCCCGATTGGCCCACTTCCCCACGTACCCTCCTCTCTCCCCTCCAGCGTGGGACCCTCGGCAGGCTCCGTACTCTAAGGACCGTACCAAAGCCAGAAGACGATGAGGTAATGAGGGCTCGCGGCAAGGCCTGGGGCCCACAGTCAGCAGGAAGAGAAGTTTCTTGCAGCCGCTTTCATTTCTACTCCGGCCTTCTTGGGTCCCTTCCAATATGTTGTCTCTGAGAAGTTGTGCTGGGAAAATTTTCCACTCCAGTCACGCCGCTTCCCCCTACACCCGGAAGATTGGCCTTCCCTGAGGAACTCCCACACGGGGAGGGGCTGTCGGGCTGAGTGGGAGTGACGTAGCGCGTGAGTGTCGGTCACGTGGCTCGAGGCGGCGCAGGCTCCTTCCGGCTCCCCGGGGCTGGGCCGCGGCGGCGAGCGAGACGCCTCGGCACATGCGCAGTGGTGCTCCACGTGAACGTCTGCGTTTCTCCTCAGAGCTGAGGATGCCGCCGGAACGCAGGAGCCGGACGAGAGCAGACCGGAGAGCCGGCGCGATGCCGGGGAAGAAAGCCAGGCTCGGGAGCGGCGGCACGCCCCGAAAGGCCGCCCGTTCATCCCAACGGACACCGCAGGCCGGGCAGACGGCGGCCCCTAGCGCGGTCACTGCGGTGGCGGCGGCGGCGGCGGCGGAGGAGGAGAGCCGGCTTCGGCAGCGGAACCGCCTGACGCTCGAGGACGACAAGCCGGCTGCCGAGCGGTGCCTGGAGCAGCTGGTCTTCGGCGACGTCGAGGACGACGAGGACGCGCTGCTGCGGCGGCTGCGGGGCTCGCGGGTGAGGGCGGGCGGCCTTGCTCGCGGAGCGGGCACACGCTGCCGCCGGGTGCGCGGCGGGAGGCGAGGCCCCGGGGGCGGAGCCTGGGGGACCTGCGGCGGCGGGCGCTCAGGTGGGAGGGCCCGGCGATCGCGGGCGCCGAGGGGCACCGCTGCGCTCCCCGCCTCCGGCGCTGGGCCCCGAGCTGGCGAGGGCGGAGACGCCGTCTTTCTCCGCCCTGTAGGGGCCGCGGCACTCGGCATCCAGCAGGCGCTCCACTGCCGGCTCCATTTGCCGGAAGGTTGCCTGCAGACTGGAGTTGGGCATCTTCGGGTTCTGATGCCTCCACTGCTGGAACCGCCGGGGTGGCCGTTGGCTCACCTGTCGCGATTCCATTTCGTGGGTGGAACCAGTGGCGTGGGCAGAAGGCGTAAAGCTGCGTCTTAATGATTTCTCCGTGTGATGCGCACGCCCAACTTTTGAGAAGGATCGGTGTATTCGTCTGTAACTTTTTTTTTGGATGCTAACTTTTCGTAGCAGTTACAAATCTTTCGTGATTGATAAAATTTTGCACTGTCGTTACTTTTGTTCTTCACCTGGTCCCTCGTCTAAGGTAGAGTCCCAGGTATTGTTCTAGGTACCGGAGGGAGAGACAGCAATGGAGAAAGCCAATAAAACCCCCGCTCTCGAGGAGCTAGTGTTAGTAGCGGTAGAAAAACAAGATAAAGTTGACGACTCGTAGAGTTAAAGTATGGTGGTGGAGAGGAAAATGAAACATTTGGGAAAGGGAATTACGTTTATGTGGAGGCCTTTTTTAGGTAGGGCGGTGAAACGCCTCAATAGGAATGTCAGCATTTGCTGAATTAAGCCGACCTTTTGTGTGGGTGCTTCAATGGAAGGATGTAGCAGTCTCCTTTGGGAAGTGGAGCAGTTACTTTCCGCGCTGTGTGACGGACAGTTCTGTGTCAGAAAGGAATCCTTTGGTGGGCTTTGAAAGATCTTACGTCAGTAGTGCGGGTGGATACTGTCATTGACTTCTTGGGCACTGTGGTGTGGGTTGGGGGTTCAGCCCATTTCAAGGGATTTCTTTTTCTTGGGAGCTAGGCTCAGGTTTGCGTGTTGTATGAAGTTTAAGGAGGTTGAGAGCAAGCACACAGAACACGAGACCCTCCTTGTGAGGGAGGGCAGGAGACAGGTTTTGTGAGATTCTAGATGGCCCTGGGTTCTGTAGTAGTTGAGGTTTGGATGTTTGTTCTTTACCGGTCCACTTACCTTCCCCTGGTCTACTGTGGCCTTTTCCTTTAAGGCGCTCACCTCTCCTTGGCTGTTCCTTGGCTGTTCCGTCCAGCCCCTCCCCTCCTGCCCCCCTGGTGGTTGTACTCTCCTTTCCTGCCTTCTCCTTCAGCATGTGCTGTGGTCGTATTCCATCATATTATTTCATCAGCAGACCAGGAAAGCAAAGCATTCTACAAGCCATCTAAGTGTGGGTGTCTGCCACCACCCATAGGAAAAGCACAGTGGCTTGACAATGGTGTGTCTCCTTAGGGTCACCTGCATGAAAGCTCAGATGACTCTGAAGTGGAAGATGAAGCCAAAGATAGTCTTCCTTCTCAGAAGAAGCCAGTTTGGGTGGATGAAGATGATGAAGATGGGGAAATGTAAGTTACCCATTCCTTTCAGAATGCCCCCAGACACTTTAAAACTTAACGTGTAGATTTTTACAAGCCCTTGTCTTGGAAAGTATGATTATATGAAGGATTGAACATTTGGAAGCGCAGGAAAAAGATGATTCATAAGTCTGTGTCTGAAAGAAAGGCGTTATATTGTCTTACCTTGTCTATGTGAAGGATACACTGCTTAAGGGATCAATGGTGTTAGTTCTTAGCTTGTCTTTGTAACTGGATGGTTCCTGACTACTTTGGACAAGTTCATTAGTGTCAGAATAGTGACTGTAGCCCTTCGGATTAAGTGATGTATATAGAATTTTTATCATAGTGCCTGAAACTCAGTGAAGACTTGACATAAAGTTAGCACACTGTATTATATGAGTTTTACTTTAACAGTTTTACTTTTTCTATCTAAAAGTTATATTTGAAGCATGGCATCTCACTTTTGAAAAAAGATCTTTATGAACAGCTTTAAATGACTGTTGTCCCTGTATGAATTAAAAATTTACTAAACAAATGAATTTTTCTATTTTTCATTTAAGAATGTTGACACCATCTTTATGAAAAACTTTTTGCGTTTCTAATTTCTTAAAGATTCTTTGGGGGTATTATTATTTGATCAGAGACTACATGTATTTTAGCGCTATTGATAAATTCTACCAGATTTCATGAAAATTTATCTTGCCCGTGTAAAGTGTGGGTTTCAGTTTTTGTTTTGTTTTGTTTTGTTTTGTTTTTTATGATCAGTGAGTGTTATTTTGCAGACTTTCTTAGTTTGATAGGAAAATAACCCTACTTAAATTGTGTTGATGGAAATTGATACTAGTTATGTGTATCATATATGTTCTCTGTTATCTTTATTAGTGATCTTAGTGTCTCAGATTTCTTAATAGGAATTTCAAACTTTTTTTGCTAGAGATGGCATCCAGGGTCTGTGCCTGCTAAGCATGTACTTTGCTTTTGAGCCCCAGTCCTTCATGCCATGTTTTCTTCACCTTTCTTACGCAAGAGATTTTCAAGTTGAGATAGTCAGATCTTTGAATCTTTTGATTCATTGTTTTTTAACAGTAAAATGTCCTTTATTAGACCGTTGTTTGCCTATAAAGTACAGGCAGTGTTTGATAGTTTGCTTTTTTTTGTATTTGACTTGCCTGGGATATTTTGAAGAGTGACTTGAAGCTTCACTCTAGATAATTAAGGATGAATTTTCTTAAATATTAGCTCTCCAGAGTGTATGAGAGACTCAAGAGGAGGAATGGAGAACATGTATATGAAACACTCCACATCTTAACAATCTTTAACTTCATTGTTTCAGTGAATTGTTTCTTTAGAATATCAAAGGCAGCACCATTTTATGATGGCTTTTTGCAAATCATTTAAAATATGCTTGTTCTATACTTCATAGAGTTGACATGATGAACAATCGGTTTCGGAAAGATATAATGAAGAATGCCAGCGAAAGTAAACTTTCAAAAGATAAGCTTCAAAAGAGACTTAAAGAGGAGTAAGTATCCTTTTTCCTGTGACTTACTAAGATGTGTATAAACAGCCATTTATTTCTCTTTGGAACAGCTTTGCAGACAGTCACATATATATCATGAAAAAGTAGGCATTGCTTGCTTGATGACTTCATGTTAAGTATTTATGGCAGGGAATACAATAAAGATAATTTGAAGAGGAAAATAACAGCTTGAGACACTACCATTTAAATATAGTCAGTAATACTGGTAACATGATTATTCATTTGTATGTCCATACCTTTTCCCCCCTGAGACAAGGCTCTCATTGTGTAGCTTAGTCTAACCCTGAGACTCTACTAAGTTCTCCTGCCTTAACCTACTGAGTCCTGGAGTTACTGGTAAGCACCACTGTGCTTGCCTTTTACCAGAATACGAAAAATTACAAAAATGTAAACACCCATTGTAATTGGGTTCAATTAAAAAAACACACAAAAAACTCTTTATTAGCTTTATTTATTTGAGTATTTGAATTTTCAGGATCTGTATGAGAGTGAGTTGCTGATAATGTGTCACTGAACACCTGAATTCCTCGGTGTGCATGCTACACCATAAGGTTAAAGAGATTTTCATGCATATTTATAATGTCATACCTAAGAAATTAGTAGCTGGCCAGTCAACATTAACTTCTCTTGATTAATAATTAAGCCAGCATACTTATCTTTGTTACTTTTCTTTTACATGATACTTACTTTACTTCTTTTTTAATTTTAAGAACATTCACTCTTTATTGTGTGTGAGGTCAGCAAACAGCTTTCTGGAGTCACTTCTCTCCTTCCACCATATGGGTTTCAGGGGTTGAATTTAGGTTGTTAGGCTTGGTGGCAAGTATTATTACTTGAGGTAGCTAACCTAAAGCTTCCCCCCAAACCAAGTCTTACAGCCCAGACTGGCCTCAAACTCACTATATAGCTGAAGATGATCTTGAACTTTTGATCCGTCTGCTTCTGTTTTCCAAGTGATGTGATTGCAAGTCTGTGGCTCTACATCTGTTTTTGTGTGGTACTGGGGATTGAGCATATTAGGACTTTAAATAATAAAATTTTAAGCAGGGCGTTGGTGGTGCATGCCTTTAATCCCAGCAGTTGGGAGGCAGAGGCGGTGAGTTCGAGGCCAGCTTGGTCTACAGAGCTAGTTCCAGGACAGCCTCCAAAACAATACAGAGAAACCCGTCTCGAAAAACCAAAAAAAATTTAAATACGTTTTTAAAATTCTTTTTACTGTTATTATTATTATTTGTTTTCATTTTGGCTTTTTGAGACAGGGTCTCTCTGTAGTTCAGGATATCCTGGAGCTGTAGACTAGGCTTGCCTTCCAAGCACTGGGATTAGTGTGTGCCACCATGCCTGGCCTAGTTAGTATTTTATATAAATCTTTATGTCGATTGAAACTTAAGGGACTTGCTAGGTAAGTGCTATACTGCTGTATTCCTGCCTCTCTCCCCGTTTATTCTAATACAGATATTTCCTAAGTTGATTAACATGGTACCTTTAATTCCCTCTGTCATGTTGGCATATTTCATACTTAAAATCCTCTCCCTAGCCTCTTGGAATTTTGTATATTCTAGTCATTTGTTTTCAGGTGTATCCTTTCTTTATGTATCTCTGTATTCTGGTATTAGTTTGTAACCACAAATAAACTACATAGTTCCAAAAATATATAACAAACTGCTAAGAGCAAACAGGATAGCCATGTAATTGAATGTAAATTTAACAACAAATATGGATTGAGGTGTACTGTATCCAATGCTGGTTTCAGTGGGCAGAGCTTCTTGAGTTTCTAGTACAGAGATCTTGGGACCATTTAGTGTGAGCAAAGATACTAATTTTGGAAGAGGTTCTGTATTTACACTAAAGGGTGCCAAGTTCTATATAGAGTCTGAACATTCAGTAGTGTTAACCACAGAATTTTTGTTTTTCCTCTCAGATTCCAACATGCAATGGGAGGAGTACCTGATTGGGCAGAGACTGGGAGGAAGCGGAGAAAATCTTCAGATGGTTAGTGTTGATGTCTGTGAGCTAGTAAATCCCTTCCCCTGTTTTGTTTTTATTGGAGTTTTCCCACGATTTTAAAAACGAAGGGGTGTAAATAACTTCCCTCCTTTTTGTTGGCTTTGCAGTTTGAGATTTCTCTGAGGGAGTCCTGTTTTTATAGCATAGGCCTATTTAATACAGATGGAGTATCTGCAGTTTGATCCTTGAAATGTTTTAGAATCTGAACTTTTGTAGTTCTCAAGTCTGAAACTTCTGGAGCACTGACTTTTTGAGGCCAGGAGTAGGAAATTCTACACAGTAGAACTGTTTCATGTGCAGAACTATCAGAAGAATCATTAAAATCATCTTCAGGCAACATGTAGAAGGTGTAAAACAAATGAGTTTCATGTTTAGCTGTGGGTCATTCCTGAGTACCTTATCACGTATATGCAGGTACTGAGTCTGTGCTCCAGAGCACCTCTGATCTAAGCCTTTCAGATGAGGGGTAGACAGCCTGTGGCATCTTACTTATTGTAAGGAAAATAGAGGGTGAATGGATTGTTTCTGTCTTTACAGGACTGTTGTTTTATGATATAGGATTAAGGAAAAATGAGTAATACTTGATTCAGAGCTCCTTCTGAAGATACCTGTAACTAATCTAGCTGCCCACCCAGTGGAGCAGATGTCAGATCAAGCCCAGATGATAAATAAAAACTGCAGGTTTTAAGATTACCCTGTGTTATTAAATATTTTCTAGTTTGGACCCTCTGAGTTTAGATACTATTTTATGGATGGCTTTGTCAAGTTCTGATTTGTGTACACAGTTAGAAAACTTAGAATTAACGTTTAAAATCTGTTATGTAGCCTCACATGTAGGAAACTCTTAACATCTTTTTTATTGGTTTCACTTGGAAATGATACGTGATACTCATGAGTGCTTCAGACAATATTTTGCCAGGTAACTTTTTAGTGAGCTATGTAGACCAAACTGGATTTGAGCTTTCAAAGATTTGCCCGCCTCTGGAGTGCTGGGATTTAAAGACTTAGGCTATCTGTATTTTTCCTGTATTATAGTCTGGATGTTTTTGGATCTGTCAGCTAATTTTGGGACACTGGTTAAAAACATCCATTGGAGACTAAATTTTAATTGCTGTGTTTTTTAGTTCTCGAATTCCCATCTGTTTTTTTTTTGGGGGGGGGCAGTGTTTCATGTAGCTTATGCTGGCCTTGAACTTGTGGCAGGCAGTTCTTTCTCTCTTTCCAGCATGTGGGGCTTGGGCATCAAACTTGTTAGGCTTTGTGGCATGTGCCTTTACCCACTCAGCCATCTTGTTATTCCTCATTGAGGTGCTTACACACAGTTGGCTGGCACTGATCTTTCTTTTTCATGTGTGGTGTTAAGCTATATCTCTGTCTACTCTGTTGCTAATTTTGCCATAATTATGAGTTGCTCTTTTTAAATGAAATTCTGGCTTTATTTAAACTTGATCTCTTTTCATCTTAGTAACCATCTGTGTGTGAGTCTTCTTCCGAGTCAAGCTTTAATTTTAACTATATATGTAAAGTGCTGTGCCATCTTTTTTTCTTTCACTGTTTTGATCTTACTTTTTTCAGCTCAAAAAGCAGTTGAGGTTGTAAAGCTAGGATGGGAGTTGGATTTAGAAATAGAGGAGGAAAGGGCCTTCTGATTGATTCTAAAGATTAGCCTTGTGGGTTTATTTGACTCAGATGAAAGTGAAGAGGATGAAGATGATTTGTTGCAAAGGACTGGGAATTTCATATCCACATCCACTTCTCTTCCAAGAGGAATCTTGAAGGTGAGAGTTGTTGAAATCGGACCTATCCAGTTACTGACCTGTGAACCATCCTGCTTCCTGTGTTGTGCAAGTATGGATACTGCTTGTATGTGGGGCTAGTGTTTTTGTTGTTCATTTCATTGATTTACTAAATATTTGTTAGGTTTTTCTTTTTTTGCAGAAATGATGGAGAGCCACCTAAGTGTATCCTACTTAAATACTTCTAGGGGATCCTCTTTGGTTTCTTTCCATTTCCACTGACAGCAGTCTCTTACTGCTGCCATCTCAGTCAGCCTGCTTCAGTGGTTACATGACTAGGCTCTTCACATATACTGTACCTCATTCTGTGAACTATTAATATAGTAACACTAGAGGGAGCTTTTATTTATTTATCTGTGTAAGTCAGGGTGTGTGCATGGGAATGCAGGTACCTAAGGAGTCCCACGAGAAGAGGGCATTTGATCATTGGAGCTGGAGTTACAGGTGACTGTGAGCTGTTTAATATGGGCGCTGGGTCTTGGATCTGAACTTGGGTTCTGTCTGGGAGCACTGCATACTCTTAACCACTGAGCCATTTCCCCAGCCCCTCGAGGGAGCTTTTAAAAATAGTTTCAGGTCACATCTTTTTTAGTTGTTTTTAAGCCCTCTATTTCTATCATAGTCTACAGTGTCCTTCATGGTCTTTCTTATTATACCCACATCCTTAGCTTCATTTCAGACTTCCTTATTTTATTTGTTACTTAGGCTCACACAGGCCTTTGTGTTTCTTAAATATACTGGGTCCTTTCTTATCTTTGAATCTGTACCTTGCTTTCTTCTGTCTATGACTTCCTTAGGCACTGCTTTCTTCTGTCTATGACTTCCTTAGGCACTGCTACTGGACGACTGTGTCCTTGTTTCTTCCAAAACAGCATTTTGGAAAGATACTTTGTTTACTTGCACCATGTCTGATTCACTAGTTGTAGTAACCAAGTGCTTCCCCAGCACAGTGCTTCAGCTAAGTATCTGTCAAGGTAGTAGCCTGTTAATAAACGTTTTCCTTTTTATAAAATGCTGTTTATGGAGCTGGGGCAGTGATAGTAGTTGTATGGTAAGTCACAATTAGACAAGAATGGTGCTTGCTCTTTCCCCTTCCCCATTGTTCTACTCCTTGGAGTTGAAGCACTTTACTGTAAAGACACTTACTGTGCCTCTGCCTCCGCCCTACATACTTGTACTGTGGCACACATGCCCATGCTCATGTGTCATTCACATTAAAAATAAGAAATGAATGAAGCTGCATTAAAAAAGTAAAAACAATTAATTTCAGTGATTCTGAACACAGTGCTTACTTTGTTCATAAATGAAGTTTTAGTGTGTATGTGTACACCTATAAAAATAAGAGAGACAGCTAGAATAGTCCAAGTGTTGTAAGAGATCATCATCATTTTAAACTAGCCACCTGTGTTTTGAGGGGGCCATAGTAGTCATGGACTGTAGATTGCGTGGACAGTGACGTAGAGTCTATTGCATTTATATCAAAGCAGGCATTAACGTTTGTCAAGTGCCAGTCTCTTAACAAAAATTGATATATCTTTGAGACATTACTATATTCTAGTACTCAAAAAGTGCTTAGTAAATTTACACTTCACTTGTAGAAAGGTATATCAGACTGTTGGTTACTGTGACAAAATATGTGATAGAACAACTTAGAAAGAAGATTTACTTTGGTTTGTTTTCAGATTTTTTTTTCTTGGTGTTTCAAATCTGTGTTGCTCTGTGTAGCCCTTGCTGTTCTAAAATTACCTCTGTACACCAGGCTGGCCTCAAACTCAATGATCTGTCTGCCTCTGCTGGGATCAAAGGTGTGCATCACCACATCTGGCTCTCAAGGGCTGGCATGTTTGTTGCTGGGCTTTGGTAATGCAGTGCATCATGTTGAGGGTATAGATGAGTTAAGTTGATTCTCTCATAGTCTCCAGGAAGCAGAAGAGAGTACCAGAGGAGGTCAAGGAAAAGCATAGTGTCGGGGATATTCCTCAGTGACCTTCCCCAAAGTTAGGCCTCTCCTCAAAAGTTTCCAGCTCCTTCCAGAATAATGATCTAGTCTTCGATGCATGAGCCTGTGAAGAACATTTCTTGTTCAGAACTTAGCAAGAGGACCTACGTGGCTTCCTCTTTCATTTCAGAGATGGTACAGATGGATTCTTGGGTAGTGAAGTGACTTACTAACTGGTGCCAGGTCCATGGTCCTTTGGTTACTGTTCAATTCTTCTGCATTATAAGCAGCAATGTTTTTTCCGCTTTCTGTAAGACAGTGGTTCTCAGTCTTTCTAATGCTGAAACCCTTTTTTTAATTCAGTTCCTTGTGTTGTGGTGACCCCCCCACCTTAAAATTAGTTTCTTGCCACTAATTTTGCTACTGTTATGCATTGTAATGTAAATATCTGATATGGAGGATATCTGGTATGCTACCTTTGTGAAAGGGTTGTTTGCCCCAAAGGAGTCATAACTCACAAGTTGAGAACCGCTACTATAAGTGGTGCTAAGACAACTTGATAAAATTCCAGCTTTGTATTTTCACAGATGAAGAACTGCCGGCCTGCCAATGCTGAACGGCCTACCACTGCTCGGATCTCATCAGTACAGTTCCATCCTGGTGCACAGGTGGTGATGGTCTCTGGGGTAGATAATGCTATCTCACTATTTCAGGTATGTATTTCTAAATGAAATCCCACAGTGAAAAGTATTCACCACCAGAATACAGAGTCTGTGGAAATAACCAAAGAAAATATTTATACTCTCTTACAGGTTGACGGCAAAACAAACCCTAAAATCCAGAGCATCTATTTGGAAAAGTTTCCAATCTTTAAGGCTTGTTTCAGTGCTAATGGAGAAGAGCTTTTAGCCACTAGTATGCGCAGCAAGGTTCTTTATGTCTATGATATGCTAGCTGGAAAGTTAATTCCTGTACATCAAGTGAGAGGTAAGACTTGTGTTAAACACAGAGTCAGTCATCCTTTTCTTACCTCTTCTCTCACCCTGAATTTACGAATATTTATAGCTACTCTTTGTAATCTTAGCCCCTGATACTTTATTTAAAAGGTTTTTTAAGGTTGTTTTATTTTAGACATATGTGAATTATGCTTGCATATCTGTATTGTACATGCATGGTACTCACAGAGGTCAGAAGATGATGTTGGATCCCCTGGAACTGGAGTGATATATATGGTTGTGCACCTCTACTAGGTGCTGGGAACTGAACTTGGGTCTTCTACAAGAACAAGTGCTCTTAACTGCTGAACCACCTCTCTAGTCCCTCCCTTTTATTTAAAATTGACTCCCTCTCCCTCCCTCCCTCCCTCCTTCCCTCCCTCCCTCCCCTCCCCTTCCCTCCCCTCCCCTAATGTGCATGGATATTTTCTCTCTGCACACCACATGTATAGGCTGGTAGCTGCAGATGCTAGAAGAGGGTGTCTGATCCCCTGAAACTGGAGTTACAGATAGTTGTGAGCTACCACATGGGTGCTAGGGCCTGAACTAGGGTCCTTCGGGAGATCAGCTAGTGCTCTTACCTGGTGAGCCATCATTTCTTCAGCCCTTGATACTGGATTTTAATGTTAGTAGGTGAGGTGATAAAAGAATGTTAGCTAGGGATGTAGAAGACCTGGCTTCTACTTCTTTGGATATAAATTGTTTTACTTCTCAGATAGGGCATTGGATACTTTAATTCTAATGTTGTTTATTTTAAATGTTGATTTATACTTGATATGAAACATTTTGAGAAGTACTTATGTAATGCATTTTAAAGAACAAGCTAGGCAAAACCAAAATCAGCTTTTTTCATCAGGCGATTTATTTACCTATCCTCTTATTAATTTTTTTCTCTGTATTGTCCTGCTCATGCTACCTGAAAATATAGATGGCACCTTCATGATTCCTTTTGGAATCCAAAGCCATTGTGATAATGTTGGCTGGCTTAACATACATCTTGGGCCAAAGTGTTGGCACAGGCCATAGGTCACTGTCAGTCTTCCTATTGTATTCGTGTTAATGGGTGATCAATGACTAAGACCAAACTAAAGTGACATATGTTTATCCTCAGTGTTTTAGTCAGTTCTTTCTTGTTTGATGACACCTTTAGTTATCCTTTCCAAGTTGGTTCTTTTTGAAATCCCAGCAGGGAGGAGTGTCTGTAAGTTGTGGTTTGGATTTTGTAGATGTGAATTCACATTTTCAACCTCATTAGGTGTATTTCCTGGTCTTTTGGATGGTCTTTGTTGAAAAGCCTAAAACTTATATTGAAATAAACTATTTTGATGGCTACTATATTTGCAATTCCTAGTATCCATGGCTCAAAACCATCTGTAAGCCCAGTTCCAAGGGATCAAATTTCCTTTTCTGGCCTCTGAGGGCACTGTAGACATAGTACACAGACATATATGTAGGCAAAACACCCATACACATTTATCAAAAAGCAAAGCAGACCCTATGGGATTGCTTAACAGGTAAAGGTGCTGCTTGTTGCCGGAGTCTAATGGCCTGAATTCTGTCTTCATAACTCAGGATAGGAGAAAGCAAAAGGAAACAAAAATATATCACACTTGAGAAATTTGTTTGGTGTGTTCAGGATTTAACTCAGGGCTTTGATCCTGTCAGGCAGGCACATTACCATCAAGTTATATACCTAGCCCTATGAAAGTACTAACTCAATAAACTCAAGAAATTTAGTGTATTTCATTAAGGTGGGAAATTTCTGACTAGGATATTAAGCTTTTGAATGTAAATTCTTGTTATAAATGCTTGTTTTAAAAATGAGAACAGAATTGATTCAGATTTTATTATGTTCCATTAACCTGTAAGGGCTTATAACTTAAGCAGTTAGAGATGGTCTGAAGGAGCGTCAGCCAGCACTTTCTTATAGTAAGGCTTTTTACCACATTAAAAAATGTCCTCGTGGTCTAATCAGTAGTTTCACTTTACAGCTTGAATTAAAAATAATTTTTTTTGACTAGGCAGCATTGTTTGCATGGAATAGAAATCCAGGTTATAGCTGGTTTTGGTGCTATATGCCTATAATTCCTGCATTTGAGGGAGGAGGATCATATCAGAGTCATGGTTGCCTACTTACCGAGTTAAAGGCTGTCAGTATATACAAATGAATGATAATGGGAAGTCTATTCTTCTTCTCCCTGGTTGCCTCCTTTCCTTCTCTGTACCATTTGTACCATTTTTATGTGTTCTTTTTATTAGATCACTTTATAATGAGAACTTAGCTCGTAGCATTCTGATAGGGTCAATGTGAAAGGATATATTCCTTTTTAAATGGGTGAGCAGACTCTCAATTACATGGCATGCCATCATGAGAACCTAATCAATTCGTAAGTACAGGTGAAAGTTAGGCGTCTATGCTTTTAAAATACAAAATTAAAGATTACTTTTCCATTCATCATAGGCGGAAACCAGATAGTTTGGATACCTTTAATGGCAGTGGGTTTCCTTTCTGTTGATGAGCTGCCCAACAACAAACTACAATAGTCCTTTTGGTTAGATTATCACTGATTACATTTGATAAATGTGTTGATTCTCTGGCTCACAGCTGAACTGTTGAATGATAAAAAAGATGAAGTTTGCCAACCATTTCAAAATGAACATTTGGGTTCTTTTTGATGTTACATGCAATCAGATTTATTCAGAGCTTAGGTTTTTGTAGCTTGTGTACATTTTAGAAAGTAAAGGAACTTAATTGTTAGTAGAAGGTAGACTTCTTAAAAGTCATTAAATCTATTGTTTCATCTCCATAGGTTTGAAAGAGAAAATAGTGAAGCGATTTGAAGTTTCCCCAGATGGATCCTTTTTGCTCATAAGTGGCATTGCTGGGTTTTCTCATTTGCTATCAATGAAGGTGAAACCTTTAGTTGCTTTTTGTTCTTCCATTAGTTATTAATTCTAGGGTTAAGGACAGTCTTGAACTCAATGTGTTCTTTTTGTTTTGTAAGTTTTTTGAGATGGGGATTTGCTATATAGCCTTGGCTGGCCTCCAATTCATAGAGATCCATTGCACTCAATGTGTTCTTAAATCTATACCTCAAGTAGAACTTTGGGAGTTGTAGACAATTGTTTGACAGTGAGAAAAATAGAGTCAGGGCCTGAGAGATGGCTTAGTGGTTAAGAGCACTAGCTGTTCTTCTAGAGCACCTTGATTCTGTTCCCAGTACCCACATGTTGGTTTGCAACCATCTATAACTTTAATTCCAGAAGATTGTTGCCCTCTTCTGGCTGCTGTGGGCAGCAGGTGCAAATTTGCACAGCCATCCATGCAGATAAAACAACTATACACATAAAATAAAATAAATAAATAAACTAGAAAATTAGAGTTAAATCCTTTCTGAAAGATAACAACCTTCTAACATCTGGTAAATAATTAACTCTTAGACCAAAGAACTGATTGGTAGCATGAAGATTAATGGAAGAATTGGAGCATCCACATTCTCTTCTGATAGTAAAAGGATATATACTTCTTCGGGTAAGTTTGGATATATTTATGTTTCTAGTTTTATAAAAAGAAGCCTGCTTGGTTTTCTACTTACTATTTAAGAAAAACAGATATATTTAGTACTTATTTTCTGTCATTTGCCAGGTCAGTTAAGAACTGATAACACAATGTTAACATGCTTGCTATGTGTACCCTTACTCCAGTATGTGACAATTTTCAAGGAGACAGTTAAAACAAGAGTTTCACTGAATTCTCTTAGGGAGCATAAGGTTTTACATAGAAGGGCAAACCTTGGAACAGTATCTGTAGAAAAGGAAGGGATGAGAGGGACTGATGGGCCATCTTTGAGGTGAATGAGATAATATCATAGGTATAATAGGATGAGAAGGTGCTGTAGGAACAAGAAAAAGAATTGATCAGTTTTGGGAATTAAGTATCTTAATGCTTATTGGTATTTTTACTTTTCATATATTTGCTCCAATAATTTATTTTAGTGGCATATAGTATCTTACTTAAAGTTCAACTCAAATGTGTGGGTTTTTGTTTGTTTGTTTTAACTTTAAATCTAAATGACTGATGAACTTTTGTATATATTTGAAATGTTTTTAGTTTTCTGGAAATAGGGCTGAGTTCCTTGTGCTATTAACAAGTGACTAAAAGTGGTAAGTCCACTTGCTTTTTAAAGCAACATTAACTGATCCCTTCTTTGACTTTTAGGGAATGGAGAAGTTTATGTATGGGATGTGAATTCAAGGAAGTGCATTAACAGATTTTTTGATGAAGGCAGTTTGTATGGATTAAGCATTGCTACGTCAAAGAATGGACAGTATGTGGCTTGTGGGTGAGTGAAGAGAATCACATTGTGCTAATGAGGAAATGTTTAGCAGTTAAATACACTAGATGGTACATGGCTTTATTGACAACTTAGAAATATGAAATCAGTAAACCCCGCTGAGTCTTTTGTTTTATAAAATTGTCTTGATGCATCATTTATTAATAATGGAAGTTTGTCAAATTTTTAGTGAAGAAACTAGACCACCTTAAATCATTATATATTTTCCCAATTTTAGAATACTCATTTGTTCATGGTAAGATTTATCTTAGTGTATTTAGCTTCTTGCCATTGAGTAGGTACACTGATTCAACTTTGTATTTAAATCTCTTAAGTCCTTTAGCTAGATGTAGTATGTAAAAAACACATTCTTTGGAAGTATCATTTGTTAGTGTGGTAGGTGTCTTAGCCACTTTGCCTTTGCTGTGAAGTGATACCATGACCATAGTAACTCTTTTAAAAAGAAAGCATTAAATTGGGAGAGTTGTTTATAGTTTCAGATTTAGTCCATTATCATCATGGCAGGGAGCACGGTGGTGTGCAGGCAAACATGGTGCTGGAGAAGTAGCTGAGAGTTCTGCATCCGTATTCACGGAGGCCCACTGGGCCAGGCTTTTGAAACTAAAAAGCCCATCCCCATTGATACACTTCCTCTAACAAGGCCACACCTTCATATCCTTCTCAGGTCGTACCACTCCCTGATGACTAAGCATTCAAATATATGAACCTCTGGGAGTCATTCTTATTCACACTATCATAGGCACTTAATATTTCATAAAACATGTTATTAGGTTATTAATGGAAAAAATGGTTTATACTTGGGAAATGATGACTTTATGTTCCTACCTGATCTTAAATCTATGTAGGTGGAAGGAAGAGTAATTAATTAGTGATAGTTCTAACCTAACTTACAAGATCTTGTTATCATTAATTTTAGTAGATCAAGGTGTTGTCTGTTTGACCTTAGACCAAACACAATTGAGTTATAAAGAACAAAAAGAAAAAGAAAAGAAAAGAAATTACAGTTAGGTATTCCCTGGAGTGGGAAGTTAAGGGTGGTGGTGGCATATACCTTTATTCTCAGCACACAGGAGTCAGATTATGGCAGATCTGTGGTGATATATTGTTTATGGTCCCCAGGCTACCTTTATTAAATCATAAACAATATATCATCACATGGATCTCTCTGAGTTTGAGGCCAACCTCAAGTTCTAGGACAGCCAGAGCTGTTAAAAAGAGAAACCCTGTCTTGGGACCCCCTGCACAATATTAAGTAGCCCAGGGTGGCCTTGAACTTACAGTAGCAAAAGGGCTGGAGATACACTTTCTCAGCATGTATGTAAGACCTTAGGTCCAATCTCCAGTAATACAAAACAACAAAAAGTAGTAATACTGGAAGTTAGGCAGTAAGCATTGTGGTTTGCATCTCAAGCACTCAAGTAGTACCTGGAATGGAGTGGACATTCTTTATCAGTAGGAAGTAAAATAGTGATTCTATACTTTCTTCAAAGTTGTACATAGACCTACAGTTGAAAAGCTTTCAGAGTTAAGAGTCAGCCAGACTGAAGCTGTGCTGAGAATGTCTTTTGTCTGGCTTTGAACTCTTCAGTCATTGGGCTCTTTGCAGTTTGTTTTCCATAATACCAGTTTGTTTTAAATCTGTTTTATTTCCTTTTCATTTTGCAGTTCTAAGAGTGGAGTGGTAAACATATACAGTCAAGATTCTTGCCTCCAACAAACAAACCCAAAGCCAATAAAAGCTATAATGAACCTGGTCACTGGTGTTACTTCCTTGGCCTTCAATCCCACTACAGAAATACTGGCAGTGGCTTCAAGAAAAATGAAAGAAGCTGTCAGATTGGTAATAACTCTTTTTCCCTTCCCCTTTATCCTTATAATTTAAAATTTCATGTTGAAACAGTAAATGATAACAAGAAAGTAGTATTAGGTTATTTTAAAAAGGGATTTCTAGATTGGAGGTGTGGTTTAGTTGGTAGAGTGCTTGCCTGGAATACATGAGGCCTGAGTTCTATCCCCAGTATCAAAATAAATCTGGTGTGATGACCCATGCCCATAATCAAGGTCATCCTTGGTTATGTAGGAGTTGAAAGCTGTCCTGGCATACATGAAAACCCTGTCTTAAAAAGCCAGAAACAACAGCAACAAAATGCTAAAAAGGTTAAGTCATTTCAGTTGTATTATATAGAAATTATTAGTTGGCAGCTTTTGGGTTTGGTTGTTGCATTATTGCAAAGTAGCCACCAAATTTTGCATATTGTCTGTTTTATTGGAAATTCTGCACTGTCCATTGTTAGCATTTATTAAGTAATGGTCCTTATTTTCAGAGATTTTTTTCCTCTGAATAAATTAAGGAGCATATTTAAGGAATGTACCTTATTTGTCTATAATTTCTTTAAGTTATTTTCTAAAAACCTGTAGGTACAGTGGAGTGGAGGCAGTTCTTAGATTTTGAAAGTAAGTTGAATTGTCATAAGTAAAGGTGCTGCAATTCAAATAGCTAAACAGGGAATATGAGTGCCTGTGTTAAGAATGCCTGAGACTACCCTCAGTTTTGATGATTTAATTGAAAGACACAGTATCCAGTATTTGTCTGTATTATGGCTAAGATTTATTGCATCCATAGCATACTAAGCACTGTCAGCAAAGGGAATAGCTACACAGGTAAATCGTGGCGCAGCCTAGGAGTCCCTTCCCAATAGAGTTGCACAGGATACATGCAAAACCTCTATAGTGAGGTACTGAATGTGCACACCAAGTATTTCCTACCTATGCGGCTCATTAGAGACTCAGTGCCCAGGTATTAGGCATAAATCACTTCATTTACACAACTGATTTGGGCTACCCAGCCCACGTCTACTATCCTTATCATTCATAGAAAGTAGGGTACTGTTTACCCAGGCATCATCCAAGGACCACTCTTGTAAGTCTTCCTGAGAATTCTGGCCTCAGGACCACATTAACTCTTTTTGCTTTTAGACTCAGGTATACAGATGCTGTCCAACGTTGAGTAGCAATATTGTGTTTAGCTACTGTTATATGTTCACTGGTGGTTTGTATTTTACAAAGATTAATTTTTATCTTGCTCCCTCAACAAAGAGCTTACGTATATTAGATAATAATGTGTATCTTACGAAGAGCTACAGAGAGCTCTTTAAAACTATTTTGTGTTGATAACAGCCCTTCAGAGGATTTAATTTTTTTTGGATTTTTAGTTATTAAAGGGCAGAATTATAATTTCAGATTTTATGCTCTTTTTTGTTTTATTGAGGCAAGGTTGCATATTGCACAGTCTAGTCTTGGCCTCCATCTCTCAGATGCAGGAATTACAGGCATGCACCACCATTGCCTTGCTTACTTAGTTCTATACTCTTTGTAATGCAGCCGTACAGGGCTTATTTGACAGGGCAAAGAAGAGGCTAAGTTCCTACCTGGTAGATATGCAGGTAGCTAGCTATCCTGGGCCACATATGGCCCATGTACTCTGGATAGCTATGCCTACAGGATGAAGCTACCTGTGAGGCCCAATACTTTGTAGATGACAATGGCATGATACAATGTCAAAAGGTTGAACACCCCTAGTTGTAGAGCAGTGTCACTATCATCTGTGTGGTATAATAGAATTTGGTGTAAGACTGTCCTGTTAGATGATTCTCAGAAGCACTTACCCAATTCCTGTGAGTTGTTAGTTATTTGATTTGGATTGTTGTTTGTTTTTTCTCTCGTTTCCTGACTTCCTGTGTTGGATGTGATAGATGGATTCTTTCTCGAACTTCTTTGGTTCACCTGTTTTTTTCGAATAGTTTCTTTGCTCTGTTATTAAGTTTGAGACTTTTTTCTTCTTCTGTAGTGTTCCTTCAGGTCATAGTTGCCTGCATTTATATATTTTGATCCTAATCATAATCCCTTTACCTTCCTTGGTCTTGATGCCCTGCAGAGAATCCTTTCTTCTTTGCTGGTACTCTTTCTGCCTCATGTCTGTTGGATAGATTCTTTATGCTGAGTTTTATCCTTGGCTTCTCCTCCCTGCCTGGGGTTTCAGGTTTTCCCACTTGATCCTATTTGAATTCTTCGTTTGTTTGTTTTGTTTTTCTAGACAGGGTTTCTCTGTGTAACCCTGGCTGTCCTGGAACTCAAGTTTGTAGACCAAACTCACCTGCCTCTGCCTTTCTCTACCTCCCAAGTGCCTGAGAGTAAAGTCATGTACTTGGCTCATGTCTGAATTCTTTTTAAAAAGTTCTATGTGTATGCATGTTTTGCCTGCATGTATGTTCCATATGCATGCCTGCTGTCCATGAGGGTCAGAATGGGGTATCAGTCCCCTGGAACTGGAGTTACTGATAGTTGTACGGCGTCACGTTGGTGCCTGGAACTGAAACCAGGTCCTCTGCAAGAGCAGACAATCTTTTTACAGCTAAGCCAACTCTCTAGCCCCTGTATCTGAGTTCTTGAGTGTTATTGTTGTACTTTTCTTTATAGATGTTTGAGTGCAGTGTTTTGTCAGCCTTGTCTTCCACTCTTAATAATTTTCTTTTACTTGGTCAGATCTGTTGGTGATACTTTACGTTTTTTCTTTCTTTTCTTTTCTTTTTTTTTTTTTTTTGTTTTTTTTGAGACAGGGTTTCTCTGACTTTGGAGGCTGTCCTTGGGACTAGCTCTCGAATTTCACAAAGATCCTCCTGCCTCTGCCTTCCGAGTACTGGGATTAAAGGCGTGTGCCACCACCGCCCAGCTTTTTTTCTTTTTTTGAGACAGCTTCTCACCACATACCCCTGGCTGGCCTGGAAGTTCATTGTACACCAGGTTGACCTCAAACTCAAGGAGATCTGCTTGCTTCTGTCTCCATAGTACTTCTGTTGTTAAAGGCATGCTCTCTCTTCATCTTTGATTAGTAAGCTTCTGATGTCTTTTTCAGACATCTCCCCTGTTTTGGTACCCTGAGATGAAGAACACTGGGGAACTGTCAGTTTTTCAGCACGAGGCATGCCGCTGTCCTTTTTTTCATGTTCATGCTTCTGTGTTGCTGTGAGTGCATCTGCGCTTTTGGTGTCTCTTCCCAGTTTTGTTTAGGGATTTTATTGAACACCTATTCTTGAGGACTTAGAATCTATGTAGTACCACTGAGAGGAGAAACTTAGCTCTTATAATAGTTACACCAAAATGAAAAATGTAGAAATATACTTAAAATGGATTAAAGACCACTGATAGATCCCAATGGCCATACAACAGAAAATATATTGTACTGTCAAGTTAAAAAAAACCAAAACAAAAACCTCCCCCAAGACAAAAATTTCCCAATGATGAAAAACTTAAACTTAGAGTCCACTCAATAGGTGAAGTCTTTTCAAGAAACAAAGTTAGAGATGACTTGGTGAGTAAAGTCTTTGCCATTCAAGTGTAAGACCTGAATTCAAACCCCAGAGCTCATTCCAGACTGTGAGATGGGAAGTAGATGCCCAAGAATCTGTGGGGTAAGAGACCGTCTCAAACAACGTGGGAGGCAGTGACTGACACTGACACTGGGGTTGTCACCTGACCTCCATGCAGATTGCTCACACTCATACATGTGAGCATGTGTCACACACACACAAACACACACACACACACACACACACAGATTTAGTTACGGACTACTTGGCTCCATTTATGCCACAGTCAAAGTGACCTGTATTTTATATCAGGATAGAATGAATTGAAAAATTTAAGATAGTTCCTAGTTTTTGTAATTTAAGGCTTTTTATAATCTGCAGGTTCATCTTCCTTCCTGTACAGTGTTTTCTAACTTTCCAGTTTTTAAAAAGAGTGCTGTTTCTCGTGTTCAAACCATGGATTTTTCTCCCAGAAGTGGATACTTTGCCTTGGGGAATGAGCAGGGCAAGGCCCTGTTGTATAGGTAGGTAAATTTATGTTTAAAAGTCAGATACATGATAAATTGCTTTTGAAAATGTGGAGAGTATGTATTCGAAATTCTACAGTTATGTAAAGAATTTATTAGTTCTTTAATTATAGGATGTCTAGCCTGACCCATCCTCATTATCTAACTGCATTTTTTCCCCATAAGTGTGTCACTAGCAGAAAAATTCGCCCAAGGAATAAAAATTGTGTGTGTGTGGTTTGTAGTTTGTATAATGATTATTTTTCCCCAGAAAGCTTTGTTTTTAGAATGCCAAATCAAGGGAAAGTAGCCATTTTAATAATACTGCTACTTCCTTGGTAGTTTGAGACATACTTCACTGATTTGAAGTCACTGTTTGCTTCACTGTTTCTTTCCTTGGAGCTCTAAACTATAAATAAGGACGTGAGCCACAAAGATAGCAAAAAGTTATGTCATCTATCCAGCTTTCTTTTTTTAACCAACATACATGTCTTTAAATGGACAGAAGCAAAATTAATTTGCATCAGTGCTAAAAGATACAGGCTGGCAGTGTATCTTTAGGGAGAACTAAAACTCCAGTGGGAAACTTCCCTGATATGATAGTCCCTTTCCCTTTTGTTGCTAGAGTGCTACAGGCTGTAGGAAAAAAATGCCTGGAAATTGGTTTTAAAAATAGTTGTGAAGGGCTGGAGAGATGGCTCAGAGGTTAAGAGCACTGGCTACACTTCTAAAGGTCCTGAGTTCAATTCCCAGAAGCCACATGGTGGCTCACAACCACCTGTAATGAGATCTGTTGCCCTCTTCTGGTGTGCAAGCATACATGCAGGCAGAACACTGTATACATAATAAACAAATTTAAAAAAAAAATAGTTGTAAAGTGAGAATATAGTAGACTATGGGTTATACTGCTACCTCTTTTGAAATGAAAATGAGTCATACCAGGGTAATTTTTATCAGTCTCATTTCAAATTAGTTTGGGATCAAGTACAGATTTTACTAAAAGAGTGCTCTTTGAGAGGTTTTTGGTATTAAGAACTGAACGGTTCTTTAAGTCCCATATTGTGCTCTAGAATGAAACTGTCCTGGCTGTGTTAGTGATTTGTCAGTTCTCTGGAGCTATCATAGCAGTTTATGCATATAGGGATCTAAACACATCTGCTTGTTGAGAATGACTGGAATCCTCCCCATCCCCCACCACCATCTTGCTGAGTGCTGCTCCATGACATATTTAATTATTCTATGGGTAATTATCTTTTGTTTTTCAGGTTACACCATTACTCAGACTTCTAAAGATGCTTTTTTTGAAGTAAGAAAATTCTCTTTTAAAATAAATACATGGATTTTAGGGTTGTACCACTAGTGTTATTTGGTAGAGGTACCGTATTGACTTAGCTCTGTTTCTGTGCCCCTAGGTCAGCTTTATATCCTTTATATTAGGAGAGTTGGGTGCAAATAGATAAGCAGCTGGCCAAATGACCTGAGCCTTCCTCAGAAATTACTAATCCCCAATCACAATGGCCTGCCTCATCTACTGAGGTCACATTTCTAATATTGCATTGAGTAATTGTCATCAAAACTGTAGTCACTGAGCATGTAACACGCAAAACAGAATAAATTTCACAGAAGGATCAGAACTACAACTTGTGTGAACTTAAATTCTTTGACTTGGATGATTATTAAGTGGCTTGCCTTATTGCAGAGAGTTCAAGGATGACTGGATAATAGACTTTTGCTGGCCAATATTTAAACAATATGGCTATATCTTAGACCTGACACAGTGGTCCTGACATTGAGCTTTACAATTAATCTTTTTACCACAGCTGATTGTTTGCCTTTTTAAAATTATGAATGTTGTCGGGCGGTGATCGCGCACGCCTTTAATCCCAGCACTCGGGAGGTAGAGGCAGGCAGATCTCTGTGAGTTCGAGGCCAGGCTGGACCGACAGCCTCCAAAACAATACAGAGAAACCCTCTCTCGAAAAACCAAAAAAAAAAAAAAAAAAAAAAAAAAAAAAAAAAGAATGTTGAAGAGACTACAGATAAGATTTAATTAGAGAAAAGGATTTCTAAAGATAGGATTTTGAGCGTGTAACCAGAAAAAGAATGCATTCCAGCCATCTTGCCTCTCAGAATTAATAATGGCAGTACAGGTTGCTTGTGGTGAATGGTTATAAATCAGCTGTGTAATTTTTTTCTCTTCTTTTTCAGATTCAAGTGAACCCATTTCAGTACATCTTCCCAGAAATTTTCAAGTGTGTATGATAATATATAGATAATGACTTGTGGAATCTGTGTTTCAGTTAGTAGCAATATCTTGATAAATGTATGGTAACTTTTGTTTGAAAATAAATGTACATGATTCTTTTTAGTCTCCGCATATGCATATGCACACACACATACGTAACTTGGATGCATTTCCTTTAACAACTGAATGTGAGAAATTGGGAACATCTGTCTAATAAAAAATAATATAGGTAGATGTTTTCATTTATATACCCCCTCCATGCATAGATATGTCCAGATTTCAGAGCAAGGCTTTTGAAACTACCCAGTTCACCTATTCTTTTGTTCATTTTATTTGATACAGGGTCTCTCTATGTAGTGCTGGGTGTCCTACAGTAACTTGCTATGTAGACCAGGCTATCTTTGAGCTCACAGAGATCCTCCAGGCTCGGCCACCTGAAAGCTGAGATTAAAGGCATACATTACCATACCTGGCTCCAGCACCAATGCTTTACTCAAGAAATTTTATGCAACCATAAGTATATAGGTATATAAAATCCTCTATGCAAGCATTTACTGATAATAAATCATACATTTATTTTATTTTTTCGAGACAGGGTTTCTCTGTGGCTTTGGAGGCTGTCCTGGAACTCGCTTGGTAGACCAGGCTGGCCTCGAACTCACAGAGATCCGCCTGCCTCTGCCTCCCGAGTGCTGGGATTAAAGGCGTGCGCCACCAACGCCCGGCCATACATTTATTTTAAAAACAATGATTTGGTATACTTACAGTTTTACCACTTACTAAGGGTAAAAGCAAGTTTGTATACTAAGAGGTGAATGTGTGTTTTTACATAAATAATTATTTCTTAGCTGGGTGGTGGTAGCACATACCTTTAATCTCAAAAACCAAAAAAAAAAAGAGAGAGAGAGAGAGAGAGGGAGGGAGGGAGGGAGGGAGGGAGGGAGGGAGGGAGGGAGGGAGGGAGGGAGGGAGAGAGAGAAACCTTGTCTCCCCACCCCCCAGAAAGAATTATCCTTGGCTGAATTTTGTTTGTTTGTTTTTGTTTTTGGAGACAGGGTTTCTCTGTGGCTTTGGAGGCTGCCCTGAACTAGCTCTTGTAGACCAGACTGGTCTCGAACTCACAGTGATTCACCTGCTTCTGCCTCCCAAGTGCTGGGTTTAAAGGCGGGCGCCACACTGCCCGGCCAGTTGAATATTTTATAACTGAAGGACAGTGCATTTCATTCTTCTTCAGGGTTGATATTTTCATTTTGTAATCACTGCTGAGAATATTGTTTTATATAAATACATTATAGTAAATGGTAAAAGTATATTTAGGACTGTTTCAGGAGTTATTAGAAATTCTGTCTTAATCCTAAATCAAACTATTATTAAAATAAAAATTTTATTACTTGTTTTTAAGAACTTTGCACATGTTTTGGTCAAGTTTACCCCCTTTATGGTCACCCAGATACGTCCCTCTTCCTTACCCACCTAACGTTGTGTCCTACTTTTCTTCAGAAACAAAACCCATCAAGTTCAGTTTGTGCTGCCTGTGTAGTCCTGGATGTGTCTCCTTTTACTGTAGCGGGTTTAACTTATCAGGGGCTACATTATTAATAAAATGGACTTTTCCTCTCAGTAGCTTTCAACTGCAGATATCACCTCTAGGAGTGGGATTTGGTGCCTACCTCCTCTCCATGTTGGGATTTGATCTGGCTTGAGCTTTTAAAGTGGTGTACATGCTTCTGTGAGCTCCTGATATGCAAGTCCCCTGCTGCGTCCAGAAGACATGGTTTCTTTGTAGTTTTCACTGCCTCTACAGTTGCCCCTCATGCACAGTAATCCTCAAGCCTTGGAAGGAAGGTGTGGGAACACAGTTAAAGGAATGGTACATGGTGAATAATGCCTTGGGGAACTGTGAGAGAGGATCCAGAAAAAAGACAGAAGGCCTTTTACTTTAAGTGTTCTTTGTTTCCTAGATTTTTCTTGGATTGATTTCATACCTTCTGTGACAGATATTTACATTCAATTTGTGTAGCACAGTAAAGATTCAGACAGCTATTGGGGTTCAAGCTGAAGATCAGAAAAGCAAAGCATCTAAGCCAGTAGATCTTACCTCTACCCAGCTGAAATGCTGTCTGTCTCCATGAATCCTCAGAGGCAAAAAGCTCTCAGTTCCTGTCTCCTCCTTATTTCTTTCTCTGCCCAGCCATAACACTCCTGTCTCCACCTCCCTAGTGCTGGGATTAAAGGCCTGTGATTCCAGGTGCTAAGGTCACCTTTGTGAGCTGTTTCTTTTAGGGCTGGATCAGTTTCTTGTAGTCAGTGTGACCTTGAAATAACAGAGATCTGATAACTTAATCCTGAGTCCTGGGATTAAAGGTGTGTGTCACCACTGCCTGACCTCTAGCTCTGGATCCTCAGGCAAGCTTTAATAAATCATAAATAATATATCACCACAGACATGTTTAATCTTGTTGAGAACACAGCTATAGAACCCAATCTGATCAGTGTACTATGAATCTGGATATGGCCTTCTGCCTTGCTTTTGTGCTATCCTGGATATAGTCTATATAGCACATGCTAGACAATTGTGTTTAAATTGATCTGTCCTGAGAAGGTTCTGGGGATGGGCTGTTCTGTTAATATGTAGTATGTGCTTATAGTATTTATGTTTTTTTCTGAGTTCAGCCTTCCTTAGATCATTGCATTCTTTGTTATGTTTATGTATAAAAGTACACTGAAACTGAAGTTGTCTACAGTATTAGACTAGTCCACCCCATTCTTTCAAGTCCTCAGATCCACGATCTCACAGATAAATCTACTTAGGTTTGATGAAAGGCAGCAGGAAGGGGTATGGTATTTATGTTCTTATAAGGGAGGATTCTGCATTCTCTTGTTCTCTGCACCTTGACTACTTGACTACAGAGAACACAATTTGTGTTCTCTGTTAATTGCCTTCTACAAATAAAAGCTTGTCTCATGTGGGTTGAGGTATTAATCTGTGGGCGTGATGGTGAGTCATTAGGAGTCAGTTTAATACAAAGTTCATGTAGTGCACAATGCATTTAGAATATAATACACACTGGGGAAAAGAGTCTCTTGATGATGAAGGTCAAACTGAATAGCTACACATAGAAGAACAAATGGTTTTGTCTCTTATCCTGTGCAAAATGCAACTACAAATGTTTCAGGAACTTCACTGTAAGACCCAATGCCCTAGAGAATACATTGGAATTCATTGGCACAAGGAAGGACTTTCTGAACAGGACTCCCAACAGCACAGACATTAAGACTAACAACTGCACAAAATTCAACTCCAGATAGATCAAGGACTTAAGACCTGATACTCTAGGGAATACATTTAGACTTACTGGACAAGGAAAGGACTCTGTGAATGGGACCCCAACAATGCAGGCATTAAGATCAATAATCAACAATAAATGATCTCTTGAAATTAATGCTTCAGTACAGCAAGGGGCAGTCTACAGAATGGAAAAAACATACTAGCTACACATTTGACAGGGTTAGTATCTAGACTACAAAGAGCTCAAACTAGATTTCAAGAAAACCCAATAAAAAGTAGGACATGGAACTAAGTGGGTTTTCAAAAGACAATATTCAAGTGGCTGAAAACCATTTTAGAATGTTCAACATCCTTAGCCATAAGGAAAATGCAAATTGTCTAATGGTTTCTTTATGAAATGAGTCAGCAATTCCAACACTTTTAAAAACACTTATTGTAAGCAATACAGTCCAAATATAAAGTAATTTGATTCATACTGAAAACTAAGGAAAATATTGGGCCTTGGTTTTTCCTAATTAAGCCATTGCATTTCTATAAGAGCAGAAAAATTATTTTTAAAAAATTTTAAATTTAAATTAGAAACAAGGTTGCTTCACATATCAATTCCAGGTCCCTCTCCCTTTCCCTCCTCTCCTCCCAGCAACCCCTCCAATATTCCCTCATTTCCCCAGGGAGGGTGAGGCCCTCCATAGGGGTGTCCGTAGTCTATCATTTCATCCAGGGCAGGGCCTAGACCCTCCCTTGGGAGTCCAGGATGAGAGTGCATCTCTCATTGTTGGATGGGCGCCCAAAGTCAATTTGTATACCCGGGATAAATACTGATCTACTACCCAAGGCCCAATAGATTACTTAGGCCTCCTCACTGACACCCATGTTCAGGGGGTCTTGATCAGTCCCATGCTGGAATCCCAGCCATCAGTCTGGGATTCAAGAGCTAACCCTAATTCTTATATACAGTAAAACCACCAAGTGACTGTGAGCCAGTGTTTTGGGCAACACTGCATGGGATGGCGTGGTGGCACACTTGGAAAAGTGCATGTGTTTAAGACTAAAGCTGCAGGAAAGTTGTGTGACGCAGTAAATATGAGCACTGCCAATCATCATCATTATTGTCACTGTACATTCAGAAACTTTTTACTCTTGCCAAATATTTTGCAATGGATGAGTCAGCAATTACATGACTCCATGTGGTGCTGGCATCCAGTTGAGATGCGTTTTAGGGTTTCTACTGAAAATGAATTATGGAGCTCAGTGGCTTCATGGAGTCAGCTTTAAATGTTCCCTTCTAGAAACTAATGCTAGGGGCTTTATGCAGGCTAGATAAGCATGGTGCCTACCACTGAGCTACTGTCTCAACTTCTCTTGCTAGAATATTGTCTGGCTTTCAGCATATTTCTCAAATTACATGTTCAGTGAAGTTGAGTTATTATCTGAGTCTTCTCCCCACTCCCCTTTTAGCAAAGGTAAAACTTCAAATTCTTGAAACCAATGGCTTGTGTTATTTTTCTTTAGCCGCCAGGGGGCAGCAGCGGATTATGTGAGTCTTGAAAGGCAAGGCATTTTGTAGCCTTGATGCTGTCACTTTGTTCAGTTAAATTATAGCTTGTTTTAGAAACGAATACGAAGCTGTGTATGTGCTTATTTTTTTTGTGGTTTTCAGGTACCAGGAGTTTCAAGATGTGCAGGAATTCATTTTTTATAGAGAAAATGATGGGAGCAGAGTTTAAATTTTATCTGTACTTCATTAAAACCTCTAGATCGATTTTGTGCTCTTAAGAGAGTTTAAAAAAAGTCTGTTTTAACCTATAAGGCAGAGGTACTGTTTATTCTATAGGCATACTATTGAACCTGTTTCTTGCCTTTAACATTTTCTTTCCTTCAGTGGACGTTGGGGCATTTGAGTCAGGCTCTCATTGCTTTTCCTTACCACCAGAACTAAGCTAATTGTTGAAGGAGACATGTAAGAATTCCTTCACACTAGACTGTATTTGCAGTTGCTATTGCTAGCATGACTGCAGCTCAGTCCATGCTTTGGGACAGCTATCATTAGCTGCAAAGTAATGATTTGCTGTGTAGAATGACTGGTCTTTTAAAGAAATGTACTGTGCCTAAATTACAGGTGAGAGTTGTGTGTCTTCTGAGAAATAAAGCGTATGGATGTTGAATGTGCTTTTGATGAGGATGTGTAACCCACTCTGAGCTGCAGGGCTGTGACATGTATTTCTGTCCTTTTATGGCTTCAGTTTGGGATAGAGGCAAGTGTAAATGCTTGTACACACCTCTGAAGAACACTGAGGCTACTTGTAATCAACTCAAATGCATCACCCTGCCTTCGTCGCATGAACAAAATGTTTCTATTCTAAACTGGAGGAAGTGTATGCTGAGCAGGTGTAGGGAAAAGGTAGAATATGGGGTGAAAACTCAGAAGCTGTGCCAACTGACATCAATATATATATTGGGCTTCATGTAATTCTCAGTACTGTATGAAAAGTAGTGCTCTGATTTCATAGGCCCATAGATGGAAATTTCCAGCAGTTGCACATCCATGCTATAGAGCAGGGAGTGCATACCCTAGGTATGAGCTATTGGAGCACTAGAGCATATGTGCTCTGCTAAAGTATTTTGTTTCATAATGTATTCATACTGTAAATTGGGTAATTTATAAACATACATGTTTGCACTGGGGTTGCATTTAACATACCTTACTTAAAAGACAATGGCTGACAGCATATAGCCACACCAACACATTTCTGTGCTCTGCCCTCCTCTTTCTCAAATTCTCTGTATCCTTATAGGATTAACAGCTGTATTGCCTCAGTCACTTGAGCTAGGTAGTAAGACTTCCTCCCCACCCCGCCACAAGGTTTTTCTGTGTAACAGCCCTGACTGTCCTGGAACTTGCTCTGTAGACCAGGCTGGCCTCGAACTTAAAGATACTCCTGCCTCTGCCTCTCAAGTACTGGCATTAAAGGCATATGCCACCACTGCCTGACAGTAAGACTGACTTTGAACTTGAGATTTTTCTCTCCCTGTCACACCTTTTTCCTTCTTGCAAACCCCCCTCCAATGTATTGCCACTTTCTCAGTTCTCATCTGCTCTCAAGTTGCACAGTTCCCTTTTGCATATTTTCTATTTCACATTCTTCCATCAGCTCTCCACATTGCAGCCTGAGATTTAAGAAAATATGGTAGAAAACTTGAAGCATACAAAAATATAAGGGGTATGTATGCATCATTCAGCTTCAGTAATTATCAGCTCATATAAATTGAACTGGCTATTTCGAAGCAAAGGCAAAATTATTCCATCAGTAAATACTCAGTATGTGTAGAGATACGTTTTAAAATGTAAATCTCAAGCTGGATGTGGTGGTGCATGCTTGCAGTCTCCCACTCAGGAGACTGAGGTAGCAGGATTGTTAGTTTGGGGCCAACTTGGGCTACATAGCTACATGGGGAGACTTTCAGGAAAGTATTATTTAGACACATATAAACAGTCCTCTTGCTCACAAATCCTTCAACAGCTCATCTCTTCCACAGCCTTCAGTTTCCCCCTAGAAAGAGCATAAAGAAATTCAGTTCACAAGCCCTGCAGTGACTCTGTGCTGTGTAAGTATTAGACCAATACCTGGATCATTCTCAGTGAATGTTAGCCACCATCACTATAATGACACAGTCAGGTGCAAGATGAAGGCCCGCTCTGTAACTTGGTAGAAGATCATGTGACTTAGGTCTTTTCCTGTCCAGCTTTCTCTCTGCTCCACAAGCCTTGAGGTACTTTGTAATCTCCAGGAAGACTAGCTGAGTTTCCCTCTGGGTCTTTGTTGTTGTTCAAGGATTCTGACTTTTTCTTTACCTGCTTTTCACATACCCATTCAGAAAGACTCAGTAGGAACTCCTCACCCACGTTCAAATGATAAGCTGGGTGGGTATGTACTGTATGGTACCCCTGCCTTTTACTGTACATATTGGTTATCACTAGATAATATTGTTCACAACTGAAACAGTGAAAAGTGGTATGTAGTGTTCTAGTCTGTCTGGACTGTGATTTTGAGTCTATTGAAAAAAAGAACAGGGGCTGGAGAGATGGCTCAGAGGTTAAGAGCACTGACTGCTCTTCCAGAGGTCCTGAGTTCAATTCCCAGCAACCACATGGTGGCTCACAACCATCTACAATTCAATCTGGTGCCCTCTTCTGGCTTGTAGACAGAACATTGTATATGTAATAAATAAATAAATCTTTAAAAAAAAAGAAAAAAGAAAAAAAGAACAAAAGATACGATTCATGTTGTCTCTAAGAAGTTTATTTCCAAGACTGAAGAAATGGCTCAATGATGAAGAGCAATCACTGCTCTCACAAAGAACCTGAATTCAGTTCCAACCGCCTGTGGCTGGCCTCTCTTAACACCAGCTCCATAGATCTAACACTCTGGCCTCCAAGGGCATCTCAACCTCTCACCACATAATTAAAATAAAAATGAAGTTTATAAGTGGGAACCTGTCTTCCCATGTTGATGCTGTGGTTTTTAACACATTTTTATCTCTGCAATCCTGCCCCGCAAAGCTGAGGAATGAACCCAGGGCCTTGCACTTGATAGGCAAGCACAATCTCCAACCCCCTTAGTACATTTATTTTTGGCTAGAATTTCATTCAACTTTGCTTCTCAAGTACCTAGCACTACACTTAGTCCAAATATTAAATATGTAATTTTATGAGCTCAAAATTGATCTTTTAATATAGAACAAAAGACAGGTATAGGGTACTGATTAAGTCCACATTTTCTGAACCTAGAATCAAGAATCTTGGCTGACACTGGAGTTGTGTTCTACTTCCAGATTTGAGAGCTGTCTTCTGAAGTTGTAATTTGAGTGTGGAAGCAGTGAAGCCTCTGACGTGTTTTGATGGTTTATACAGACAGCAGCCTGATAGTGCTTGGGCTTGGAACTAGTTTTTAGCGGTTAAGTTGTAGAGAAGAGCTTAAAAAATGAATGTTGAGGACTGAGAAGAGGTGGACTGTAGGTAGCCAGAGGCAAAACCCAAGAGAGTTTTAAAAATAGAGGATAAGTTGAAAATAAACTACAGAACTCTGAGTCAGCCAGCAGCTGGTAAATGCCTTTTCTTATTGACATTCAGGCAGCAATAAAATTCCCTCATTGTTGGACCTGTCTCTTTTTTAGAAAGCTTATATGGGTTTGGCATAGTAAAACCAAATTCCCAGAAATTCCATTGAGGTTGTTTGCTGTTATTTTTATACATGCTTGTGTTTTTCTTTAATGCAGTATCTTCTGTCTAGTGCTCTCATTTGGATTTTCAGACCATCCACCCACCCACCCACCTGTCCACCCAGTGAGCGTCTGTTGAGCACCTGTTTATGCCAAGCACCATGTTTCCATGCATGATTCCATGCACTTGCAGGAGGAGGACAGGGTATATGTTGGATGAGTATGGGGAATGGCGAATGGTGGAACCCTTTGAGAACATGGAGCAAGGGATCATGATGGGCCTGGGGGCTCCTGGAAGACTTCTCTAGCAAGATGGTTAAGCTTGGCCCTCAAAAATGCCACATATTTCCAAAACACTTTTTCAGAGTTTAGTCAGAACAACTCTCACAGTTATCTATAAACAAACAAACAAACAAACAAAAACCACCACCACCAAAACCCAACAAGTATGACCCTGGGTCTCAACTATAGCCTATGATGACTTAATCTCATTAATAGGGAGAAAGAAAATTTGCTTTTTGTCTGCTTGCTTTGGCTCTTGCTGATAAGTTCATTTATCCTATTGTGATATTCTTTTTCTGATATTAGAAGCAACTTCTTCAGGTTTCCAAAATAGACTGCAAACCAGCAGTCTCCAGGAACCCTCCAGGCCAGAATGGGAATGAGTGTTGAGACATCCAACCATGAAGACCGAGCAACTACCAGATTCTTGGCCCTTCTAAAATGCGACATCCATTGTTAGAATACCAAGCATATATACTCTCTTTATATAAATACACACACACACACACACACACACACACACACACACACAGGGAGGGAGGGAGGGAGGGAGGGAGGGAGGGAGGGAGGGAGGGAGGGAGAGAGAGAGAGAGAGATACAGACACACACACAGGTACACATTCTGTCAGTTTTGGTACTGTAGAGAACCCTAATACAGACCTATATCCATGGGTCTCCCTACATCTCTCAATCCTTTTGGAGGTGTTCTTGAAGCATCCCATTTGCTTTGACTGTGGGAGAGTGGTTCTCCAGGTATCAGTTGGTACCCACTGCATGTGTAAGTTTTAGTACATAGATAGGGTAACTCTAGAGATGAGCTCCAGGAGGCATGCCAGAGCTAAGGACACAGGATCTGGAGACAATTGACTTGGGTTTCATTTAATGTCAGTAAGCCCAGTTTTTCCCTCTGGAAAATGGGAGGACAATAGCAGCTACTTCAGTAGGGTGGTGCAGTGTTAAGAGGCACCATCTGAAAGCATGCAGCTCACTGATTGGCACGTAGTAAGCATCTGGTGTCTGTCAACTATTATTTGTTGCTCTTCCAATCCTATTGCAGTCTTGGGAGTGGGAGTGGGTTGATGCTATTAACCCTTTTATACCTCTGGGAGGTACGGATTCCAGAAATGTTAAATGACTTGATCTGAGGTCACAGAGTCAGCAAATGACAGCCAGGACCCCAGGTGGCCTCTGAGCCCAGTGACCCTTTACCCCTCTCTCTGTGGCCTTTGAAATGAATGATATTTCCCTTGGGGACATGACTGCCTTTCACGTTTGTGAATTCTTTCTCCTTCCAGCTGCAGCTCCTTTTGTTAGAATTCTGTGGTCTTAGTCTACAGAAACCCTCTGTTGCTGTGAGGCCTGGGCATGAACAGGCCTGCCAGCAAGGCTCAGGAGGGCCGCTCAGTTTATTGTAAACCTGTTGGATTTTGTTTATGCTGTGTTGAACTTTCAATCGGAAGTTAACTTAGTTGTCTGTTGAGTGGAATTAACTCTGAATTCCTTCAACTTGCACTAAAGCCAGTCATATGTTTATGCATTTGAAAACTGAAGGGTGGCTTAATTCTATAAAAGGCATTATAATTTAGATAATACTATTGAAAAGATATTAATAAGGTTTTGCTCTATTGAATTCAATACACACACACACAAAACTTCTCATGCGTGACCCTTTGGGTTTGTTGCTCTCATATGTTACTAACAACAGTCTGTTTTCAACAAAACCACTGAGTTTCATTCCCTTTGCTGTCTAATGGGTGGCAGGTAGTTGCTAAATTCTTATTCTCTTTTCCCTGGAATATTAATTTCTGAAATAAAGGGCTCTTTTGTCTGACTGGCTGGTGACTGTGGGTATATTTTTGAGTCTCAATCATTACATCTGATATGATGACAATTATCTCATATGTATAAGGAGCTCACTGAGATGTGAAGGACCTTGCATAATATGGTCCCCTGACGTTGATAGATACTTTGCAGCCTGACCTTATCTACTTATCTTGAGGTGCTGGGGATTGAACCTTGGGCCTTGAATATGCTAAGCAAGAGTTGTTAGGAAGCCCTTGAAAAAACATTTTTAAATATCATGTTTCTGGAGTCCTTCATACTAATCCATTCATTGTGACATTTCTCATTTTGTCTTTTTTTTTTTTAACCTGTGTGACATATGGACCAGGTATAACTTGAAATGTAGATATAGCTACATTGGCTGACATAAACTTTTACCAGTTTCCATTCTCATCAATTCTGTGTGAAGTGCCCTAATGTGTCATAGCATTTCTTAAGCACACCTTATCATTTTAAATTGAATAAAACAAAGCAGATATAAAACCCAACACATGGCATTTGTGTAGGTTATTGGATTGTCCTGAGATGAGAACCTAAACTGAAGAACTGACTTTGTTACTTACCCTCAAAACTGGCCACAAATCCTGTCCCAGTCCAGTGCCTTTTAAAAAGGAGTTTCATCAGATGTGTTTATTGTACAAGGTGCCATGTTACATAACAACATTTTCATACAGGTATATATTGTACATTGAGCATATATAATCCCTTTTCTTTCCCTATAAGGGATCACTCTCCTGACTTACTGTATTCTCGTTTTTGCTTTTCAGAGTTTCTGGAAGCCAGGTGTGGTGGCTTGTGTTTATAACCCTAGCATTTGGAATGTTGAGGCAGGAGAATTGCTGAGAGCTCATGGGCAACCTGGACTACAGTGTGAGATCTTCTAAAAAACAACAAAACAATAAAACAAAAGTCACACCCATCTATACCCAACTAATCAACCAAACAAAAATGAGTTTTTAAAAAATCCAAATGGATATCCCAAGATACGATAGTGTAATCTTCCCATTTGAAAAGGAAGTGGTATTTTTTTCTTTGTTTTTGACATTGGGTCTCATGTAGTATAGGATACTCACTGTATCACTATTGGTGACCTTGAACTTCTGATTCTCTTGTCTCTACCTCCCAAGTTCTGGAATTACAGGAATATATCGCAATTTATTTCAGTGGTTCTCAACCTCCCTAGCGCTACAACCCTCTAATACATACAGTTCCTCATGTTGTGGTGAGCCCCAACCAAAAAATTATTTTCATACTACTTCATGAGTAATTCTGCTACTGTTATGAATTGTAATGTAAATATCAGATAAGGGACCTTGAAGGGTTGAGACCCATAGGTTGAGAACTGCTGATTTATCTCTTAGTCATTGTGGATCAATGGTCTCAGATGTAAGTTTTTTCTTCCAATGTGAAACTTTCAAATCCTTTTAAAAAAAAATCCAGGGACGTTTACTTTGACAATTTCACACATGTATAGAATGTGTTTTGCTTGTACTCATCTCTTTCGTTCTCTTATCTCCTACTTGACCGACTGACTCCCTTTCTCCCATAAATCCCCAATCCTACCCCTATGTCTTCTTTCATTTTACAGGGGTCTTATAGCAGGGAACTTTTCTTGAATTACTACAGTCTGTTCCCTTGTTTGTTTTCTCTTTGTGGTGCTAAAGCTTGGACTAGGTCCTTACCTGGACTAGGTCCTTACCTGGACTAGGTCCTTACCTGGACTAGGCAAGCACCCCACTGAGCCACACCCCCAACTCTGGCTTTCTTGAGGGATTCCAATCATGTGAACACTGTCTTCTTTGGCTTCACTATTTGTCAGTTTCTGTTGAGTCGTTTATTTCTTTTCTTTTCTTTTTGTTTTTGTTTTCTGAGACAGGGTTTCTTTGTGTAAAGGCTCTGACTGTCCTGGAACTAGTTCTGTAGACCAGCCTGCTTCTGCATGTCAAGTGTTGGGATTAAGAGCATGCACCACTACTGCCCGGTGAATCTTTTGATTTCTTGATGCTTCTTTTTGTTTGTCTCTGACCCTAATTTTATTTATTTATTTATATTTTAATTTTAAATAGCTTGTTTTACATGTCAATCCCAGTTCCCTCTCCCTCTCCTCCTCCCGCATTCCCCCATCCCTCCCATCCTCCCACCCTATTGCCTATCCTTCCGCATAGGGGATATCTAGAGCCTATCATTTCATTCAGGGTAGGGTCCAGGCACTTCCCTAAGAGTCCAGGCAGAGAGAGCAACCCTCTTTGTGTTATGGACACACGATGTCTGTTAGTATTCGAGGGATAAACACTGATCCACTGCTCAGGACCCCATAGGTAGCCCAGGTCTCCTCATTGACTCTCACATTCAGGAGGTCTGGATCGGTCCCATGCTGGCCTCCCAGCTGTCGGTCTGGGGTCCAAGAGCTCTCCCCTGTTCGGATCAGCTGTCTCTGCTGGTTTTGCCAGCCCATTCTTTGCCAATTTGCTCTTTGCTCCTCTCTCTCTGTCGCTGGGTTCCTTGGGTTCTGTTCAGTATTTAACTGTGGGTGTTTGCCTCTGCTTCCATCAGTCACTGGATGAAGGCTCCAGGATGGTTATAGACATCTATTTTTAAATTTTATTTCTCCTAAGAAAGGTATTTAAAACTTTTCCTAGTTAGTTTTCATTTCTGAAATATTTTCTTCTTTTCAGTTTTTTTCCAGGTTCTGTCACCTCACTTCTGAGTTTTTTGTTTTTTTGAGACAGGGTTTCTCTGTATTGCTTTGCAGCCTGTCTTGGAACTCACTCTGTAGACCAGGTTGGCTTTGAACTCACAGAGATTCTCCTGCCTCTGCCTCCCAAGTGATGGGATTAAAGGCATGTGCCACCAGTGCCCGGCTCCTGAGTTTTTCTAATTTTGATTTATATCCTTTTAGGTTTTATGGTTATAAGAACATGTATCATCTTGGTTTGAAGCAGGTATCATTTCATTTTATGGATATAATTTTTTGATTTATTGTTTTTTCCTAGTATGATGCTAGATTCTAGACGGCAACCCTCAGCCCTTTTCCACAGACCTACATATGAACCCAGCGCTGGCAAAGGCCAACACCTTTAACAATACTTTAAAGACAAAAGTAATCTTTCAGTTATGGTTTCTAAGACTAGGAGATGAGACTGAACCAAGTTAAATGTTCCCAAGGCATGCCTCTCTCTGTGTATACACTTGGGTCCCCAGGATCCCAGACAACATTTGAGTTGCATCCCTCTAGGACAACATCACTTGTGCTATTGGGAAAATGTGCTTTAGTTGTTGATTAAATTCTAGTTCCTCTCTGGTACCTGGCCCTTCCTTGAGGGCTGGAGAATGTCCTAGTTCCTAGATTTCCTTTTGATATTTTACCAGCTGCAAGGACCTATGTAGTCACTGCTGCACACACATTTTGCACATCTCCTCTATACAGCTGTAGGCCTGTCCACATGTCTGCATAGACATCTACTTGCCTCTTTTGGAGCCAGGTAGTTCATTTAAAGGTCTCAATGTACCCTAGGGTCTTTTCATAATCTTTGGGTCATGTACAGTTGATGATCATGCAAATAAATTTTTATTGAGCACTTTTTAATGAATATGATAGGTACTGCACTGTGTTTCAGATGCCATTTCATTTATCTCCCACAGCACAGTCAGTTAAGTATTACTGCAGATGAGGCTGCTGATAAGTTGAACAGTTTTTGTCAAGGTCACAGTAAGAGTAAGTAGAAAAGCTGGGATCTGTATTAGGTGGGTGGTGTTAGGAATGAGCAAAACGTGTGTGTCTTGTGGGTTCCTGAAAGCAGGCTCTGGAATGGAGATTAGTGTGCAGGTCTGAGAGTGTGCTGGGATCCTCACCTGGAAGGAACTAGCTGATGGAGCTTAATCTCCACCAGCCCTGGGAAAACGAGCTGGGAAGGCCCTTCAGAATTTTTCTTTAGTGGAGTGTGAGAGCCAGAGGAAGGGGAAAAACCCAAAATAAAGAAAGTCCTACACCTCAGGAAGCTTGGTATTTCATTTATTTGCTCATCTATGCCTTCATTCCTTCTTCATTTAACATGCCAGTTTTGAGATGAATTCTGAATACAAAGTGAGGCCTCCATCCAGCATAGAGATGACAAACACATGAACTACCGAATACAGACTGGTGGGTGTTAAGTATCAGTAGCTTGGCTTTTCCCTTAAAGAAATGCAGATTTACTTCAGAGAGAGACAGAGAGACAGAGAGACAGAGAGACAGAGAGACAGAGACAGAGACAGACACACACACACACACACAGAGAGAGAGAGAGAGAGAGAGAGAGAGAGAGAGAGAGAGAGAGAGAGAGAGAGAGAGAGAGAGAGAGAGAGGACATCAACAGACCAAAGAAAGGATTCTGATCAAATCTAACTTGGTAAATGTGGAAAAGAGGATGGATTCTAAGTCAGTGGTAGAGCTCCTACCTAGGTTTAACATCCCAATAAGTAAGCAGGTAGGTAAGCAGGTGGGAACAGATGTAGAGACCCGCAGCCGGACATTATGAGGAGAGTCTAGTTCGAGGTCTCCATCAGATCCCTCCTCTCAGAGCTCAGGCAATCCATGGGAAAGGAGGTGCAAAGAGTCTAAGAGTCAGAGGGGATGAAGTACACCAGGAGAACATGGCCTCTGAATCAACTAATCAAGGCACCTATGAGCTCACAGAGACTGAAGCAGCAAGAACAGGGCCTACATAGGGCTACACTAGGTCCTCTGCATACATAACATAGTATTTTGTCTGATTTTCTTTTATTTAAATTAGAAACAATCTTGGTTTACATGTAAATCCCAGTTCCCTCATCCTCCCCTCCTCCCCTGCCCCGCACCGACCCCCATCCCATTCCCTTTCTGCTTCCCAGGGAGGGTGAGGCCTTCTGTCATGGGGGATCTTTAAAGTCTGTCCTATCATTTGGAGCCAGGTCTAGACCCTCCCCCATGTGTCTAGGCTGAAAGAGTATCCCTATATGTGGAGTAGGCTTCCAAAGTCCATTTGTGTACTGGGGATAAATACTGATCCACTACCAGAGGCTCCATAGATTGCCCAGACCTACAAACTGACATCCACATTCAGGGGGTCTGGAACAGTACTATGCTGGTTTCCCAGCTATCATGTGGGGTCCATGAGCCCCCCCCTTGTTCAGGTCAACTGTTTCTGTGGGTCTCTCTGACCTGGTCTTGACCCTTTGCTCGTCACTCCTCCCTCTCTGCAATCGGATTCCAGGAGTTCAGCTCAGTGTTTTAGCTTAGTATTTTTAATGGACTTCTGGATATGAGAATGGGTGGGTCTCTGACTCTTTTGCTTGCTCCTGGGACTCTTTTCCTCATGTTAGGTTGCTGTGTCCAACTCAATATGAAAATTTTTGTTTCATTTTATTATATTTTATTTTGTCGTGTTTGGTTGTTCTCTCTTAGAAGCCTATTCTTTTCTAATGAGAGACAGAAAGGGAGTGTATCCTGAGGGGAGGAGAATCTATTTTCAATAAAAGAAGAAAAAATTTGTTGTGCTAGAGAGACTCTCATTCATGTCAGACCCTGCATCCCCCTTAAAGTGTTCTTTAAGGATACTAATCTCATTTGGGATAGCTCCACCTGCAGTTCTCATAGTATTTGCAGAGACTTCCTCTCTTAATGAACCACCTTGGGGATTAGGACTTCACCATGTGAATTTGGGGGTTGGGCACAGTCAGTCCAGGATGACTCAGAGAGAGGGAGATGAGATCAGAAATGAAGGGTTTCCCTTAGTCCTCGTTTATTCTTGGTTCTCTACCCTCCTCTGTCCTCTCCAAAACAAGGGAGTCCAGCACTGGACTAAGGAAAAAAAGGGGGGGGCAAAGCTTTAATCCCTAGGACCCTGGAATGTGAGTGTGTTTGGACATCAGGTCTTTAAAAAGATAACTAAATGAAATTGTGTAGGTGGATGCTAATGACTGTTGCTGTATAAGAAAAGATTTGGATACAGACACACAGACAGAGAGATGATCATGTGAGACACAGCTACAAAGGGAGATCTGGGAAGAACTCAATCCTGACATCACCTTGACCGACTCTCACCGTCCAGAACTGTGAGAAAAGAAAATTCTGTTGTTGAAGCTTCTCAACTTGGTGTTTTATAAAAGGCAGACTTGGCAAACCACACACAGTGGCCATTGTTTTCTTCCTTAAGTAGGCTCTAAACATATGTGTGTGAGTACTAAAAATCCTCACTGGGAGCCACAAATGGTTAGAACTGGGCTGGGTTTTTAGCTCAGTGGTAGGGGGCTTGTGTATCGTCTGCAGGGCCCTAGGTTCAGCCCTCAGCACTGCCGATACCAGAGCTCCTGGCTTGTGACATGCACAGCAGCTGCACAGGTGCTGTCTCCTACCACATCTCACTGGAACCCCAACACATCTTCCCCTAGCTTTAGAAACTTGAATAATGAGGCCAGGAGAGGTAAGGGTTCAAGGCCGAAAGTAGAGATATGGGCATTGGTTCCTGAATACCAATCTTCATTGTCTTTTCTCAGTTTGTCAACTCCTTCTGATGGCACCTGTCAGCCTTGGCATACCAGCCAATGGGAATAGACTTCTTTGGATCCTTTAAAGCTCTAACATCAAGTATTTACCATTTACTGCATCCATTCCTCAGGATGCAGTAAGTTACAGCATGCATCATCTTTAAAGGTTGGAAGGAAACTTTCTTTTCATTAATGTCTGGGTGTTTTCAAAGTTGGAGAGAATTCATATGTGTAGCTCTGAAGATCCCCTCAGAGCCCATTCCACAGTTCCCAGGAAGCCAAGGTCACTTCTTCCTGGTTCCCTCACTCACTTTTCTTCTTATGATGGGGAGGCGTGCTGCCTGCCCACAGTCAGCCTGTGGGACATCTGAGCTTGGGGAAGGTGCTGTGATCTGTGAAGTTTGTGATTAATAAACCTTGGGGTGCTTGTGGGCGGAGAGTAGGTGGCAGTTCTACTGAGAGACAGATGAAATGTAATTGTCACTGACATTTGCCACCACTCTGAATCTCCTCAAGAGATCTTTGTCTCTTCTGTGACACCTTCACAGGGAGGTGGCATCCAGCTTGGAGAATCAATTGTGGCTTCATTAGTCTTTCCTTGATATTAATAATTTCTGACTCCCAAGCCCTCCAGAAACCAGCTTAGGCCAGCTGCACTGGGAGGAAAAGCATCAGGCTGAGAGGGTTCAAGCCACAAGGGGATGGGGTGAGAGGCTGGTTTTGCTTCTGTCTGGAGCAGGATCCTTCTCATGCTTCCCATTTCCAACATGGGAAGAGTAAATAAAAAGAAAGAGAAATAAATGAAACATGGAAGTGGTAAAGCATCTGTAAAGGAAGTGAGAGAAAGACGGTGTTCATGGAACACTTGTATCTTTCCTGAATTCAGTCCATCTGGACTCTTTCAGGACTTCTGTGTACTCTACACATTATCTTCATTATCTATCTTTACCCCTCACTTTATCCTTAGTGTGGGTTCTGTGGTTAGCTTTATTTTTGAGGTGGGAGAAAAAGAAAGAGACCTGTTGAGGTTAAGGATCTTGCCCGGCTGCCGAGATTAAGAGTTTTGAGAAAGTAAACTTTATGTTCTTTCTACTGTTTTAACACCTACCAACCACATCACTCAAAATCAGGGCTCAGTGAATTATGACACACAGGCTAAATCCATCCACTCCCTCTTTATTCCTTGCAACCTGGATTTGTTTTCTTCCCTGATTTAGTGGTTTAAAGAATTGAAGCAACAGTTAGATGTCATAATTTGTGACGATATGAAACTCAAACTTGTTGTCTATCAGCAGGGTTTGGTTGAGACACACAAGCTTGCTCACTCACGTACAGGTTATCTAGGGCTGATTTTTGCTCCATTGTGATGGCGTCGAATAGTTGCAGCAGAGACACTATAGGAAGAAAACCTAAGTATTTATTTGCAGGCTTTTAGAGGAAATGTTTGCCAAGCTTATTCAAGCTAATACTTGATTATCCTGAATGGCAGGAAAAGATGGCGTTGTTTAGACATGGATGCATATTTTATTGATAAACAACTTCGTTAGATATAATTAATATACATAATTTTAGAAATATCTAATTCTGTTCCACCACCAGTCAGGAATGGTCCCACAGGTACTGGCATTTATAAGCATGTCTTGACTACATGAGAAACTGATCAACCACTTTAATGATTTGCTGCATAGATTCTTAATATTTTCAAGTAAACACCAAGAAGAGGGTTTTAGCTTGCTAATTTCTTTGTCCCTTGATTATCATGTGCACAATTACTATAAAAAGGAGAAAAATGTTTATCTATCCCCAGGGTTGCTCAGCTTAAAATCTGTGATATTTGACTTATTGGTCGTGAAATGGATCATGTTTGTTCATTTCAGGTAAACAAAGGCAGAAACAGGAACTACTCAGAGAGTGGCAGAAGGGGAAGATCCTACTTTTCAGCATTCTTCTTGATCCATGGAAAGGCTCCCTGTCCTCAACTGCTTCTTTGTTCTTGACCCCTGGGATGTCACAGGTTCAATGGATTTATCCCATGTTCCCATCAAGTTTTGTTTGTTCTGTGATCTTCTTGAACTCATAGCTGAGTATTTCTCCTCATAGTCCTTCAACTGAATTCAAGCACCTACCCAATCTTTTTTTTTTTTTTTCTGAGACAGGGTTCCTCTCTGTAGCTTGGGAGCCTGTCCTGGAACTCATTCTGTAGACCAGGCTGGCCTTGAACTCACAGAGATCTGTCTGTCTCTGCCTCCTGAGTACTGGGATTAAAGGTGTGCACCACTACCACCCAGCTGCAGCTACCCAATCTTAAGGTATGTGTCTCAGCCCAGGTCACTTGTCTGTTCATGTAGCTGTTTCTGTCTGTGAGTGCTGTCTTGGTTTTTAATGTCTATATTCCTAGCATCCTCCTGCCTTACCTTTCAGTTGCTACAATTACAGGCACATGACATTCCTACTCATGGTTTATATGATGCTGAAGATAAAACCCAGAACCGCATGTATGCTAGGTAGTTTCCAATCACAAGAGGTTCTATCTAGCCTTTTCATTCTATACCCTCAGTATTAAAAACCTTGTCTAATCTAAAACTGATTCTTTCTAAATAGTTATTGGATAGATGTATGGATGGATGGATAAGGCTGTGGGGCCTTGTCAAGGAAAACACTTCTCCCCCTGAGCTGAGTGCATCTCTCCTTTCTCTTATGAATGAGTTAGAAGGGAGGCAGTATCTTGGTAGCCATCCAGGAAGTAGGCATACCAAAGCACTATAGGTGGACAAACATGTCAGGAGACAGTAAATTAGGAGGACTGGGATACTTAATGCGTTTTAAATATTTACTTTTGTTTTTTGGGTATAGGTGTTTTGCCTGCATGTATGTCTATGCATCATGTGTTCAAGGCTGGCAGAAGTTAGAAGAAGGTGTTTGATCTCCTGACAGTGGGACCAAGCTCTAACTCTAATGCATAAACTGACTTTGAGGAGCCCATTCTCTATGCTTGCTCAGCCTAGACATGGTCCTGCCTCAATGAGGTGATGGGACAGACTTAGTTGACATCCTAGGGGAGGCCTTACTCTCTCTGAGGAGTGGATGGGAGATGGGATGGGGGAAGGAGAGGAGAGTGGGAGGAGAGGAGGGAGGAGGAACTGGGATTGGAATGTAAAAACTAAATTAAAAAAATTTTTGGTTGCAAAGAGACCTTGGATTATGGAAACTGCTATGCTAAGCCAACATACATATATATTTTAAACTTTAAAAAAGGGCCAGCCCAAGCTACATAAGACCCTTTCTCAAAAACAAACAAGCAAATGATAAAACAAAAGAGATATATCTCTGCTGGTTGTGACAAGAACTACCCGTGATTATGAGGTCATGGCCAGTGGGTCGTGAGGAAGACGCACTCATGTTTTACAGGGGAAATGAAACTCAGGCAATCTAACCTTTTTGATTCACTTGAATCAATGATTGTCTGGGGGCTCAAACATGGCCTTTTCTCTATCACTGTGTAAGCATTCTTTCAGGAGGAAAAGCTACCTCTTTTTACGGTGGCTACTTCACAGAAAATTCACTTTCCATTCCTGTATTCTAGTAATTTCAGATACATAGTCTCACACGCTTTGCAATCTCCCCCAGGGAAATCAAAAACCAGTATACTCTTGCTGTTGGGCTTTTCTTTATTTGTACTTATTATTATTGTGTGTGACGAGAGATGGATAGATAGATAGATAGATAAAGGCTAGTGTATGTATAAATGTCTGATGTGCATGTAGAGATTAAAGAATGGCTTTGTGGAGATGGTTCTTGCCTTCCACCTTTATGTTGGTTGGTTCTGGGGATTGAACACAAGTCATTAGGCTTGCATCTTTGGGCAGTAAGTGCCTTTGCCTGCTGATTCATTTCACTGGCCCTATTCACTTATTTTAAAGTCTTTGTGGTGCAGGAAGCTGAACCCAGGAACTTGCATATACTTGAGGTGCATGGGATATTTTATCCTCTTCCTCCAGGACTTTCTATCGTTCTCTTTAAAGTATGTGAGCCATGGAAGTCTACCATGCAGGATGGGAGAAATCGATATTTCTGACCTTACAGAATGCAAGGTTGGAAATTCCAGATTGGTTCCTTAGGTCTAGACACAAGGTGTGACTGAGATGGGGCCATGTGTAGTACATGAGAAGATTCTGGAAACAGGGAGAGAATGAATACCAAGAAAATTTTGAGATGGTGGCTGAAAGTGGACCTGTGGTTCAGGGTGGAACTTAGTTCGTGTAGGAGAGAAAGTCTACTTCTGTACAACTGAATCTAGAATGGGGTGTGTGACTTTTTTTTGGTGTGACACTCACTATAACCAGTGTTTGGAGTACATTCAGGGGAGCACCTACGCCATCTAAATGACCTAAAGGATTGAGTAGGGTTTGTGTGAGAGATTGTAGAAGAGAGCTTTTGTTGGATATGGGCATCAGGAAGGAGGGAACCAGTACTCCTTTTGTGGACTATTACTATTACTATTGCAGGACGAAGTGCTGCATTGTGCTGTGTACACGGCAAGTGTCAAGTTCAGTGGATGCCATCACCAGCCATCCAGACCCCAAACCAAGACTCAGTGTTGGCACCTGCGTCTGCTTTCTTCAGACCACTGAGGCTGTCAATGACGCTGTCTGTGGAGAGCTGCGATGTGCTGCGCCTTAAAGATGGCGCTGGCTTCCGCCTACCACCCTCCCGACGGTGAGCGCTCTCGGAGTAAACAACTCCATATTTGGTCATGGCTCGGGTCCAAGGCTTGCTTCTGTGTATGTGGACCTATCTGCTGTCGCCAAGTGGCGTGCTAGGGTTGGCTATGCCTAGGCCATATAAGCTGTGGGCTGGCTTTCCCCGAAAAAAGAGAAGAAGACTGTTTCAAGGTTCCTGAATAAACCGCTTGGAGAAGAGTTCCTTAGTCGAGTTCCCGAGTCGCGTCTTCCTTGTTGGTCGAGGCGGTCACGACAGCTGTCAACTGGAATAGCTCTGGGTTTGGTTCATTCTTCATAGCCCCTACCCTGGACCAACACATCTCCCTTTTCGTGGCATCCTGTAACAACTCTCCCAAAACTCCCTAGAGTACACACTTTATTCCACTGCTACTGTGCCTAGCCTACTTTCCATATTGTATCCAGAGACTTTTTCAAAATGCAGATCCAGTGTGTCTCCAAGCCCCAACTTCTGCTCCATTCTTTTTTTTTTTTTGAGTTTTAGTAATTTTTTTAATCATTTTTTATTTTAATTTTAAATAGCTTGTTTTACATGTCAATCCCAGTTCCCTCTCCCTCCCCTCCTCCCGCACTCCCCTTCCACCCTCCCTCCCACCCTATTGCCAAATCCTTCCACATAGGGGATGTCTAGAGTCTATCATTTTACTCTTGGTAGGGTCAAGGCACTCCCCTAAGAGTCCAGGCTGAGCGAGCATCTCTCTTTGTGCTATAGGCACATGAAGACAGATTGTATACCAGGGATAGACACTGATCCACAGCTCAGAGCCCCATAGGTTGCCCAGGCCTTCTCACTGACACTCACATTTGGGGGGTCCAGATCAGTCCCTTTCTGGCCTCCTCACTGTCGGTCTGGGGTCCAAGAGCACTCCCCTGTTCAGATCAGCTGTCTCTGCTGGTTTTGCCAGCCCATTCTTTGCCAATTTGCTCATCACTCCTCTCTCTCTGTCACTGGGTTCCTTGGGTTCAGTTCAGTGCTTAGTTGTGTGTTTGCCTCTGCTTCCATCAGTCCCAGGATGAAGGCTCCCGGATAGTTATAGACATCAAGTTCATTATCAGGAATGGGCATTCGAGGTGGTCCTTCCACTATTGCTTAGCTTGCCAATTGATGTTATACCTTTAGATCACTCGAAGCCACTCTGGTGCCTGATCTGTCTTCAATCCTATGATTCCCTCTTCCCCCTATTTTACCCCCACCCCCTCAACTTCCTGTTCCCCCATGACCAACTCCCTTCCTCTTTACCCCCTCTATTCTTCCCAGGTCCCACTACCCCCTCGCCCTGTTCCCCATCCATTCAGAGGATCTTGTCTCCATCCTCTTCTCTTGGGTACTATGCATATATGCATATCTTTTAGGTTCTTTCCTGTTTCCCAGACTCTCTATCTGTGGAAGTGCAGACTGGCACTATCCTGATCCATATTTAAAATCCATATATGAGTGAGTACATACCATGTTTGTCTTTTTGCGACTGAGTTACCTCACTCAGAATGGTTTCTTCCAGTGCTATCCATTTCCCTGCAAATTTCAAGATTCCATTGTTTTTTTCTGCTGAGTAATACTCCATTGTGTAAATGTACCACATTTTCTCTATCCACTCTTCAGTTGAGGGGCATCTAGGTTGCTTCCAGGTTCTGGCTATTACAAACAATGCTGCTATGAACATAGTGGAGCAGATGCCCTTGTTGTATGAACCTGCCTCATTTGGATAAATGCCTAAGAGTGGAATTGCTGGGTCTAGTGGTAGATTAATTCCCATTTTCCTGAGGAATCTCCATACTGATTTCCAAAGAGGCTGTATGAGTCGGCATTCCCACCAGCAGTGGAGGAGTGTTCCTCTCTCTCCACATCCTCTCCAGCATAAATTGTCTTCGGTGTTTTTGATTCTAGCCATTCTGACAGGAGTAAGATGGTATCTCACAGTTGTTTTGATTTGCATTTCCCTGATGGCTAAGGATGGCTCTGCAAATAATGAAAGTTTGACTTCTTCTTTTCCTATTTGTATCCCCTTTATCTCCTTTTGTTGTCTTATTGCTGTAGCTAGAACTTCAAGTACAATATTGAAGAGATATGGAGAGAGTGGACAGCCTTGTCTTGTTCCTGATTTTAGAGGAATTGCTTTGAGTTTCTCTCCATTTAGTTTGATGTTAGCTGTTGGTTTACTGTATATTGCTTTTATTATATTCAGGTACGTTCCTGTTATCCCTGATCTCTCTAGGACCTTTATCATGAAGGGGTGCTGGATTTTTATTAATATTTTTTATTTTCCATTTTAAATTTAGATAAGAAACAAGGTTGCTTCACAAGTCAGTACGAGGTCCCTCTCCCTTTCCCTCCCCTCCTCCCGTGCCCTCCCCGCATCCCCCCCCCCGTTATCCCCTCATTCCCCCAGGGAGGGTGAGGCCCTCCATGGGGGTGTCCATAGTCTGTCATTTCATATAGGGCAGGGCCTAGACCCTTTCCCAAGAGTTCAGGGTGAGAGTGCACCTCACATTGTTCTATGGGAGTCCAAAGTCCGTGTGTATACTTGGTATGGGTACTGATCTGCTGCCCAAGGCTCAATAGATTACCTAGGCCTCCTCACTGACACCCAGATTCAGGGGGTCTTGATCAGTCCCATGCTGGATTCCCAGGCTGATGCCTGGGATTCTAGAGTTAACCTTTGTCTGGTCAGCTGTTTCTGGGGGTTAAACCAGCCCAGTCTTAATCCCTTTGATCATCAGTCCTCCCTCTCTGATACTGGCTTTCTTGAGTTCAGCTCAGTACTTAACCAGCCACTAAATGTAGTTTCTGTTTCCCAGACTCTCTGGCCATAGGATTGTAGGCTGGCACTCCCCAGATCTATGTCTAAAATCCATATATGAGAGAGTACATGCCATGTTTCTCTTTTTGTGACTGGGTTACCTCACTCAGGATGGTTTCTTCTAGTGTCATCCATTTGCCTGCGAATCTCATGATTCCGTTATTTTTTTCTGCTGAATAGTACTCCATTGTGTAGATGTACCACATTTTCTCTATCCACTCTTCGGGTGAGGGACATCTAGATTGCTTCCAAGTTCTGGCTATTACAAATAAAGCTGCTATGAACATAGTGGAACAGACATCTTTGTTATATGAATGGGCATCTTTTGGATATATGCCTAAGAGTGCAGTTGCTGGGTCTTGTGGTAGGTTTATTCCCATTTTTCTGAGGAATCTCCATACTGCTTTCCAAAGTGGCTGAACCAGTTGGCACTCCCACCAGCAATGGAGGAGTGTCCCCCTTTCGCCACACCCTCTCCAGCATAAATTGTCATTGGTGTTTTTGATTTTAGCCATTCTGACAGGAGTGAGATGGTATCTCAGAGTTGCTTTGATTTGCATTTCCCGGATGGCTAAGGATGTTGAGCACTTTCTCAAGTGCCTCTCAGCCATTTTAGACTCCTCTATTGAAAACTCTCTATTTAGTTCTGCAGCCCACTTTTTAATAGGGTCCTTTGCTGTTTTGGAGACTTGCTTCTTGAGTTCTTTGTAAATTTTGGAGATCAACCCTCTGTCCGATGTGGGATTAGTGAATATTTTTTCCCATTCTGTGGGCTGCCTTTTTGTCTTGCTGACTGTGTCCTTTGCCTTACAGAAGCTTCTCAGTTTCAGTAGGTCCCATTTATTAATTGTTGATCTTACTGCCTGTGCTACTGGTGTTATGTTCAGGAAGCTGTCTCCTGTACCAATTCGTTCAAGGGTACCACCCACTTTCTCTTCTAAGAGGTTCAGTGTGGCTGGATTTATGTTGAGGTCTTTGATCCATTTGGACTTAAGTTTTGTGCATGGCGATAGACATGGATCGATCTGCATTCTTCTACATGCCAGTCTCCAGTTATGCCAGCACCATTTGTTGAAGATGCTTTCTTTATTCCATTGTATATTTTTAGCTTCTTTGTCAAAGATCAGATGTTCGTACGTGTGTGGGTTAATATCGGGGTTTTCAATTCGATTCCATTGGTCTACCTGTCTATTTTTGTGCCAATACCAAGCTGTTTTCAGGACTATAGCTCTATAATAGAGCTTGAGGTCAGGGATGGTGATGCCTCCGGACGTTGCCTTGTTGAACAGGGTTGTTTTGGCTATCCTGGGTCTTTTGTTTTTCCATACAAAATTGATTATTGTTCTTTCAAGGTCTGTGAAGAACTGTGCTGGGATTTTAATGGGGATTGCATTGAATCTGTAGATTGCTTTTGGCAGGATTGCCATTTTTACTACGTTGATCCTACCTATCCAAGAGCATGGGAGATCTTTCCATTTTCTGAGGGCTTCTTTAATTTCTTTCTTTAAAGATTCAAAGTTCTTACGATACAGGTCTTTCACTTGTTTGGTTAGCGTTACCCCAAGGTATTTTATGTTGTTTGTGGCAATTGTAAAGGGTGATGTTTCTCTGATTTCTCTTTCAGCCCTTTTATCATCTGTATATAGTAGGGCTACTGATTTTCTTGAGTTGATCTTGTAGCCTGCCACTTTGCTGAAGGTGTTAATCAGTTGTAAGAGTTCCCTGGTAGAGTTCTTTGGGTCACTGATGTAAACTATCATATCGTCTGCAAACAGTGAAAGTTTGACCTCTTCCTTTCCAATTTGTATCCCCTTGATCCCCCTTTGTTGTCGTATGGCAATAGCTAGAACTTCAAGTACCATGTTGAAAAGGTATGGAGAGAGTGGACAGCCTTGTTTTGTTCCTGATTTTAGAGGAATTGCGTTGAGTTTCTGTCCATTTAGTTTGATGTTGGCTGTTGGTTTACTGTATATAGCTTTTATTATGTTTAAGTATGTCCCTGTTATCCCAGATCTCTCCAAGACCTTTATCATGAAGGGGTGTTGGATTTTGTCAAAGGCTTTTTCAGCATCTAGTGAGATGATCATGTGATTTTTGTTTTTCAGCTTGTTTATATGGTGGATTACGTTGATGGATTTTCGTATGTTGAACCATCCCTGCATTCCTGGGATGAAACCTACTTGGTCGTGGTGAATGATTGTTTTGATGTGTTCTTGGATCCGATTTGCCAGTATTTTATTGAGTATTTTTGCATCAATGTTCATGAGGGATATTGGTCTGAAGTTCTCTTTCTTAGTTGTATCTTTGTGTGGCTTGGGGATCAAGGTAATTGTAGCCTCGTAGAAAGAGTTTGGCAGTGAGCCTCCTGCTTCTATAGTGTGGAATACTTTGACGAGTATTGGAATGAGCTCTTCTTTGAATTTCTGGTAGAATTCTGCACTGAAGCCATCTGGGCCTGGGCTTTTTTTGTTTGGGAGACTTTTGATGACTGCTTCTATTTCATTAGGGGTTATAGGTCTGTTTAGATTATTTATCTGTTCTTGATTTAGTTTTGGCAAGTGATATCTATCCAGGAAAGTATCCATTTCCTTTAAATTTTCAAATTTTGTGGAGTACAGATTTTCAAAGTATGCCCTGATGATTCTCTTGATTTCCTCAGAGTCTGTTGTTATGTCCCCTTTCTCATCCCTGATTTTGTTAATTAGCATGTTCTCTCTCTGTCTTTTGGTTAGTTTGGACAGAGGTTTGTCTATTTTGTTGATTTTCTCAAAGAACCAACTCTTTGTTTCATTGATTCTTCTCAATGTTTTCCTGGTTTCTACTTGATTGATTTCAGCCCTCAATTTGATTATTTCCTGGCGTCTGCTCCTCCTGGGGGATTTTGCTTCTTTTTGTTCTAGAACATTCAGCTGTGCTATTAATTCTCTAGTATGACTGTTCTCCAGTTTTTTCATGTGGGCACTTAGTGCTATAAACTTTCCTCTCAGCACTGCTTTCAAAGTGTCCCATAAGTTTGTGTATGTTGTGTCTTCATTCTCATTGAAATCGAGGAAGTCTTTAATTTCTTTTTTATTTGTTCCTTTACCCAGGGATGTTGCAATTGTGCATTGTTCAATCTCCATGAGTTTGTAGGGTTTCTGCGATTTGTGTTATTGTTGAATTCTAATGTTAATGCATGGTGGTCTGATAAGATGCAGGGGTTATTCCATTTTTTTGTATCTGTGGAGATTTGCTATGTTTCCTATTATGTGGTCAATTTTAGAGAAGGTTCCATGTGGTGCCGAGAAGAAGGTATATCCCTTTGTATTTGGGTGGAATGTTCTATAGATGTCTGTTAAACCCAGTTGGGTCATAACTTCTATTAATTCTTTTGTTTCTTTGTTAAGTTTCTGTCTGGAGGTCCTATCTAGCGGTGAGAGCGGAGTGTTGAAGTCTCCTACTATTAGTGTGTGAGATTTTATGTGCATTTTGAGCTTTAGTAATGTTTCTTTCACGAATGTAGGTGCCTTTGTATTTGGGGCGTAGATATTTAAAATCGAGACTTCGTCTTGATGTATTTTTCCTTTGATGAATATGAAGTGCCCTTCTTCATCTCTTTTGATTGATTTTAATTTGAAGTCTAATTTGTTAGATATTAGGATTGCTACGCCCGCTTGTTTCTTGGGGCTGTTTGATTGGAAGATCTTTTCCCAGCCCTTTACTCTGAGATAACGTCTGTCTTTGGTGTTGAGATGTGTTTCTTGTATGCAGCAGAAGGAAGGGTTCTGTCTTCGTATCCATTCTGCTAGTCTGTGTCTTTTTATAGGTAAGTTGAGGCCATTGACATTGAGGGATATTAATGACCATTGATTGGTGATCCTTGTTTGCGCTTGATTTATTGTTAGTGAAGTTATTTTGTGTAGTTTCTCCTCCCTTTTTCTTTTAGTGTTTTGTAAAGTATGATTCTATATTGCCTGTGTCTTTGTGAATGTAGTTATCTTCCTTGGCTCTAGGTTTTCCTTCTAGCATTTTCTGTAGAGCTGGATTCATGGATACGTATTGTTTAAATCTGGCTTTGTCATGGAATATTTTGTTTTCTCCATCTATGGTAATTGAGAGCTTTGCTGGATATAGTAGTCTGGGCTGGCATCCTTGTTCCCTTAGCGTTTGTAGGACATCTGACCAGGATCTTCTGGCTTTCATCGTTTCCATTGAGAAGTCAGGTGTAATTCGGATAGGTCTGCCTTTATATGTTACTTGGCCTTTTTCTTTAGCTGCTCTTAATATTTTCTCTTTGCTCTGTAGGTTTGATGTTTTGATTATTATATGGCGAGGTGACTTCTTTTTCTGGTCAAGCCTATTTGGTGTTCTGTAAGATTCTTGTACTTTCATAGGCATATCTTTCTTTAGGTTAGGGAAGTTTTCTTCTATGATTTTGTTGAATATGTTTTCTGTACCTTTAAGTTGAAGTTCTTCACCTTCTTCTATACCTATTATTCTCAGGTTTGGCTTCTTCACGGTGTCCCATATTTCCTGGATATTTTGTGTTAAGGATTTGTTGGTTTTGAGATTTTCTTTGGTTGACGATGCTATGTCCTCTAATGAGTCTTCAACACCTGAGATTCTCTCTTCTATCTCTTGTATTCTATTGGTGATGCTTGCATCTGTAATTCCAGACTGTTTACCGAGCTTTTCTATTTTCAGCATCCCTTCATTCTGTGTTTTCTTTATCGTTTCTATTTCAGCTTTCAATCCTTCAACTGTTTGAGCTGTTTCCTTAATTTTCTTGGTTGTTTTTTCTTGGTGCTCTTTAGATTCTTTGAGAGATTTGTTTATTTCTTGAATTTTTCCCCCCATTTCATGGATTTTTTTTGTTTGTTTTTTCTTCTATTTCTTTAAGGGATTTCCTCGTTTCTTCTTTGAGGCTCTCCATCATCTTCATGAAATAATTTTTAAGGTCTGTCTCCTCTTCTTCATCTATGTAGTGCTTTTCAGGTCTTGCTGGTGTTGGATCCCTGGATTCTGGTGGGGTCGTGTTGGTGTTTCTATTGCTGAGTGATCTCTTATTCTGTCTTCTTCCCATCTCTTCTTCCAGTGGGTGCTGGTGGGGGCTTTCTGTCTCCACTGGTCTCCTTCCTTACTGCAGCTGAAGCTGAAGCTGGCCTCGCTGGGGTTGGGGTCTTGGAGGGGCTGATCTCTTTCCTGTGTGGGCGGCTCTTCTGAAGCTGGGCTCGCTGGGTTGGGGTCTTGGAGGGGCTGATCTCTTTCCTGTGTGGGCGGCTCTTCTGAAGCTGGGCTCGCTGGGTTGGGGTCTTGGAGGGGCTGATCTCTTTCCTATGTGGGCGGCTCTTCTGGAAGCCGGGAGCGGCCCGAAGATGGAGGGGGATGGGTGATGGGCGGGTGGTCCCAGCCTGGGACCCAATCTCACCTGACGCTGGGCTCGCTGGGTTGGGGTCCTGGAGGGGCTGATCTCTTTCCTGTGTGGGCGGCTCTTCTGGAAGCCGGGAGCGGCCCCGAAGATGGAGGGGGATGGGTGATGGGCGGGTGGTCCCAGCCAGAGACCCAATCTCACCTGAAGCTGGGCTCGCTGGGTTGGGGTCTTGGAGGGGCCTGTGTGGGCGGCTCTTCTGGAAGCCTGGAGCGGCCCCGAAGATGGAGGAGGATGGGTGATGGGCGGGTGGTCCCAGCTAGAGACCCAATCTCACCTGAAGCTGGGCTCGCTCCTGCTCCATTCTTTAGATCTCACTCTTAATATTTTTTTTTTCTAATCAGGTCAGGCTTCTGCTATTTGCTCTCAAAGCATCATGCACTATTCCTTCCAAGCAATTATCATGGTTTAAATTATGCAATTGTTGCATGTGATTAATAGATTAATTTCCTTCTGCTCACCAGGCTCCAAATTCCATGAGGAAAAGGGCAGTGTCTATTTTTTGCTCATTCAGAACCATGTTCCTAAGCAACCAAGACAACCTATAACTTGGTAGCTGGTAAATGAGTAAATAAATAAATCCATTTTAGTGAATGAAGGACTTAATGAGTAAATGACAGGGAATAACTAGTTACAGCTGGGTATTATCGAAGGAAACACAGAGTAAGATAGAACACTAGATTAAGACCTCTTGCCTTCTGCAAGAGCATGGAGATTCAGTTTTGAACCACTACTTAGAAATACCTGTCATCTGTGAAGAAGGAACCTCAGTTGAGAAAATGCCCCTATCAGGTTGGCCTGTGGAGAAGTCTTTGGAGACAGTTTCTTGATTAATGATTGCTGTTTGAGGGTTCAGTCCATTGTTGGTAATGCCATCCCTGGGCTGGTGGTCCTGGGTTCTGTAAGAAAGCAGGATGAGCAGGCCATGAGGAGCAAGCCACTAGGCATCTTCCTCCATGGCTCCTGCCTTGAGTTCCTGCTGACTCCTTTCATGATAAACTGTGAGCAGGATGTGAAATAAACCCTTTCCCCCCAAATTGCTTCTGGTCATGGTGTTTTATTACAGCCATGGCTAAGAGCACTTGTTCTGGAAGCATGAGAACCTGGTACGTATAAAAGGCTGGGAATGCAGCATGTACTTATAACCTCAGCATCGGGTCAGGGGGAGAGACAGGTGGATCCAGCTAGATGGTATGATAGCGGCTCATCCAGAGACCCAGTCTCAAGGAGATAGGGTAGAGAGTGCTAGAAGACGCCTGGCATCCTTCTCTGGCCTCCACATATGTGTGTACATGTGTGTGAACTCTTCTCTGGCTTCCACACTGTAACATGAAAAATAAAAGACCCAGAGACTGATATTGGGGCTCAAGCTTCAAGATGAAGATCAGAAAAGCAAAACAGCCAAGCCACTACCTCTTCCTCTACCTCAAGCTGAAAGGGATGATTCTGTTTCCATGAGCTCTCACCAAGCCTCACACTGCTGCCATTCTGCGTGGCTGGAGAATCAACCCTTCCTTTTCTCAAAGTGACTGGAGAATGAATGCCTCTACCTTTTATACCCCTCAAATCCTGGTATTAAAGGTGTGAGCTCTGATTCAGAGATCGGTCTACCTTTTAATCCTGAGTCCTGGGATGGAAGGTGTGTACCTATACCACCTGACCTCTATAGCTTGTGGCTGACTTTGCTTTCTGAATCCTCAGGCAAGCTTTACTAAATCTAAATAATATATCACCACACATGTGTGCATAGGTGTGTGTGTGTGTGTTTTAAAAAAATTAATGATGGAAACAGAAATATACCCAAAAGTGAAGATTCTGGAAAAGCCACTTGTCCTTCGGTGTCTTGTATCATCCCTCAAACTGGACCTTGGACTACTGCTTGCCCTCTCAGTTCAGAGCTGCGTCTCTAAAGACATCCTTGTTGACACAATTTTGTCCAAGGGATACGCACGAGGCGATTGTAGTTATAAGCTTTGACACACACACACTCACATACACACACACTCACACACTCACTCTCACACACACACTCAGTCTCACACACACTCACTCACTCACTCACACACACACACACACACACACACACACACTCACACACTCACAGAGGCCAGCAGCATTTAGGGGAAGGCAGGTAGATCTTTGTGACACGGCCAGCTTGGTCTACATAGCAAATTCCAGGCCAGAAATGGCTACATAGTGAGGTGACATCCCCCCTCCTACCACACAAAAACAAACAGGAGCAACCACAAAAGCAAATTGACTCCTTTCCAGGTTTGAAAGGAAATAGCCCCTAAAGAGAGTGGCACTATTAGGAGGTATGGTCTTGTTGAAGGAAGTATGTCACTGTGGAGGTAGGCTTTGAGATTTTTATATGCTCAAGCCATGCCCAGTGGGACAGACTATTTCCTGTTGCTTGTGAGATGAGATGTAGGACACACAGTTACTTCTCCAGCACCAAATCTGCCTGCATGCCACCATATCACACTATGATGATAGTAGACTAAATCTCTGAAAATGTAAGTTACCCCAATTATATGTGTCCCTTTATAACAGTTGCCATGGTCATGGTGTCTCTTCACAGCAATAGAAACTCTAACTAAGACACCAGGCAAAAATAAACAAACTGGACTTTACAACATCTATAGGGCTTTTAGAAGAAGAGGTGGGAAGCCACCGTGGGAACTGTGATCATGCTGAATGGGGTCTGTGCTGTGGAACGAGAGTTTCTCTGGGCCACTAGGAACATCACCTGTAGTGAGATATCCATCCCGCCTGCACCTTCAGTGCTGACCACGCCCAAACGGGCATGGTCACAGATGAGGACGTGATGGGGAGTGAGTTTAGGTCTGGGATCTGGGCAGGCGGCTCTCTCTAGTGTTCAGTCAGGTCACAGGAAGCAGCCTGTGCGGATCTTTAGAGTAGGAACCTGTGGTGGCCATCTGCTTCTTCTTCCTGAAATAAATGATATTTAACCTGTATTTGAACCTGTGAATCATTATCTGTGCCTCCGCAGTCACTGATTTTGAATCAGAGGTATCTGCTTCTGGGGGCTTTCACTGGAAACTTCTCCCTCTGCCTGTGCATCTGCAGAGTGTGGTGCCTTCAGGGGCCAGCAAAGTGAAGTAAGCACGGTGTGGAGGGGGAGATGACACACATGAGGCATCTTCCACCCAGTGCACACATGTGCCCCACGTGCTACCTTTCTTAGCTGCCATCCGAGTCTGTCCTCGCCCCCTTACCAGTCACAGTGGCCGAGACCAACACCCGCTCTGTGTGCTCCCATTCCTGCTCTTCCATCCCTGTCTTTGTTTCCAGAGCGCGGTTGGGCAGATGAAGTGAAGGTAAGAGCTGTGTTACCCTTCATAGATGGTGTGGGGGAAGGACCCGGGGCTTTGGAGTCAGGCATACGTGGGTTTCCATCACAACGGATTGTAGTACTATGCTCCACTTCTCTGAGCCACCACGGTCTCATTTGTGAAGCAGTAGAGTAAGATCTGCCTGGAAGGACTGCTGTAAGAACTGAGCATGTGAGACAGCCAGGACAGACACTGGACATCCAGTGTGGAGCCATTGGTATCTGCTTCCTTTTCTCTCCTGTCTCTCCTTCAGGAAGTAGCATGGTATGGAAGACGAGCATGTGATTTCCAGCCAGACGGGTCAGATTCCTCCTCAGCCATGGACCAGCCGTGTGTCTTCTACAAGTAGCTTAACTTCTCAGAACTTCCCTTTGCTAACCATAAACTGGGTCTAGTGGTGGAGAAGGGCCCAGCTCCAAAGTTGGTAATCACACAGGGTAATGCGTGTACAGTGCCTAGCACAGTGTGGGGAGAATTGACCATAGGCAGGCTTCCTGCGCTGTCTCCGTTTGTGGAGCCTTTCAGTTACTTGCAGGTCAAGGAGGGATTGAGTTTTACAAAGCATACTCTCTCTCTCTCTCTCTCTCTCTCTCTCTCTCTCTCTCTCTCTCTCTCTCTCTCAGAAATGTGAGCCCAGGAGTAGCCCTGAAGAATATTAAGTAAGACATCTGCTTTCACAGCCTGTCTGTACAGAGGGCTGCTTGGGCTCACGCCTGAGTTGGTATGCCAGTGGTGTGCCAAAATGCAGCTTTGTACAAGGCAAAACCTTTGTTGCCAAAAGACTCTGGCTTTGTCTGAGCCACTCAGATCCCCAGACATCCTGAATGACAAAACACTTCCTCTGTTATGTCAGGAAGTGTAGCTCCTGGCACTTCATTTATAAAAAATGACCATTAAAAGGAACCCCAAGCCTCACATTCTGGGCTTCCTCTGAGAGTGGTTCTTTTATCTGGCTACACATGAGGTGATGTGATCCTGTTTAGCATTGTCCTCAGCACACCGAGGCATGGAGAGAGCTGGGTGCTCCGTGTGTGAACAGATGGAGGAGCCTTCCGCGCACACTACCTAGTCTCCAGAAGTGCCCAACGACCCTAACTTTCACCACCTTTGTGGGAAAGAGAGACAGGGTGGGAAGGTTCCTCCCGTGTCCCCTAAATTGAATTTAAGTGAATCCTAGGCATTGGAGTCGTATGCACACAGCCTTGACATTGACTCACTCGGATGTGAGACCTGGTCTTTTGAAATCTCCGTTCTGGCCATCTTCAAAGTGGAAGGAAAGTCACTGCCTCAGGTTGATAGGATGAAGCACTGTAGTGTTAGCTCAGCATCTGGCCTGGACAGGTAGAGCTGCTTAGCAGTGTCCTTCCCTCCTTCCTGTTATTTTCTCAGAGGTCTGTTTAAAGGGTGAGTTAATTAGGCGTGATAATGTGATAATGCTAAGCTCTCTCCAGTCATTGTAGATGGTCATCTGGAGTGACGACAGCAAGTCTGGAGGTCACTTGGAGGCAGCACTTTAAGGGCAACTGTCTGTCTAAGCAAAGCAAGGCATAAAGAAAGGGGGCTTGCAAATGTCCTAGACACAGGTCTTAGGGTGGACTTTCACCAGCTCACCTGGTTCCACCTTGTGTCACTTCTCAGTTGTCATTCTGCAGTCGGTGACTGCACCAGGTAAGCCATCTCTCCTACTGCGCAGGTGACATCTTCTGATCATCGAGAGCCTCCAGGTGTGGGGTTGGCTGAGGCCTGAGCAATGCCAGGTGATTTTGACCCTACTTTCCGGGAGTCGATAAATGGGAGAAGCCTGGAACATGAATCTCCTGGATAGGCCACAGCTTTAGGCTCAACACCTTCATGTGTGACTTTTCTGTTTTTAATTTTCTGTTTTTAGTTTGGAGCTTGAATGCTGAGCCTGAGTATGATAGACTACCACTAAGTTGCTCGTTCAGACCTTCATGTGTGATGACTTCTCTTCTTGAAGAACTGGCAATTGAACTCAGGGCTGTTTGCATGTTAGATAGGTTTACTGTAGAATAAGGTAAAGAGTTATACCAGTGTTCACTCCCCAACATGTCCTGTGGAGTACTGTGATGTAGACGCCTCACGGACAGTTACATTATCAGCTAAGAATGGGTAGCAGTGGGTCAGGCAAGGAGAAAGATACTTATTTTAAGTTTTGTTTAAAAAGTATGCTTCATACCAATGTGTTCTATCTTTGTGTGTGTGTGTGTGTGTGTGTGTGTGTGTGTGTGCATGCATACATGCTGCCTGCATGCCTATGTTCATGTGTAGGTTAAAAAACACCTTGCAAGAGTGAGTTTTCTCCTTCCACCTTGTGGGCTCTGGAATTAGGACTCAGGTCATCAGGCTTGGCAGCAGGTGTCTTTACTCACTGAGCCATCTCAATACACACACACACACACACACACACACACACACACACACACACACACGGACTTTGTTCCTTGCAACATGGATCTTTAATATATCCAAACTCATGTCCCCCACCCCCAAACAGAGCATCCATTGAGCTATGAAAGATGATGTCATCTAGTGGTTAAGGACACAGGTTTGGGAGCAGATGACCTACATACAAGCCCTGCTTTGCCACTTAGCATTGTGTTAGATACTAATCGCTATTACCACTCTCACTTAGAACACCATAAATCATGTTGATGGTAAATGATCACTCACACACACACACACACACACACACACACACACACATAGTGGCTGAGAAACAAAGACTATTTGCTATCTGGAAGTGTTAGCATGAAGCAGTTCTTTGTGGGCTGTTGGTAGGAAACTCTTTGTTCCTTGCTACATGGGCCCCTCCAGTAGCCCACTCCATTAAAGTCACGAAGAGAGAATCTGCTAGAAAGATGAGAATCTGCTAGCAAGATGAAAGCCAGACTCTTTTATTTTTTAAATTAAAATATTTATTATTATTAGTTTTTTGTTTCTGATGTTCTGTGTGCTCCTGAGAATTTCCTGGATATTCTCTCCATGCTTCCTATCTTGTTGTAGGAGTGTTGGTGCTGGGACTCAAACTACTTGCTTGACGAGTAGTATTTTTACCCATTGAGCTTTTTTGCCCACCTAAAAGCCATGCCCTTATGCAGCTTAATCATAGAGTGGTAACCTGACACTCTTGCCAGAAATGGTCACCAGGCTGGTTCACACCCAAAGAGAAGAGACTATTTAGGGTGTGGTTACAGGGGACAGTGGCCAGAGGTGATGTGGGCGTAAATTCACTTTCTCAGCTGTAACATTGTGATAACATCTTCTTACAAGATTGTCATGATTGAATCAGTGTATATCAAAAAGTGTCTGGCAAATATTGGGCACTGTATAAATATTTGCTCCTCCGAATACCTAGGCCAGTGTCTGGCAAATTGACAGCAAAGCAGGCACTGGCTGAGGGAATGTATCAAGGAGAGATCTTGAGTTGCAGGGCCCAGTCTCTGAGTAAAGCCTGCCACACTCAGGAGTGTTGCAGTCACCTGTGTGGAGTATATATTAGCGTGGCCCCCAGCACTTGCTGGGTCCCTTGTCAAGATCATCTCCCCACACCCCCACTTCCAGATTCGTGAATCCAGGCTGAGCCCGAAAGCCTCAGAGCGGTCAGGGGCCCCCCTCTCGCTCCATTCATTCTCTCTCTGTCTTTGTTCTTTTTTTCCTCCTGCCTTCCTTCTCTCCTCCACCAACAGTCATTTTCTCAGTACAATAACTGGGATGGTGCCAGGAGCAGTTAAATGCTTCGTAGTGGTGCTGGATCAGGCTGATGGTGACAATTAAGTGTACTTCAGAGGCCAGAGTGACCAAGGAAAAGAGGTAAATGGCTGGTGGGGTGGTGGAGAATAAAAGTTTTGAAAGTGAAAATCAGGACTCGGGAAGGACCACTTTGGAAAGCAATGATTGTTTTCTTTGTAGATCTAAGAGTTTTGAGGTGTATATATCCATTCCTTATATCTTAAAAAATGGCTTCATACTTATTTATGTACATGAGTGTGTCTGTGTGTGGGTATGTGCCCATGAGTGCAGATGCCCTCAAAGCCAAAAGGAGGTATGAGATCTCCTGGAGCTTGGGTTATAGGCAGCTGTGAGTGGCCTGACTTAGGTGCTTGGAACCAAACTTGGGTCCTCTACAGGAGCCACAAGTGCTCTTAACCACTGAGCCATCTCTCCAGCCCTGTCCACCCCGTATAGCTTAAAACCTGCCTATTTTTCCTTCATCTTAACTCCTCTTCCTCACTGCATTCACACCAGACAGTTTTTCCCAGTCTGCTTCTCTGCAAATGGTTGCCTGGTGTCTTCTTTTAAGCAAATTAAAATTGATTTGCTTTTTGACTTTCATGATGCCTCTTGAGTTAATAAAAACAGCCGACAGCTGCCTGGTGCTCTATATTTGCAAAGTACTTTCACAGACATTCAATTCCCCATTTGAATCTTGCCACAAGTTGGTAGAGTGCTGCTGTTTTCTTTATTTAGTGGTGGTCAGCTCGCTAAGTCAGATGAAGTGAAGTGACTAGATCAGAGCCAGTGTGAGGACATTCTCACAGCATCCATCTCCAAGAGAGTAATTCCTGCTGTCACCTGCAGGTAGTGATGTCAAGTGAATCTTATTCATACGTGGTGGCACTTGGACCCAGGGCCCTGGATGTCTGCACCATGTGCTGGAGAAACAGAGAACATCTTCAGCTGGTGAAACAGTTCTCAGGCTCTTCCTTCGGGGACACCCTGGACCTCGAATGATAACTTCTGATTTGTACTTGCCTTCTGCAAAGGGTGTGGAAATGATAGTAGTCAGGCAGTGAGAAGAGGGATGGCCTCCTTGTTGGAGGAATGCTTTCTGGTGTCTTTTGGCTTTCATATCCATGTTGGCTCCTCCACAGAGTAGGTTGGAGTTCTAGCTATGGGCCAGCATGTACGGGAACTCAGATTGGTTCTGATCCCACAGTGTCCTGAAAGGACCAGCAACCAAAGCCTCTCAAGACCTTTCCCTTGCTCTCTGAGAGAGGCCAGTCTCAGAAATTTTCTCTTGGAGACATGATGGATCCAGAGGCCTGATGGGACTTTTTTCCCCCACTTTCACATTGCTTTTGCCAGTGGTGCTTAGCCAGGGGTGATTTCTCACTCCTACTTCCTAGTTACTGAGAACATTTCACAGTGTCTGGCAACAGTTTGAATTACTACAACTTGGCAAGGAGGAAGATTTCAATCATCATCCCAAGGGTAGTTGACAGGGCTGCTGCTGCTAAGGATATCCCCTTACCATAAAGATGTACCAGAGACATGATGTCACTATTGCTAAGGTTGAACAATCCTACCGAGCTTTATTCTTTTATGAGATTTGATGGGTGTGGAGTCCAGCTGGAAGAAACCAGCTGGGTGTCATCACTGTCATCCCCTCCCGATACTCCTTAGAGATGGGCTTCCATTGATAAATAGGTTCCTGTCTCCGAGCATTTCATCACTCTCCCCTGCCTCCTCCTCCCATTTCTCCAGCTTGTTTTAATTTTATTTTAACTGAGCACAAAAGCATCTTCCCCACAGGTCCTGTGTCTGGCCTGCACTTGGCCATGGCTTCAGAGTTCTGGTCGGGAATTCATGTGCTACTGTTTGGAGAAAGTCATATTTTTTACAGCAACATAACCCATTTTACCTTTATAGTAATTGTTTTGGAATAAGAAGTAATCATCCAGGACTGACCAACCTGCTTTACTAAGCGCCCCTTTCTCACTCCTGGCAAATTGCTTTGAGAATTGAACAAAGCTCGGCTCATTCATGCAGGATATCCATTCCAAGGATGCCTGGGAAGTAAATCTCTGCTAAGCCAGCCCCAGTCATGCCTCCTTTGCGTTGTTCCTAGGGATCAAATGGTGAGCGAGTGCTGCATCCCACCTGCTCCTTGTCTTGGGGGTGGTTGCTTTAACCCAGGCCTTCACCAAGGGCATTTGTGATGCTCATGGGGCTGCAAGGAGCACGTGTAACAATAGACTGTCTTATTAAAGAGCCTCTGCTCCCTGGGGTTGATGTTGGAGTTGTTGCTTGCTTCCTAGATGCTGAACTTAATGTATGAGAGCCTTTTCCTGATGACAGCATTCCTACTGTTGAATGCTAAGTAGATGCGGATTGAAAAAGTGGTCAGGTAAGTTTGGGGACTCCTGTTCTTTACTGCAGGACTTTTCAAGGTCTTTACATTGTTAACAAGCTTTGTAAATTGCCGAGAGGGGATGTGGCTTTCCTAGATTTGTTTTTTTGAAGCATCTCCTAGGGTTGGTGATCTAGCATGAAGGACATCAGAATACTGGAAAAGAGAGAGTTCTTTTCCCTTTCTATCTTTTCTCCACTTTCCTTTGCATTTTTCTTCCTCCCCTTTCCCTCCCTCCTCTTGATTGACATGACCTTTCCATTGATGTGACCCTGTAGCATTGTTCTGCCGAGGTCCACTTTTCATTCATGAAATGGGGTTTTGAGAGGCAGTGGGATTTGATGGAAAAACTGTGGATTCTGTCATGTCAAGGGCTTGTAAGTATTGCTTTCTATCCCCAGAGAGTCTTCCACCCTCTTCCCCGAACTAACTTGCACCTATTCATCTTTTGGAGCTCAATTTGAACACCACATCTTTAAAGGGACATTGCCCCTGTGCTTGGTCCTCAGGACCACACCTCAGCTCAGGAACTTATTGGTTGCATGAATGCATTGGTTTAATTTCCAGAATGATCCCGAGAGGGTGCTTACATGTGCCTTCGCATGCGTTCCTGACATTTGCATTAGGAGAGGTTACAGAACCATTCACTCTGGCTGGAGCTGTGATCCTCATGGAGTCCCAGGTGGAGTGGAGCTCTGCCTCCACAGCAGTTTCTGCCCCATTCTGTAATGTAGGGGAGTGCCTCAGAATGAGTCTCAGTAGCTCAGGTGACATGTCAAATACATTCCCAAGGCTTGTGGTCTGTAATTACGCAGGACTGCAAGATGCTGATATCTTGAGTAAGTTATTTCTAGCTCTATGATCTACTATAAAGGCTGTTACAGAAGCTGCCACCACCTTGGCTATTAATTATGTGATTACAAGTAAAAATGAATGACTGTAACATGAGCTAACATCCCTGCAGCACCATCAGGCTTCTGAGTCAAGACTCAGAGCAGCCCCAGGAACCTGCTCTCTCAGAGTGATGCTAAGCCACAGCCTTCTAGTCATCCTTCCATCCGTTCAGTGGATGTTGATTGAGCCTGGCCTTGAGCTGAGCTCCCATCTGTGCTGAGTGCCAGGGATACAGAGTGAATTAGACAGGGGTTGTGCGCCAGGGAGGCATCCTCTGTTCTTTAAACAGAAACTGTGCAAGTGTAGTCTTATTTCCCGAGTCTATTCCCCTTCTGTGGCTGCAGCCATTGTTTTCAAGGGTGTCCAATGACTTGTTATCATGACATCATGTTGTCATCTACAAATGTGTTGGTTCTTATTCATAGCTATCCTGGGATGTGTACAGACTGTGGGCCATTGGATGGATATGCCTGCTGTGTCTCCTCCAGCCTCTTACTTTACAGGTGAAGGACTTTAGGGGCGTTGTTCTCTTCTCTTCTCCAGGGTTCCCTTCCCCTTGGCTTGCAGAAGGGGTCGTTTTGCTCCGGTCTCCTGCTCAGGGAAAGGCTGTGGCACACTTCAGTTCTTTCCCCATGACTCCCACTTGTTTCCTGTGTGCCAGAGGACTGGTCTAGTTGTCCAGTTTTTGTGAGCTGTTGCTGTGGGTGGGATAAATGCACCTAGAAGATCCATGTGTTAAAGACCTGTCACTACTGAGAAGCAGTGGAGCCTTCAGGAGGTGTGACCTAAGTGAAAGGAAGTTAGGATATTTTGGGTGTCCCATCAAAGGACCTTGACTTCTCTTTCTCCTTTCTCTCTCTGCTTCCTGGCCATCATGAGCTGGATAACTTATCCTTCCCTATGTGGCCACATGATATACTTTGTTGCTGTCTAGGTTTCAAAGCCATGGGTCAATGGCCTGTGCTTTGAAACCTTTGAAATTGTGAGCCAAAATGAATGACTCCTTTTTGTAGGTTGATTAGCTTAAATATTTTGTCACAGCAACATAAAATGACTAACACAGCAGAGGTCTGTGCTGTTTGAGAAGCTCTACTCTATGTGTCTGTCTGTCTGTCTGTCCGTCCATCCATCCGTTTGTTTACTCCCGGACTTAGAGACCTGTCTGCACACCATGCTCTACCATGCAGCATTTTGTGGTCCTGTGGATTCTCTGGGTTAGATTTGACGAGGGTTAGACTGTAGGGAGCGCTTTCTTCTTTCAGCCTTAGCTAAAACCCCACCTGCAATTGCAGCTTTGTTGGGGGAGGGAGTCTTGCCTTTTGTGGACAATCGGGCATAAAACTGGCTGTTAATTAGGGCTGTCTTCTAATTTTCCTTGTGTGCTGTGGGATGGCCAGCTGAAACAGAGGGGCAAGACCTAGTATTCTGACTTTAAGTTTACCCTGACTTTTCAGCTTCAAGGTGGAGAGGGTGAAGGACTTGTTCTCATCATAAGGACTTGTGGGAGGTGCAGAACTTTGTCTGGGCCTCCTGCCTCTTGGTCTGGTGCCCTTCTTCTTCATTACTCTCTCTTCCTCAAGTGGGCAGAACTCACCAGTTAGAACTATACCTTCAGAAGCAGGCAGTGGTGGTGGCCGTCTTTAATCCCAGCGCTTGGGAGGCAGAGGCAGATGGATCTCTGAGTCTGAGGCCAGCCTGTTCTACAGAGCGAGTTCCAGGACAGCCAAGGCTACACAGAGAGACCCTATCTCAAATCCCTTCTCCTCAAGAAAGCAATTCTTTAATCCCTGATCTACAGAGGCAGAGACTGGGGGCTGGAAAGATGGCTCAGTGGTTAGGAGCACCGACTGTTCTTTCAAAGGACTGGGGTTCAATTCCCAGCACCCACATGGCAGTTCACAACTGTCTGTAACTCCAGTTCCAGGGTATCTGACACCCTCATACAGGCATACATGCAGACAAAACACCAATGCACATTAAATTAAAATAAAAGAACTATACCCCTTGAAAAGAAGAAATGACTAGGTGGACATAGTGATGAAGATATAGATCCTTGATCCAGGAAGAAGAGAATGTTTACATTTGTCTGCATGGGAGTGTGTGTGTGTGTGTGTGTGTGTGTGTGTGTGTGTAGTTGGGGAGGTAGTGTAGGCCAGAGAACAACCTCAGGTACTGTTTTGAAGGCACTCTACACCTTCTTCCTTAAGACATAATTTCTCACTGGCCTGGCTGGAACTTGCAAATTAGTTTTGTGAGGTGGCTGCCTAAGAACCAGAGGGACCCACCTGTCTTGGCCTTTCCAGTGCTGAGACTGCAAACACGCATCACTAGGACCTGTTCCCACCCCCTTTTGTCCCCTTCTTGTGGCAGGGTTTCTCTGTGTAGTCCTGACTGTCCTGGAACTCTCTCTGTGGACCAGGCTGGCCTCGAACTCACAGAGATTCACCTGCTTCTGCCTCCCTGGTGCTGGGGTTAAAGGTGTGCACTACCACCTTCCAACTGGACCTGGCTTTTTAAATGTTGGTTCCGGGGGATGGACTCAGGTCTTCACAATTTCAAAGACAGCATTTTACTCACCGAAGCATCTCCTGAGCCACATTTTAAATTTCTTTACACCTAGCCACTCTCATCTGGAAACAGGGTTGTCAGGTTACTTCACTTATTGTATCCCGATCATTACACAAAGTCATCCATGGGAATCAGACAGCTCCTTGCCCAGCACTGGGTAATTACTCACTGAGCATTACCTGTTTTCACTTCATACCAAATGAAAACAAACAAAAACAAAAGCCCGGAACTTTAAGTTAGAACAATCTGTCCCCAGAAGAGGACGACAGAATCCAATTGACATACTGCACCAGCCAAGGTCTTAACGAGCACCGTGCCAGCTCTGGAGGAGTGATAATTCCCATCTGGAGCCCACCTGATTGTGTTGACTTTTCCCTGCTGACCACACAGCCCAGGCTGAGTGCTCTCCATCCATACGTCTAGAACACCACAGGCGCCGGTATCTATAAATAGGGAGGAAGCCATAAATGAGAGCTCATTAAGTTCTTACTGACTGCTGAAAAGTAAATTAGAAAAAATAAACAGAGCTGAACATTTGTGTAAGCCTCAATCTTTTTGATGTTTTTCAATTAGCAGAGCCATTTTTCATGTGAAAAATTAGTGGCTGTCATGTGCCACCTGGCTATAGAACCAAGTGACAAATTTGGTTTAATGGCCACTGCCATATCTCTGGATTCAGTTGTAAGCCATCTGGGCTGGGAGAAGGCATAGAGATTGGGCTCCTTGGGGATGTCGGGTGGGGCTATGTTGTAGGTCAGGCCCTGCTCTAGGCTCACAACACACTTTATCCCTCCAGTTATTACTCTCATTTTGTAGACGAGGCCCAGAGAGATGAAGAATCTTCCCCCAAAGTCACACAAGAGATGCACAGGGAAGTCGATTCTCTTATTGTGCTCACTCTACTAAATCATACATTGCAGAGGGAGAAATATTTGGTGGGAAGGTTGGAGGTGTCTGGAAACTTCTGGTAGGCAGACTGTAACAGAGGTGGAGCTAGAAGGATGTGGTAGGGTTTCAAGTGGGCAGATTCCAGCAAGAGAAACCCTGGTATAGGGGGTGCTTGGAATTTTGTTGGGGTAGAGGTCTCTCTTGGGATAATAGAACATCTGTCATCAAGATGGGGCTTGGAGCTGGGCTCTAGTCTCTGGGAGACAGTCAGCAAGAGTCAGGCAGACCAGAGTTAGCAGGTACTTAGCAAATCCTTACTGAGACCATTGAGCTGTTTCTAAGAACAGGAAATTAGATAGACGCAGACACCATGGCAAAGACCACCTCTAATGCTAGAACAACTCAATTAGGGTGGGAATAGTAGTGAGGAAGGTGGGTGCAGAGTCCACAATTGCAGTCCGCAGCTGCCTGTGGTCCCAGCTTCAGGCAGAACAAGGCAATTAGCTAGGAGCCAGGACGGGTCTAACAACTCAGTGCCAACCTTATTATTTGTGGGATGGACTCTTTTATGATCGTCTTTAATCTCAAGACAATATCCAAAGATAGGTATTACTATCCCTTTTGGAAAATGAGGGGGCAGTTCAAAGATACACTGGAGCTCCTTCCCAGACTAAGGGTGGAGCTATTGGATCTTACAGTTGCAGCTGGTCTTCCTTTGGGTAATGTTTAACTGGACAAGAGAAGTTAAAAGAACTATCAAACCACTCCCTAGCTCCCAAGTTCATTTCTCTAAGCTGTAGCAGTTGGCTCCTGGAACCCAAGCCACGGGGAGCCTCAATATTAAGGAGGTGGGTTATGAACAGCTCAGCCTCTGGTAGGCAGGGCAGGGACTCAGTGACCTAGGCAGGATTTGTTGTAGCTGCAGGCTCCTCTCAAGAGTTTAGTTGATTGGTTTGAACTTTACCTTGAACCCGGTAGTGGATAGAGGTGGCAAGGTTCCTCATAGGTTTCTCATTTCATTTCATTTCCTCTCCTATTTCTCATTACTGAAGTTCGTAATTATTCTTTTTGCCCTCTTGCACCTGGGTGACTATTATGTTTGTCATTGCTTTTTTCCCCAAGCAGTTTGAACATTCCTCACTGCACACCCTGGTAGGCTATCAGAAGCCACACTCTTCTTCCTGGAAGTGTTTGCTCAACGGCTGACCTCACTGGGGATTGTTGAAGATCACTCTGTATGTCTGTCTCCCTCTCCTTACAGCGTGATTTGTTGGCAATTCACCCAACATTGATTAGCCTATTTACCTAACTATTCACCTAAACTTTCATGAACACCATGGTTCTGAATTGGTAAAGAAGTTGGTACTTGGCTGAAAGAACCCCTGCAGGTAACCCCTGCTTTCTTGAAGTTATAGAAATTAAGGAGAGTTAAACAGTTAAAATGCAGTCAGTTCAGTCTTAAGCCTCGTCTGATTTATTGTTTTCTTTTCTTCCGCGGAAGTGTTCCCTTCTTTGTGGGGGAGACAGAGAAAGTCGGATTTATGTGATAGACTTTGTATCTAGAGGTTGGGCTTGTACCGTTGAAGGAGGGAAGGTGGCCGCCCAAGGTGATGGTTCCTGTCATTGACTTCTCCTGATACCCACAAGGCAGGTCCCTGAGTCTTTCGGGTAGGATGCTAGCAACAGGAAAGTAACTAACCCATACTTGACTCCAGAGCCAACTACTCAGGGAATGAGGAATGGGTGAGCATCTTGGTGTCTTGTCTGATTTCCCTGTTTCCCCAGCTCTGCACCTAGGCTAGCATTTCCTGACTCTGCTGGGAGAATCCCTGGGGAGTTAAAAAAAATCTCTTTACCCTCCTTCCCCAGTCTCCTGAATGATAGGATTACAGGCATGTGACTTTTAAAAGGAATTGTGTGCGCGTGCGAGTGCGTGCACGTGTGTGTGTGTGTGTGTGTGCGCGCACTTGCGTGTGCACGTGTGTTCTCACGCACGTGTGTGGCCAGAGGCCAACATGAGTTGTCTTCCTCCATCATTAAGTCTTCAGTGTGTGTTTTTTGCGACAGCGCCTCTCACCGAACCTGGAGCTCATTGATTTGGCGAAGCTGGCTGGCCAAGGAGCTCCAGGGATCCTCTATGTCTTTATCCCCTTCCCCTCCAGTGTTGGGGTTTCAGATGTATGCCACTGTACTGACTTTTAAGCGGGTGTTGGGGATTTGAACTCTGGACCTCATGTTTGTATAACAAACACTTGACTTCCTGAGCCATCTCCCTAGACTTTAAAAAAATTTAGATTTGTTTGATTTTTAATTATGTGTGTTTATGTAGAGTATGTTCATATGAATGTTTTTTTCTATGAGGCCGGGCGGTGGGGGTGGGGGGATAAGATCCCCTGGAGCAGGAGTTACAGGCAGTTGTAAGCCATTGACATGCATGCTGGGAACTGAACTCTCTTAATCAATTAGCCATCTTTCCAGGCCTTCTTAGCCTTTTTCATTTTGTCTTGATATATAAACTAGGTTGGCCATAGCTCAGGTTATGTTCCAACTTGTGGTGATCCTCCTGCCTCAGCCTCCAGAGTATAACGATTACAGTATGAGTCACCTTGCCAGGCTTCTCAAAGAATTCTTGACCTAAAGAAACAGAAAGGGGCAGCGTGGTGGTGGCGCACACCTTTAATCCCAGTACTCAGGAGGCAGAGGCAGTCGGATCTCTGTCAGTTCAAGGCCAGCCTGGTCTAAAGAGTAAGTTTCAGGACAGCCAGAGCTGTTAAACAGAGAAACCCTGTCTCAAAAAAGAAAACAAAAGAAGAAGAAGAACAACAAAACCAAACCAAAGCAAACACCAAAGCGAAACAAAACAAAAAAGAAGTGGAAAGGGCCTTTAGGTAGAAGGAACAGATGAACAAAGGGGTGCACTTATTCTGAGGAAGACTGGCTACAGGTCAGCTGTCAAGCCGCTGTGTGCTGTGCCGGCAGCTCTAGACCTCCTTCTCTGCTGACGGAGTGCCACAGGAGTGTGCTAGGGGAGAAACCAGTCAGGGTTGGCTTTGTTTTAGAGGGACTAGTTACTTCAAAGCAAGACTTGAGGAAAATCAAATTGAATAGAAGTTATTTGATCAACTACTCGTGAGTTGGACAGCAAGCACTCAGAACCAGGAGAGACCAGAACTCTGGCCAGCAGTGTGAGCAGAGAGCTTTTATAAGCTAATTGCGGAAGCACATTAGAGAGAGAATCTGATTGGCCATGACAGGCCTAGTCTGATCAATTGACGGTCAGCGATTGGCTAAAGCTTGGTTGCTTGTAACTGAGTGAAACTTGTCTATTTGTTGCAAGAAAATTACCCCTGAACTCGGATTCATTTTGTTTGTGTACGGTGGCAGGTCTTGGTTTGTTACTTTAAGTGAAGAAAGATCCAGGCTAATGATCCGCTTATTTAAGTTCAGATGTTGGAGGCTGGGCTGACATTAGCTTGCAGAGAAGAGGCCTGAGGGAGGGAATCACACTCTCATTCACTTTTGCATCGTGTACTTCCTGGATGATCTGTGATGACAGTTTTGAAATATAACTCGCTGGGAAAACTGAGTTGCCTTTTTAGTGTCACCTGACCAACTGACTGACCTAATAGCCATCCGGCCTACTCCTCCCTGCCCCAATTTCATGAGGTTTCCAAATGGCCAAGTGTTTACTCTTGTTTTGTGCCTATTACAGAATGTAGCCATTTTAAAGCAAACTTCAGACTTCTTACTTTCTGTCTGGGACTTCTTGGCTAGAGTGAATGAGGGTCCAGGCTAGATGTGAAATTTACTCAGAGGGATTTGGAAGTAACAAGCAAATAGCCTTTTATTGCTTTGCATTCACTGTATGGGCTTGAAGGAACTTGGGTCAGATTCCTGAAACTAAAATTTAAACCCCAGCTCAGCTATTTACCTGCTAAATGCCCCTATGTAAAGTGTCTGAATTCCTAAGCCTCAGTGTACCTAACTGCAAAATGGTGATAATAGCACCCACCTAGAAGATGAGGTGACAGGCTCATGTAAGGCACTTCCTGTGGGCACAGTCAAGGGAGCAAGTGTTTTATTGTGGACCACATCTGTTGACAGTATCAAGAATTCCTCCCTACTGGTTTTTCAGTATAAGCATCTGCTGGGAATGGCTCTCTGGATCTGACCTTCCAACCCCACTTTCTCCTTTCACTTTCTCCTTTGGTATAGGTGGTTTGGTATCTGTAGATGCCAGATGAGAAAGAGGAGCTGTGACGGTGTGGTGTGAAAGCCATCATTGTCTCTCCGAGAGTGATCTGAGCTGTTTCTTCTCATTCAATTCCTTTATGGTTGGGGTGGGAACTGTGAGAACAGCTGGAGCTAGGCTACCTGGGGGCATTCTGGTGGCAGGGGGAAGACAGACAGAGCCAGGACCATTCAAGAGAAACACTGCTGATCACCTGGGAATCCAGAAAGATTCACCCACTCAATCCTCCATCTCTACGACTATGGATTCTCTCTTCCTGTTCTTTTTCATGAATGCTTTTGTTTGTTTGTTTTTTGAGACAGGGTTTCACTGTGTAGTCCTGGCTATCCTGGAACTCAGTCTGTAGACCAGGCTGGCCCTGAACTGATGGAGGTTCACCTGCCTCTGCCTCCAGAGTGCTGGGATTAAGGTGTGCACCACCATGCACTGCCACAAATGATTTTTAAGAAATCAACATACATACTTAAATGTCCTTTCTATAAAATGCCTATTCACCCATTCATCATCATAGCGAGTTGAACATACATGGGAACAAGGGGTTCTCATGTAGCAAGCATTAGGCAGTCTTTACAGATGAATTCTTCCTCATGACATATGAGAGGAGTGCCTGTATTATCTTTGTCTTTCTCCCCTCCCTGTTTCTAAGATTAAAAATCCAAGATACATGGAGTTGCACTTTGTCTCACATCAACTAAGGATGGGAGAACCAGAAAGAACCCTAATGCCATGTCACCAGAACCAACACAGCTTCTCAGTTTGTAGGTGGCACAGAGTGACTTGCCCCCAGTACTGCAGCAGCTGGCTTAGAGTTACTGTATTTGGGGGTGATTTGTGGTTGATTTAATGTTTCCAATAATGTTTTAATTATTAAACAACTTACACGTATCATTTTTATAGTGAAATAAAAGTGCTACTGGCATACAACCTCTGAAGCCCATAATTTGCATTGTGCAAAACACCAAGCAGGGACTTTTAATTACATTATTATTTTTTGTGGGCCAAGGAAAGAGAAGCAGTGGGAGGAAGGGATTAGACTTTGACCATCATCTCATGGCATGCTTCAGAGACCCATCACATGTTGGAGGTCTCATAGGATTTCTGATAATGTGTCCACCAGAGATGCCTGCTGCTTTGCTCCATCTCTGCCACAAGATGGCAATCAGAGCACAATGATGAATCAGTCTGCATCCTTTGTGAGAGAATTTTGAACATCTTCCTCCCAAATTCAGAGAAGCTTCTCCAGTGTTTCAGGGGAAGAAGGGGCTTTTAGAGTACCCCCAAATCTATATCCCTTCCTGACCCAAAGCTTAGGCAGTTGGGTGGCCATATTTGGACCTTTGCATTTGGAAGACCCATGGCTTTTCTTAGAGTAGGGTGGCATTGCCCATGGTTTTCCTGGAGGAAGACAGAGAGGCAAAATGATGCACAAGTTTCCAAGCTAAGAATGAGTGCCGGAGTGCCTGGGAAATGAGCCATTCATGAGCTGTGAAGTTGTTGTTGGCTTGTGTTGATTTGTTTTGCTGCATGGGAAGAAACTGGTGTTGGCTTGTCAGTTGCAAAGACCACAAAGTAAGTTCAAGATGGGCAACTGGCAGCTTTCCTTGGGGGTATTTCTAGATGAGTTGCTGACTAGGACAGCTTTAACTGAGGCCCAGTGCTTGGACTGAACTTCCAGGAGGGCATGCTAATAAAGAATAAGGCTTGAGCCCAGGCTGGCCTTGAACTTGGGATCATCTTGCCTCTGCCTCCTTCAGCAAATCCCACTGGCATGGGAAGCAGAAGCAGAGATCCACAGCTAAACACATAGATGAACTCCTGGAACCCAACTGTTGAGAGGGAGGAGTGATGAGCAAAGGGGTCAAGACCATGCTGGGGAAACCCACAGAAACAGCTGACTTGAACAAGTGGGAGCTCACCCTAGTCTGACAGCTGGGGAATCAGCTTAGGATCGAATCAGGCCCCCTGAACGTGGGTGTCAGTTGGGGGGCCTGGGCAGCCTATGAGGCCTCTGGCAGCGGAACCAGTATTTATTCCTAGTTCACGAATGGGCTTTGGGAGCCCATTCCCCATGGAGGGATACTCTCTCATCCTAGATACACAGGGGAGGGTCTAGGCCCTGCCCCAAATGATGTGACAGATTTGATGATTTCCCCCAAGGAAGGCCTCGGCCTCCCTGTGGAGTGGATGGGGGGGGTGAGATGGGAGGCAAGGGAGTCCAGGAGAAAGAGGGACCTGGGATTGATATGTAAAATAAGAAAGTTTCTAATTTAAGAAAAAACTATAATAAGGTTTGACCCTGGCTGCAGTGGTGAAATTGTGGAATGAAGTGAGTGGAACACTAGGGGTTCTTACTGCATTCCTACCACCCACAGTGCTCAGGAGAGTGCTGTAATAGACCAAGTGGCTGGCTACCCCACAGTTCATTAGCTCCTTCTCCAAGGACCCCATGCAGCAAGAAGGAAGCTCCTTACCACAGGGCAACTCAGGTGCAATACTTCCCCTAGGGAGGCTGGGAAATGTAGTTAGTATGTGCCTAGGGGAGAGTAAGGACATAGTTTTTGTCAACTATGGAGCTTATCCCAAAGAAATAATCATATCTGCTTGCACATCTGTGTTCATGCACATAGGTCTTCTTCATTGCTGTTATTACAAAAGCCAATACTTAAAATCAAATACTCAGTAATAAAATCAAATACTATACAATCTATTTGCACAAAGGCATACTATACAGCTACCAAAAATTGTGTGGTAGAAGAATGTTGGCTCCACAGTCATCATGGTGCCTTAGTAAGCCATTATGTTGTATAATTAAGCCATACTCTATTAAGTTACCATGGTGCTTAGTAAGTCATCATGGTACTCTATTGAGTAATCATTATTTTATTAAGTCACCATGCTTTATTAAGTCACCACTGTGCTTTATTGAGTTATCATTGCCTTTTATTAAGTCATCGTGGTGCTTTATTAAGTCATCGTGGTGTTTTATTAAGTCACTGTGATGCTTTATTAAGTCACAGTGGTGTTTTATTAAGTTGTGATTGTACTTTATTAAGGCATCTAGTGTTTTTATTATTTATTAAAGTGCTTTATTAATTGTAATCACAGGCAATTTTAGAGTTTATGTGAACCAAGAATAAAGAACCAAGAGGCATTATCTATTTTCATTGAAATATTCTACCACCTAGGATCACGCACAACACATTTATTTTAAATATAACCCCATGAAATAGTCTCTCTGTATTTCTAGGAACACATTTCCCCAAAAGCAAAGTCTGTGATTGAATTATACTGCAGACTTTGTTGGCGACTATTTAATTCACTTCTTATCTCCCTGGTTCAATGTCTGACTCCTACCCTGAACTACAGCATCACAGGGCAGAAGCTGTGTCAGCCTTGTCTACTGTTCCATACACAGTGTGGGATCCAGAGTAAGCCCTCGGTAAATATTTATTAGCTCGAGTTGAATTGAGCCCAATCATGTCAAATGTAGAAGCAAGAATGAGAAAAGCAAGAAAAAAGTGAACACGCAAGATGATAGTCACTATGTGAGAAGTTCACACACGCCATAGAAAGACTGTAAGAAAATATCTCAACATGACAGGGTCCTGTCATTCTCTTTTATTAAAATTTTTCTCCATTTCCATTTCTTCTGCAGTGAATCGTTTATATAATCATTTACAGCTATCTCTGCAGTCAAGATTAAAAGAAAAAGCCATACTTAAACAAGGTTGTTGTAGGGATCAGACAATGATTCTGATCCTGTGCCCTGGGGAAAGGAATTCGAGAAGAGGAGCAGTCCCTGGGAGTGATGGACATGGCTGGGGGAACTGCTTCCCTGGCCTATGCTCAGACTCTTGTCTGGATGTGGGGGGCTCAGGGGCCCAGCAGGAGGGTTTCTGACAATGCTCATGGAGGATGCAAGCATGTTTCTTCTCCGTGCTGGCAGGTATAGTCATCCCCTCTCAATGAAAACGTTCCCTCTGAGAGAAGGAGGGTGGCTCATGATACAGGAAGCTCCTAATTATTTTAGGATCCATGGGTCACAGACACTGTATGTAGCACTAGCAAAGGGAAGGGCGTGGCTTTGGTGAAGCACTTTGTAACCTCGTGCCTGGACTCTGCTGTCCACCTCTTTCCTCTGCCTCCCTCCCACAGACCTGGCTGTAGCGCGCTCCTGCCCGGAACTGTTCTGCAAGTCTTGAGGTTGGTTTCTGAAGGCTGTTTTCCCTGGAGAAGTCTGTCTGGGGTGGATCAGACCCTTCAAACTCATGGAGGCAGCTATCAGTGTCTTTCCATGCTGGCGAGCATCTCTGGTCTTGCTATGCTCTCTCTCACGGTTTGTCCCATCTTGTTCTGTCCTGTTTTTGAGGTAGCACTTCACACCGCAGCCAAGGTTGACCTAGAACTCACTATGCTGCCTAAGCTGGCCTCAGACTCATGGCAATCCTCCTGCCTCAGTCTCCTGAGTGTTGAGATTACAGGCATATGCCACCACTCTTGGCTTCTAAGTCTGTCTCTCCTCAGGTTCCCAACAAGGTCAGTGAGCCCCAGCTTCTCCCTGGTAATACATTTATTTCCTAGACATTTAAAAGACATATTCGAAAGCCATTCTGCCTTGAGTTGGGGCTGAGGCCGGGCATAGCAAGGGGAGAAAAGAGGATCATGGAGCAGGAAGAGAAAGAAAGACACTTCAGTCTGGGAAGCTGGGGTGGAAGGGCAGGCAGAGCCCTGAGCCTTCATGGTGGGAGGCCCAAGTGCTTAAATCCGCAGACAAGCAGAGGTGGAGAATAGGATTATCTTCCCAGGAAATGAGGCAAACAGGTTCAGAGCAGAACACAAAGGCGTGCATGGTTCCAGCAGATGACACCATCGGCAGTCTCGGGGTGAGCCTGGCCACAGGAGCTGCCTAGAGCTGGGTGTGCTCAGAACCAAGTGCGGTTCTCTCAGGTCCCGTGTCTTCTTCCACTTGTGACCTGAAATTCCTCTGTACAGCTTGCTGATCTTGAAAAGCACATTTTCAGTGAAGGTCAGTGAATAAATCTTTCATGAATATGGAATTTTCCGGTTTTCAAAACATTAGGTGGAATCAAATGATGTGGCCAACGCCTGGCTGCTTTGGGCTTACAAAACAGGAATATGTGACAGCTCTAAAACCGGGCGCACACACTGGGAGAAAACACACAGTGCTCTGCAGACACTGTTGTCAGGACCTAGGGACCTCGCTTACTTACTTTTTTTTAGGGTTTTAAAACTGAACTAAAGTTTCCACTACTGTCTCCTGCTTGCTCAGTATCTTATCTTAGAGTGTCTTCTCAGTGCCTGTTTGCTCCAGGAGATTCTTCCCCAAGTCTTGGTGATACTCCAAACACCCTTGGCTCACCCCCAGAAAGCCAGGGCAGAGACTTGCTGAGATCACATTAAAATAAAACTTAGTTTTAAAATCATAAGCCACACCCTGAATTCTTTTGAATAAGCGTCACTATTGTCATGGTATATATTAGCTATAACTACCTGCGAGATGCTTGCACCTTCTGATTGTCAATAGTCCTCTTGGGTTCATTGCTTTTTAACTATTGTTCCATGTTCTGTGTTGAGTTTCCTTTGCTGTAATAAAATATCAGAACAAAAACAACTTAGGGGGAAAGGGTTTATTTGGCTCTCAGTTCTGGGTCATGCATGTTCACTTGGTAGTGCTCAGCTTGATTTTTTTCTCTTATACAGTTGAGGACCTACTGTCTAGGAATGGTGCTGCCCATAGTAGGCTAGGGAACTTCAATTAACATAATAAGACACCCTCTCCCGAGACATGCCACTAAGCCAACCCAATGTAGACAGTTTCTCTTTGGGACTCTCTTTCCAGGCAAGTCTAGCTTATGTCAAGTTGACAAAGTTGACCATCAAACCATGTGGTCTCCTGAGATGGATAATACGTAGAGTAGGAGAGGTTAGTCATCTTCAAGAGGGTAGGCTCCAGGTAGACCTTGCATCCAGGAAAGGGGAAACAGAGTCAGAGCTCATACTAGTTCAAACAGAAAACATGGCTCAGTCAGTAAAGTGCTTGCTGAGCAAGTGTGAGGACATGAGTTTGGATTCCTAGCACATATCCAAAAAGCTGGACACAGATGTGTGCCTGTAATCCCAGAGCTGAGAAGGCAGAGACAGGAGGATCTCAGAGAACTGCTGGCCAACCAGTCTAGCTGAGTTGGCAAGGTCTGTGTTCAGTGGGAGACCCAGTCTCAAAAGATAAGATGGAGAGTGATTGAGGAAGATGTCCAATGTCAACATCTGGCCTTAGTATGTATGAAATTCTCTCTCTCTCTCTCTCTCTCTCTCTCTCTCTCTCTCTCTCTCTGTCTCTCTCTCTCTCTCTCCTCCTCCTCCTCCTCCTCTTCTCTGGCAGCATAGAGTGTTGCTGAGACTGAGAACAGGATTATATGGTAAAGCACACAAGCAGAAGTGTCTGGCTTACGAGTGTTCATGTGGCTGGCAATCTGATGGTTAAGGCAATTTTTTTTTATTTCAGCTCTTCTACTGTAGTCCTTTTATTTGCTAGCCATGTGACTATAGGCAAGTTACCTAGACTTCCTGAGCTTTGGTTTCCTCATATATAAAACAGAGAGAATAATTCCTGTCCCACAGGGCAACAATGGACATTTGATGGGACAAGGTTATGTGGTAGCATGCTTTTTACTGTGGCCTCAGGGACGTGGTGTGTGTATGAGGATTGTGAGGACTCCCTTCCTGGTGGGTGGTAAAGGAAGAAAACCCAACCATCAGGGAGTTATCCCATAGCTTAGGGGAGAAGGATGCAGGGCAGTTCTGGGTGGGTGGACAGAGTTGCTAGGAAACCAGCTGCAGGCCTGCAGGGATGAAGGATGTGATGCAGGATGTCAAATGGATACAAGCAATTCAGGCTTATCTGAGTTGCTAACTACTGGGGGTTAACCAGCCCAAATGCCACCATTAGGGACCAGCAATCTGTTCTTCCCTCTCAGGCTCTGGAAATAGAGGCCATAAGAATATTTCCTGTATGGACTTTTCTCTAAGGGCTTTAAGATGGTGTGTTGTATTTTCTAAGCAGTAACTATGACACATTTTAGAAATCATGATTCATGATGTTTAGCAACAACAGCTTTGTTACAAAGGCCCCATAGTCACTCAACATTGAGATTTCATATTACTTATTAATAAAGTTATAGTTATATTATAGAACCTGCAACCTTCTAATAGATGTGCCTGCTACAGACATACATGGTACTTGGCACTTGGTCCTTCAAGTGAAAGAATATTATAACACAAGCAATAGAATATGCATCAGACTTCAAAGAAGTTAAACAAAAGAGAGTCATTTCTTGAATTGAGCTCTGAGTTTGTTCTCTCTCTCTCTCCTTCTCTCTCCCCGTCTCTCTTCCTCTCTCCCTCTCCAGTTACTTCCACCAAAATGGCCACCATTATCTTAAACCTGCATCCTCTTGTTCAGCAACCTCTCATTGGTTCACTTTGACCAATTAGGAGGAAAGCATCCTGATTGATCTCTTTGAGGGAGTGGGTAGACTTGGCCTCCTTTCTGAACCACAGAGAATATGATTTGTGTTAGAGGGTGGGAGCGGGTGTTGGAGGATGACAACAATGGATACCCCTTGGAGCGCTTCAGTGTCAACTGTCCTCGTTCAGCTTTCTAAGACAAGAACTATCCTTCGTGTTTGTTATGCTATCTTCAGTACAGTGCTTGGTACATGTATGTACGCATGTGTATGTTCCCATTGATGAACAAATACCTTAGATACTTTAGCAAGCTAGCTGGCAGTTTCTGCGTCTCTACTTGAGCTCCCTGATGTTTATAGGGGTGACATTTTTTTTAATTGAGGTGAAATTCACACAACTAAAACGAACTATCTACAGATACATGATTTGATAGTATTTAGTGTGTTTACACTATTTTTAAAATGACACTTATTTCTATTTGCAAAACATTTTCATAATCTCTAAGAAAACCCTCAAGCTCCCAGGCAGCTGGCCTTTATTTCTCTCTTCCCGATGTCCTGGCAGCCACCAGTATGCTTTCTGTCTTTATGATTTACCTGTATTTCCTATGACTTACTATCCTTAGTGAAAGCAATTAAATCAGTGGACATTTCTTCTTGCACTTATCAACAAACAGAAAAGCACACACCAACCCCTAATATTTGGTTGCAAATAACACACACTGGCTTGAGCTAGTGTGACTGAGAAAAGAATTGTTACAGATCTATCTGAGTTCTTTCCTAGAAGCCAGGCCCAGCTGGGCAATTCCGTACCAGGTTCTGAAGACTTTCCAGAATTCAGTCTTCCATTTCTACTTGTTTCTGCCTGCTGACTGCTTCTTCTCTGCTCAGACGGGGTTTTCCATTGTTTCACGGCACACGGCAGAAGTGCCTTTTCCTTAATCACCATGGAACTGTCCTTTTGTTCTTCCCACATTCAGAGGCTAACTCTGGGCTCCACTTCCCAACTTCTGGGAGAGTAAATCAATTGGTCCAGCTTGACTGGTGTCCACCCCTGCCCCAGACTGTGGTCTCAGGGCAGTGCTCTCTGAAAGCTGATGAAGGAGCTTTATGGAGAGCAGCAGAGGATGGCATGGATCTAAGCCAGCCGGGAGTGGGACCAGCAGCAACTCCAAGCCTGGAGCATCTCCTCTGGAGACCTGCCTGTTGCTCATAAGCCAGAGGGCTGCTGTGGCCTCCCCAAGCGTGGCTGTAATTGATTTTTCTTTAGAGGATTTCATGGCCCTTCTCGAGATAATAAAAAGAACTAACATAAAATTCTTCCAAACAAAATCAATTGCTTTCCTTTCCTTCAGCACACAGAGGTGATCTGCCATTCCTCTGAATGAGCAGTCTTCTGAAGCATTGGTGCCTAGAGTTTAAGGGGGGCAGGCAGTTGGGAGGGCATTTGTGCCAATTGGGGGTCATGTGGTTTGAGTCTCCTGTCCCTCTTAGATCTTTGCCCTATTTCTTGTCTCAGGGGATTCTTTTCCACTTTTCTGACAAAAGTCTTGAAAATTGGCTGGTCTCTTATAGTCAGAGGTAAGAGGGTAAGGTATGACAGGTTAATGATGGAGACAGCTATGCTATTTGAAAAAGGCACCTTGTGAGAAATGGTCAGGAGAATGGCTTTAGCCTCTTAGTCTGTAGTATCTGCTGCAGGCTCTGTTGACAGCTAAGGAGGAGTTTTTTCCCCCCCTGGAAAAACATGGTCAATCATTTTCTACTGGGACTTCAGGCTTCCTATAGATCTCTAGGAGTATACTCTGGTATGATTATATACTTGTATGTGTGATGAGCGATCTGCAGTTATTGCTGGGTGCTAAATGAGAAGGTTGGCAACGTGTACAGGAGAGAACATGGATCTAGAGATGGGCGTTCCCAGGCTCAACCCTGGCACTTCTCACTTGGAGCTGTGTGGGTTTGGACTACTTGTTATTATCCTTGAATGTCAACTTTTTGGTTTGTTACATAGGGAAGTATCCCTGTGTTCTTCTCTGCTATGCAACACTACCAGGAAGAGGGTTGATACAACGTGACTTTAAAATGCTTGTGAGCAATATAGTTGCCTCTCTAGATACAAGAAATATTCTCATTGTAACTGTGGTTGCCAATTAATTATTATAATTAATAATAAACAAGGATCAATTGATGGGGGAATGTCCTTCTGTATATCTTTCACTTATTGGTTGGTGAATAAAATACTGTTTGGCCAATAGCCAGTAGAGGCAGGAAGATAGGTGGGACTAGGGGATGAGGAGAATGCTGGGAGAGGGAGGCCAAAGAGATGCCATGTGGCAGAAAGAGTAACATGGCGGACTATGGGTAGGCCACAGCCTTGTGGCAATATATTGATGAACAGAAATGGGTTAATAATTAAGACAGAACTAGCCAATAAGAAGCCCTAGATATTGGCCAACAGTTTATAAATTAATATAAGTCTCTGTTTGTTCATTTGGGGCTCAAGAGCTGTGGAACCTGGCAGGAAAGTCACTCCAGTAAAAATCAATGAAGACACACATGCCACCAGGGCTGGGGGGGCAACAGTAAGGGAAGGGTCTTTACTTTGCTATACATTTAGAAAAAGATTTATTAAAAATTAAGTGTATGGATGTTTGACTGCATTCAAGTATGTGTACCATGTGCATGCCTGGATCCCAGGCATTGGAGATACAGGTGGTTATGAAGCTACTGTGTGGGTGCTGGGAACCAAACCTGGGTCCTCTGTAAGAGCAACAAGTGCTCTAGATTGTTGAGTTGCCTCTCCAGCTTCTTGTTATAAATTTTATGTGTAGTCACCCTCTAGAAAGCAGAGGGGAAAGCTTTAACCCATCTGTACCTATTAAACACATTCCTCAATGACTCTGAACTGTATTCTGTGCAACTTTAGATTGTTCAAAGTGACTGCAGGGATTAAGTGGATTGCTGTGAGGACGCATGCTCTAGCCATGGTGTTGTTACTTTACATCTCATTCTACCTGGAGGAATTTGAATCCACATCCACTTCTGACTAAGTGCTATCCCACACAGAAAAATCTAGAAGTATCCATAGCACCACACTCAGGAACAGATTCTAGATTTCTCCCCTCTCCCTTTCACATGGTTTTGTGAACTATGCTGTCTCCAAGTTGCTTAGGCAGTGTGGAAGGTGCCCGTCCTTGCAAAGTTCAAGAGTAATTAACATGGCGGAGGGGAGGAGAGCAATTTGGACTTCTTCATTTGGAGCTCTGCCTCTTGTAACTACCTTGTAGTTGGAGTAAATGACCCTTTGGGCTCACCATAGCATTTTCTTTTGAATAAATGACAAACATTCATCATGTAATACATCCCTTGCAACATTTTAGCCTGTCATTAGTGACCTTATTGGAGAGAACATTTGATTTAAGAGTTAAACCTTTCATGTCAACCACTTTTAGCTTGGATACATACATTTAAAATAAAATTAACATGGTTTTAGCCTGAAGCCAAGTAGTAAATCCACGACTTCTCTGGGTTTAAGAATCAGCCATCTCCACTCCTCATCTTAAAATAGCAAATGTGCTAAACTCAACTCCTGTTAAGTCCTGGGTATATATTTGGATGCCTTCATTCATTTTTGACCAACTGATGGAATATTCTCTGAAGTGTCGGAAGAGTTATTATTGTATTTTAGGGCTCACTACAGCGAGTGTCTGTCATTCTCTCCAATAGCTGTACATCAGACTCTGGACGGGTGGCTGAGGAGATGATTTAAGTCAGGAGAAAAGACAATGAATACTGTAATGGCAGGTGGCAGCATGTGACACTTAGGCAATGCTGCCACTGTGGACCACCGCTTGCACACACATCTGCCTGCAGCCCCTTAGCACACACTCATTTAACCTGCAATGGGAAGAATTCGGACCCTGACCTTTGCCTTGCCTTAGGATGCTCATGTGTGTGCAGTACCCTTACTTGGCTCATTTCAGGGTCATCAGGCACATTCTCGCTGACTTTCCTGGCTTTTACCAGAACCATGGAGTCTGTAGCTGTCTTTGAGTTCCTGTCAGCGTCTCAGTGAGATTCCTGCTCCTGGAGGGCAGTGACTAGCAAAGACATCATCCTGAGAAAAGAACTTGGTCCCTCTTTTTAAAAGTTTTTTTTCTTTTGTTTTTCTAGACAGGGTTTCTTTATGTAGCCCTGGATGTCCTGGAACTTGCTCTGTAGACCAGGCTGGCCTAGAACTTACAGAGATCTGCCTGCCTCTGCCACCTGAATTCTGGGATTAAAGGCATGCACCATTCCTGCTCAGCTTTAAAAAAGTTTTATTTGAGATGGCTCAGTGGATAAAGACCCTTGCTGCTAATCCTGATGTCCTGAGTTTCATTCCTGGGACCCACATAATGGAAGGAGAAAATTGATTTCTGACAGTTGTCTTCTGACTTCCACATGTGTGTGGCATGAATGTGCCTGATGCATACACTCCACTCAAATAAATAATAGATGTAAATGGAAAAAAATTGAGGCTAGATCTCATGAAGCCCAGGCTAGCTTTAAACTTACTATGTTGCCATGGTGACTTTGAACTTCTGGCTATTCTGCCTCTACCTCTTAAAATCTTGCTCGGATTCTACCATACCTGGTTTATGCTGTGCTGGAGACAGAATTCAGGGCTTCGTGAGTCATCTACCAGCTAGCTACATAGTCACACCATGGCCCTTTATTGAATAGAGGAAGTTCCTAACCTTATATTATGATTTGGCAGGCCCACTGCAGATTCTGGATGTGCAGCAGTGGGCAGGACAGATGTGGCCCCTGGTCTCACAGTTGTTCCATCCAATGGGGAGATTGATAACTAATAGGCAGTTAGTTGTTAGTGACTTCACAGATGTATGGAGAGAGAAGGACCTTGAAGGAATATATACCAGGAGATTTTACTTTGTCTTGGGTTCTGAGAGGTCCTATGGAGAAAGTGACATTTACTTCAAGGCCTGTACTGTTTGGGTCTCATGGGAAGCCTGGGATGTAGGCTGTAAAGCAGGCAGGCATTTGCTCACACCGCACATGTGTTGGATAGTGGTATGAACATGTGTACATGGTGCTATTGTTAGAGCACAGAAGGTGCCGTTCTACTTGGCTCATTTTCCCATCTCTGCAGTAGAGTCATCCCAACCTTGCCAGCTTTCCAAAAATCCTCTATCAAACATTCATATATTCTGCTTCTGTTTCCCATAGTCCAAGGTTCCTATGCCCCTGGGAGTGATCATACTGACTTCTCAGAATTTATTAAATTCTAGGGCTTCCTCATGGTAGCCAATCTGATGGGGATTCTGTTCTATGTGGACAGAGTGTATATATACCTGAGAGATTTCACCGTTCAATAGGTTATGGCAAGAAGAAAAGATCCATATAAATTCAAAAGGCATTGAAGTTGGTCCTGCAGAGAGCGTTCTTTGGGGTCACCATTGTGTCTGTGGACTGGCTGGACCTGAGAGGTATATCTGGGGATGGGTATCCCTGGCGTCCCAAGCATGCTGAACTCATTCAGGCCTCAGATGCAGAGGTTTTGTTGTCCATTGTAAAGAGGCTTTGGGGATACAGTGCCTACATTACAGAACATTCTAGCTTTGCCAAGTTAGCTAGGTGTTTTTCTGAGACTGTGCTAGTGTCTCTTTTCCAGCATATTCCACCAGTCTTCCCAAGGAGCCCCCTCCTCTCCAAAGGGCTGTTATGTTGTGGCCTCCTCTCCATTTCCTAGTCCAGGCTTCTTTTTTGACTAAATTCTCTCTGTTGTGGACTCCAGGGCAATGGCATTTCCTCATCTATCCAGTCATACCCTCATCCTGGAAGCTGAGGTGCCCTGACTCTGAATTCAGCTACTCTGGGCAGTGCCTCATTGTGAGCCTCCAGCCCTGTCTTGAGCATGAAGTCTTTGTTTTGGAAAGCACAAGACAAGCTCATGAAGGAGGAGATGGAGATGAAGGAATGCCATTGCTGGCTATAAGGTATAGACCTGTGTGAAAACCTAGGCTGGAGGGCAGTTGGGAGATGAGAGAGGAGAGGAGAGGAAGCTGGGTTTCCTGACTTGCAGCTGTGGAGGAATGAGCTTCAAGCAGGTGCTGAGGCCCTTGCAGGACCTATCAGGAGCTGAAAGGAATGATCCCTGCTTCTGAGTGGAGAATAGCTCAGTGTTCAATGTTGTGACCCTCATGGAGGACATCCCTGGAGGGATCAGGTCATGTTCTTTCTCCACATTTGGTCCACATTATGGTCTCTCCACATTTGCCCTTTCTATTTGCTCCCACTTCCTATCTACCATTCTGTTGATTTGTTTCTCCCAAACAACTGGGACCCACTCACACATTCCCTCGGCTTCTTGGAGGTTGGTGAAGGTAGGCATCATTGTCACCTCCCCCTGTCCCCTGTGGTAACTCCTGAAAGTCTTCATCTCTTCACTCTGCTGCCTCTCTGTTATCACTGCATTGGGTAGTGCAGAACATTTTATCCGTTCCATAAAGTTCTTTTTAAATATTTTTATTTGGGGTGTGTGTGTATATATATAAATCAGAGGACAACCTGCTAGCATTTCTTATCTCTTTCAACCATGTGGATCCTGGAGATCAAACTTGAGTTTCAAGGCTACTACCTTTATCCACCGAGCCATCTCACTGGCCAATGCCAGAAAGTTCCCAGAAGATGTGACCATACATTCACTTGGTGGTCAGGAAGTATGGTCTTCATTTTTACAATGGAATTTAGTATTTATTCCAAACTCTATTATTCTAGTGAGAGGTACTTCATGTTCTTGGGGACCCCCTCTCTCTCCCTGTGGTGGTACAGATTCTAGGAATCTTATGTAATGCAAAGGTCTTGGGGTGGGAAGACTTGGTACTGTCCCTATCATTGTTCCTGAGATGTCCCTCTCCTCATTTGACTATTGATCCACGAAGGACAAATGGTACTTGAAGTTTTGTAGTAAAAAAAAAAAAAGAGCAACCAGGCCACTCTCTCCCCCTCCTTCATGCCTTCTCTTCTCAGAACCATCCCTTTCCATTTTTAAGAAGCTGTTTCCCCAGGCTCATAAATAATATGTGCACACAGCTCTCTCTCTTGACTTTTTTGCTTCAGACATTCTCTGTTTAACTCTTAGGGTGGAAGACAAGAATTTCTTCCTTTTGCTCAACCCTTCCCATTCTCCCGTCTTTCCAATCCAGTGTGTCATATGCTTTGGTCAACCTTTTTGTTTCATTATCATAATTGTCCTACTGTTGGTCACTTTTGAATGCATTATGACTTTTAATTTTGGATCAGCTCCCCTAGAATGATATTCATTGTGACATTTGACATTTTATTAGTTTTTCTGAGAGCTGATGATGTCCCAGACTCAATTACATATGAGATCTGGAAATGTGGTTCTAGACCTTGGGCACCTAGACATGGATATTGAGGGGGTGAGTAAACAGTAACAGAATGGGTTGGGAAGACAATTTGTTAAGTCATGGAATGATCCAAAGCACCTGGGTAGATACACCTGAGTAGGAGTGGTGTCCCACGGAGTATAGCACAGATGCTAGCCTTCCTCTTAACTTCCTGCCACTTTCAGACCATTTCTCATCCTCATAAGGTTCCAGTCATCTGGTCAACAAGCACAATCATCTGTGAAAGGAAGGTGCTGATTTGGCTTGTCCTTGAAGGCTGTTTATTTCTTCTTGTTCAACTGCAAAGGATGAGGGAAAGACTAGAACGGCATCAGAGGCAGCGTGTCTCAGTCAGGGTTACTATTGCTGTGATGAATCACCATGACCAGAAGCAACTTGGGGAGGAAAGGGTTTATTTGGCTTATACTTCTATACCATAGTCATTCATTGAAGGACATTAGGACAGGAACTCAAATAGGGCAGGAACCTGACGACTAGAACTGGTGCAGAGGCCATGGAGGAGTACTGCTTACTGGCTTGCTCCTCATAGCTTGCTCAGCCTGCTTTCTTATAGAACCCAGTACCACCAGTCCAGGGGTAGCCCCACCCAAAATGAACTAGGCCCTTCCACATCAATCACTAATTTAAAAAATGCCCTACAGGCTTGCCTGCAGCCCAAACTTGTGGAGGCATTTTTTCAATTAACATTCCCTCCTCTTAGGCTACAGCTTGTGTCAAGTTGACATAAAACTAGGCATCACACAGAGCAGCGGGGAACTTGGATAAATAACTTTTGCACATTAAGTTTCTGGCTTGGTTGTTGATTTCTCTGTGTCCACTGAGATTATCCTCTCAGTCCAGCACCCTGCCCTGCTGCCCATCCCCTTTGAGAATCTACCTTTCTTAGCTTTCTCAGTCTGTTTGGTGGAGCACAATCTCCCCATGGCTCTGTTTATAGTAAGTCTCATTCTTAAAGGCAACAGAGAAAGGCATCAATGAGCTTCAGAGGTCCATTTAGCATTGAGGCTGATTCAAAGTGGAAAAGGTACAGAGATAGATGTCTGTGTGCAAATGGGATTCTTCTCTACAGTTGTATTTACATAAATGACTCATGGCCAGATTTTGCTCCACAGAGGATTTTGTTTTTGTTACCATTCCCAGGGGAAGTATAACTGACACAAAATTTGTAGATTCACCCATGACTTTCCTGAGCTAGAGCTTTGAAAACAAAGCGAGGACTGAGGTAGGTGAAGCTCATTTGGTAGACTTCTTGCCTGCCATGCAGGGAGTTCTCTTGGGTTTGATCCTCAGCACCATATAAACTGGGAGTGGAGGCCCATGCCTATAATTCTGTCATGCAGGACATAGAAGCAGGAGGATCAGAAGTTCAAGATCATTCTCAGCTATATACTGAATCCAGCTTGGGCTAGAGACCCTGTCTAAACCTTTGCAACCAACCAACCAACCAACCAAACAACTAACAACAACAGCAACACAGGATACATTTTTCATGCTTTTGAGCATGAAGCCTCTGATTGATTCACAGGGACATCTCCAGTAGAGACACAGATGGGCAAAGGTGACTGCCTTGGCATTGGATTCTGCAGGATTAAATCAATTTACCTCAAAAAGTTATCTCAATTTATTTTCCTTGTATCTGCTAGTTAAACAGGATTAAATCCTCACCAGCCATTCATTCCACCCTTGTCAAATATGTACACTTAGATTTGGCTGAGTGTCAAATCTCAAGGCCAGGTTGGGCATCGGCTGCTCTGATTTACAGGAAACTTGTAGGTCTGCTTCTTGTACCATCCTTTCCTGCTGATAAAGTGTGTCCTTTAATTCTTGTAACGTAGAACTCAGACCTTCATGGCCAAAGACACTTGGTAACACAGGGTGACACAAAAGGAATGCATAAATTCAAAACATCTAAAA